>NC_067474.1:59048741-59389574 GCF_947179515.1 Apodemus sylvaticus | reverse complement strand
AGTGATAGACACCAGGACATGGCGGGCATACTCACACTACTGGAGAGCTAGGGCGGGTACAATCCCAGCACCTTGGAAACAGGAGGATCTCCAGTTTGAAACCAGCCTGGACTATATAGCAAGAACTTTTTTTTGGAGAGAAAAACAACAAACAAAAACCAAGAACAAGGTACAGTGGAGAAGGGGCACCAGGAAAGCTTTCATGGTCACCCAGGGAGGCCAGGAAGGGCACAGACAAGAAAAACTGTTACGGGCAGAAGGAATCAGGCAATAAATAAATAAATAAATAAATAGGAACAGGTCCGGTTGAGAGGGGAACAATCCTTCCTTGAAAAGTCAGTAGTTTTGGATGGAGGTCCAGGCCCCACATAAAGGTCCACACTATGGGCACAGGTGGAGACAGGGCCGGGAAGGAAGAGTGTGGAAAGCCTGGGTCTTGAGTCTGCACTCTAGACAATGAGAAGCCACACAAGGTTTGGGTGATGGCTGACGAGATGGCTGAGCAGGAAAGGCCAAACTGATGACTTGAGTTCGGTTCTTGAGCATGACGAAAGGATCAAGAACCAACCAGCTCCCAAAGTTTCCCTGATGTCTATGTCAATCTATCTGACATGAAATACGAAACACACACACACACACACAGGCTAACTAAATCAATTTTTTTTTTAAATTTGTGGCAAGGAGCACACAGTGTTGTGAGTGCCTCCTCCTTTAGCAACACTGATATACCAGACACTAAGAATAAATATTCTGCTCTGGGGTCATTTGTTACATCACTACACCAGAGCAGATCAAAGTTAAATCATTACATTCTTGAGTTGTTGGGAGTTGACCCAATGCTGCAATGCAGCCATCAGTGGAAATGGATGCTTTCAACTCAGGGTCAGAATGGCTAGAGACTACACATCAACTTGGCACAATCACGGTCATCTGAAAAGGAGCCTCAATTTATAAAATGTCCGCATCAGTCTGGCCTGTAGTCCTGGGTAATGACTGATGCGGAAGGAAGGGCCCAGTCCATTGTGGGCAGGGACAGCCTGGGTCTGTGGTCCTGGGTTCGGTAAGAAAGCAGACTAAGCAAGCCCCGGGAACAAGCCAGGAAGCAGCATTTCTCATGGCCTCTGCTTCAGTCCCTGCCGCTGCCTCAGTCCCTGCCTCTGCTTCAGTCCCTGCCTCCGTTTTCCTGCCTCTGCCTCAGTCCCTGCCTCTGTGTTCCTGCCTCTGCTTCAGTCCCTGCCTCCTGCCTCTGTGTTCCTGCCTCTGCTTCAGTCCCTGCCTCCTGCTTCAGTCCCTGCCTCTGTCTCAGTCCCTGCCTCCTGCTTCAGTCCCTGCCCCGTGTTCCTGCTTGAGCTCCTGCCTTGGTTTCCTCTGGAGATGGTTTTCCTCTGAAGTTTCATTTTGGCCATGGTGTTTAAAACAGAATAGAAAGAAAACTAAGACATCAGGTTTTACATTGCTAAACACTTTATTCTAATATTATATTAATAATTCAAGTGCAATTTTTCTTTGAAAAGTCAACTGCGTTAAACAAAACTTGTTAAATATCTTTCATCAAACAAAGCATATTCTTTTCAATCCTCCACAACAGTCAGAGCCATGTAGTAAAAATAAGATGTTTTAAGACCCTACTACACATTTGTATTATTGCTTAGAGAACAATCTGTACTAGCTGTCAAGGTCTCAAAAGCAGTGATTAATTAACTTTTGAAAGCTCTACCAGATACTGTGACATAAAGTCATGAATCCAGGTATCAGTGTCTGGCAGCGACGTGTCCACTAGATAGACCACTACTTTCCGGTCCCAAGGGTTAGTGTGCTCAATAACTGTCTGTACCAATGCCACCAGGGGTTTCTTCTCCACGTGATTTCGAAACACCATCGAAGCCTCCTCCGACCACTGGCTGCACTTCACGCCTAGGAGAAAGACAAGGAGTGAGGGGCATTGAGCGGCACTCATGCCTTTCTCTAAGTCACTGGGAGGGAGAACTGTTTAGTTAGTTACAGAGCACTTTGTGTATTCCAAGTCAGACCTGACTACGCCAGGAAACGGCTGCTCAGCATTCCTTGGCTCACAGCTTGTCTATCTTTAATAAAGGGAAGACTTTACCTGTAGTCACAAGTTTATTTGAGACGACCATGCTGTTTATAAAGCGGGGAGTAATGACCACACCCATTTCCTATGCCTAAATTGTAAACTTTTGGAATTGAGATAGCTAGGGGAAAATGTCAGAACCAATACTAAATTAACAGAAAAGATTGGCTATATGATCTATGTACACTGTCATTTCTTTTTCTTTTAAAGATTTAGTTTATCTATGAGTAACTGTAGCTGTCTTCAGCCACACCAGAAGAGGGCATCAGATGCCATTACAGATGGTTGTGAGCTACCATGTGGTTGCTGGGATTTGAACTCAGGACCTCTGGAAGAGCAGTCAGTGCTCTTAACTGCTGAGCCATCTCTCCAGCCTCACACTGTCATTTCTTACAACAACAAAGAGCCTTAGAAAAGAGCACAATGTTTCATCTGAGCTCATGGATCCGAGGAAAGCTCAGGTCTTACACAGGCTCCCTCCTGCCTACAGCCATCCTGCTCCCCTAAGGAGGGACTCCTGGAGGTGAAACTCACAGTGTGGGGGCACAGACTCACCCAGGACTCATGAAGGCACCTGGTTATGGGACTACAGATGCCCCAGTCCCAATCCCTCACACACTTTCCATCAAGGGCCTGTTCAGAAATGCCTTTTCTCAGTGCATCCTGTTCACCTCCCACAAAACAAGTGATTCTAAAGGCCACGCCCACAGTCTAAAGAGACTTAACCACCATCAGAATCAGCAGATAAGGCAGGAATGCTGGAGTGAGCAGACAGGAGTTTAAAGTAAGCATGAGTGGTAAGTGAGGGTCTCAGTAGAAGAGACAGGGGGAGGGGAAGGGTTTGCTTAGATGTGTGGGCCCACGATCTGTGTTTGACACCAAAGAGGAAAATGTAGGATTTAATAGAAATATGGAAAGTTTTATAAAAGAGGAAAGAAAAAATTAAAATGTTGGGAATAAAACCAACAAAGACGCTGAAAGAGAGAAGTCTGCTAAGCTAGCTCACTGGCCGGGCAGATAGGGCCAAGGAAAGAGTCTCTGATCTCAAGAATGTGACAAGAGAAGCTTCTAAAACTGAAGCAAAGATAAGGCTGGGAAGGAGACTCAGAACTGGGAGAACTGGGAACGTGTGAGGTCAGTGTAGTGGGGATGGGGAAAGGGAGAGGGAGGCAAGGGGACACACACTGACTGACAGCCCCAGGTTGGAGTCACACCATACAGCACAGGAAACACGTCTCTGCACATCACACCTGACTTCAGAAAATTTAAAGTCAGTGAAAGAAGCCAAAGGAGGGAAAGCAGCTCGGGGCCAGAGGGACAGACTCCCAGAAGACTTACAGCCACCACTAGAGAGCACAGGAATGAAGTTCTGCTAGGGCTCCTACTTGTGCTCACAGCTCAAACTCCAGCCGTGCTCAAGAAGCCCTCACTGTGCAGTGGCCCAGAGCTTCCCAGGTGCACACATTGCTGGGTTAATCTAGAGAGGTGGCGTGTGGAAGGACAGAAGAAAAGAAAAACAAAAGAGGAAAAGGAGAAGCAGACGCTTGGACAAATGCAAAACTGGTGGAGTCTGCTGAGTAGGCTGCCTCAGAAGGGATGAGGAAAAACCTTCAGAGGGAAAAAGAAACTTGGGTCTGAATAGGGGAAGAGAAGTCGTCAGGGAGTGAGTGAGTGAGTGACAGAGGTAAAATCATACTGTTTGTTTTTGTGGCTTGATTATGTCTTGCTGTGTAGCACAAGTTGGCTTCAGACTCACAATCCTCCTGCCTCAGTCTCCCTAGTGCTGGAGCTACAGGTATGCGTCTGGTTATTCTTATTTGTAACGGATCTAGCAGTAGATAGCTAGTAGTGTATTCAAATTACTAGCATCAAAGTAGCTGATTATGCAAACTAGTATACACAGTAAACCAATGGCTGCAGTAAGAATCACTCTGGAGGGGAAGGAGGAAGTAACTATTTTCCCCAAGGATTAAGTTCCTTTATAAAGTTTATGAGGTATTGCCACTAACTGTGAAGGAGAATAACATCACTTAAAATTAGCCTGGAAGGCTGGGATAGAGCTCAGTTGGTAAAGACTCTACCCGCCCCCCCCACACACACACACGTGCGCGGGCGCACGCGTGTGAGAACCAGAGTGTAAACTCCCAGCAGGCGTGCTGCGCTAGCCCTTACACCTGCGGCTGGGGAGGGGAGACACAGGCAGGGGTGGAGCCCTGCAGATTGCTGGCCAGCCAGCCTAGCTACTCAGGTCCAGGCTCAGTGAGAGCTCATCTTAAGAAAAATAAGGTGGGTAGTGGAAGGAAGACACCTGACATTGTTCTCTGATCACACAGACAATACACACACCCAGTGAGAGGACCTTGACTCCACATACCAGGTCCAGAGGGAAACAGAGAATGCCTGACAATGACCTCTCTTTTCAACATGAATAGGAACAGGTATGGGCACCAGCAGTTGCTCTACCTGTACACACACACACACACACACCCCACGGTAGGCATATAGCTCCAGCAGGGCACACTGAACTCAACACTATAAATCTACTGGATATTACATCTACAGGCCATTTCATCCATTAACAGCAGATTATAATTTTTCTCAAGTTTTCATAGATTCATTTTCTGGGACATAAAACATGTCTGAACAAATTAAAAACAACAGAAACCACACAATGTCTGGTCAAAGCACGATAGAGTTACATTGGAGATTAACAGAAAGCTAGCAGAAAAACCCCACCACATCAAAAAGGAATGACACTAACTCGGGCCAATCAGAAACCCCAAAGGGATTTAAAAATATTTTTAGCTAAATGAAAATGAAAACCCAGAAAGCACACCAGAGGGCGTGGCGTGGCAAGAAAGCGCTCAGGGGGAAATCTATAGCAGCGTGGGATAGGACATTAGAAAGCTTCCGTGTGCGTGGTGTGTGTGTGTGTGTGTGTGTGTGCATGCGTGCGTGCGTGCGTGCATGCATGTGCTGAAGGCCCTGTCAAACAGCAGTGACACTAGGCACTCATCCCTCAGAGAACCCTCTTGTCAGTGAGATGCCATATTTGACAGAATGTGGTATTGGGTAAACTTAGGCATTCAAAATGGAAATGAAGAAAGAGCTAGCATCAAATCTGAAGCAGCCACCCTAGAGCCACACACAGAGCTGTGTAACCAGCAGAGAATGCCCAGCTGCTCTTGTCTGTGCTGTGTTCTCCGACTGCTCCATGTGTGGGGTACAAAAGGCCAAGGCCTCAGGCAGCAGTGAAGGCGGCAAGTGACTCAAGGGGGCTACAAGGCCATAATGTCCCAGCATGTCAGGGCACAGAGGCCCAAGAAACACAGGTGTCCTGCTGGCCTCTGTGCCTTCTGTTCACACTGAGGGGCCCCAGCGGCCACTCACAGGGGAGCCACATTGGAACTGTCTCTCAAAAGAACAAAGGAAGACCTCATGAGACGACCTCATGACACAAAGCAGTGTCAGTGTAGAGCCATTAATAAGCATGTCAAATGTCCATGCGTGGTGAAGTTACACATTTATAAGCTGTGTTGTGATACAAACAGGAAACTCACGTGTCTTTAACATTCTGTGATTGTGTAGCAGTTACTAAGTTTAGAATGAAAAATTATTTATGCTTATTGGTTATTTAGGCTGAAAGTTTCTGCTGCCTTTTGCTTGTTTTTATTACTGTTCAAACCAGGGAAATACGGTTGGTTAATAGACTACTTTACACTCATCAAAACAATCTGCAGGGGCTACGGGCATAGCTCAGCCTGTGCTTTCACACAAATGAGATGCACTGTTAGATCCGCAGTTCTGGGGAACGATGATAACCAGCCCATGGGATAATCATCCCCAAACAGGGAGACTTTGAATGAGGAAAAGCAAGAGGCAGCATCCTTATCTATCCCAGGATTGCAGCTCTAGAAATACATCAGGCATGCAGCCCGAGTCAACAGCAGAGGGGAGAACAGACTGACCGTGAAAATGATCACCACGGACAGGACAGGATGTTGTTAGCATTGAAAAGCAGAAGCAATATGCAGCAGGCTAACTAGTGATCCTAAAAACCTAGTGATGCTAAAAACCTAGTGACAATTAGAGTGCAGTCCCCTCTGCAGCTGAGCTTCTGCAGAAATTACCTGCAAGTTGAGCGGTGACTGCCTGGAACGGCAGCTTTCTGAACACGTCCACTAGGGGCTGCACTTTCCTTATGTTGACGAGCTCATGCTTGCCATAGTCCAGCTCGTACACAGACACCAGCCCGTTGGTCAGGATTCCTTTCAAAAGCACCCTGTACCACCTGGAGACACATTAGATTAAAGAGAAAACAGGCAAAATCAACACCCCATCCAAGGAGAAACAAGCAGTACGTGATCACACACACAAAGTGAATCATGGACGTTTAGAAGCAATGGTGGCTGCTTTCCTCGGAGCTGACCACTGCCTGCGGTGCCCTGGATCCTCTGATACATGCTGTCTCCCTCACGGGGCTACTCAAAGGCAGTGGTGCTTCCACTGCCACCCTCTCTAGGCTGAAACAGATGCCATGGGGGTGGTCAGGACAAGGCAAGGGATATCTCATGCTGTGGAGACACAAGATGGCCACATCTGGTACATGGTCTATGTCCCCAAGATGGAAAGAGGAAATGCAGGTAGGATGAGGGGAACCCAGAGAGTTGCTTAAGAGCAGGGAAAAGCTGAGAGGACATGATGGTTGCAGGGGCAGATCCGCCAGGGAGGCACAGAGGACTCCATGGCTATTTGGGGAGAGATCAAATGTTTTGAACAAACAGTATTTTTGAGTATCCTCCCTTGGAGTCCCTCCCATTCTCAGTTCTCTCTTCTCCTTAGCAAATGTTGTTTTCTCTCTGTTTAAAATGGACTGGAACTCAGGTGGCAGGACCAAGCATTCTCTGCAATGAGTTTATCAACCAGAAACCAGCAGCAAGCCTAGAGTAAAACAGCCAGTAGCTTACAATGAGGCCAGTTTTAATCCCTGTATGTGACCGAGGGCCTCTAAGGGAACCTTAGGACAGGTTTATGCTGCAGTAAGCGAGAATGCACGTGTCTCACAGATAACTGGGACACAGAAAGGATTCGTTACAAATGGCTGGGGGTTGGGAGCCAAGCACGCCTGAACGGTAATCACCTGGCCCATAGCCCTGCAGTGCCACTCTGGCTTGAGCCTCAGTTGTCTCATGTGTAATGTTTTACTTTTTGGTTCCAAATGTCTAGCTCCATTCTTGGCGTTATAATAGGCATTTAAAAGTGCCAGCCACCATCTGCAGATAACTAAGTGAAAACTGCAGACCAGACTAGAGGGGACTTTTCCTGGTAGAAATGCCAGGCTGCAGACTGCTCAAGGGGATATGATAAACACACTTGGTCTCTACCCACAGCACTGAGAATGAGCTACAGGGGACCAGTGAGGGTGCTCTGTGTCTCCAGTCCACTGAGTAGAGTAATGAAAGGAGCACTGCAGAAAACGGGTGCATTTCTGCTCAGCGCAATTTCTGAAGCCAGGTGGTTATTACACAGAGGCTCAGACTGGACTAGATATCACAGAGCAATCACAACCTAGAGTGTTAAAAATGCAGATGCTGGGCCTTTCCCCAAGGGTTAGACTCAGGGGCTGAGTAAGAAAGGAGAATAGGGCTTCTAATGTGGTTCCGAGTGCTTCTCATTAAGAGATTTGGAGATGCATCAGACTCTATGTATTAGCTTGCCAAAGTTGGGAACAAAGTTCAACAGTTGAGAGTCTTAATATATTCCTATCTATAAACTATCCATTGCCCATGAACAACTGGCCGGTTAAAGCTCAAAAGTGTGGGTGCAGAGCTGCCCCAATTGTGTGCTGGAGAGCAGGAGGGGTGACTCCTTCCCTCCAGGCAGGCTGTCCCAAGACTAGCATCACTCATTTGCCCTGCAACAAGGGCTGCATGAGAACTGTTACCCGGTGAAGACTTATTAAGACAGATTTATACAACTGAGTCAACCCCACTCATGCTTAATTGTAATGAATAAACTGACACAATGAATTTTACAGGTGAAAAGCTTATGATACATGATTTTCAAAATGAGCAGTTATTCTTTTTCACATTTTAAGAGTTAAAAATTGTTTTTTACTCATAAAATGACATTTTTATATACATATATGTTGACTAGCTTAAGAAAGAAAAAACTATTTTGTGTAAAAAAATTAGCAGTGTGACCTTTTTTTAAACTGTGCGTGTGAGGAGGGGAGGAGAGGGGTGATGGAGAGGAGAACGGGGTGGGGGAGGAGAGGGGTGATAGAGGGGAGAGCAGGGTGGGGGAGGGGAGGGGTGATGGAGGGGAGAGCAGGGTGGGGGAGGAGAGGGGTGATGGAGGGGAGAGCAGGGTGGGGAAGGAGAGGGGTGATAGAGGGGAGAGCAGGGTGGGGGAGGAGAGGGGTAATAGAGGGGAGAGCAGGGTGGGGAAGGAGAGGGGTGATAGAGGGGAGAGCAGGGTGGGGGAGGAGAGGGGTGATAGAGGGGAGAGCAGGGTGGGGGAGGGGAGGGGTGATGGAGGGGAGAGCAGGGTGGGGGAGGAGAGGGGTGATGGAGGGGAGAGCAGGGTGGGGGAGGAGAGGGGTGATAGAGGGGAGAGCAGGGTGGGGGAGGAGAGGGGTGATAGAGGGGAGAGCAGGGTGGGGAAGGAGAGGGGTGATAGAGGGGAGAGCAGGGTGGGGGAGGAGAGGGGTGATAGAGGGGAGAGCAGGGTGGGGGAGGAGAGGGGTGATGGAGGGGAGAGCAGGGTGGGGGAGGAGAGGGGTAATAGAGGGGAGAGCAGGGTGGGGAAGGAGAGGGGTGATAGAGGGGAGAGCAGGGTGGGGGAGGAGAGGGGTGATAGAGGGGAGAGCAGGGTGGGGGAGGGGAGGGGTGATGGAGGGGAGAGCAGGGTGGGGGAGGAGAGGGGTGATAGAGGGGAGAGCAGGGTGGGGAAGGAGAGGGGTGATAGAGGGGAGAGCAGGGTGGGGGAGGAGAGGGGTGATGGAGGGGAGAGCAGGGTGGGGAGGAGAGGGGTGATGGAGGGGAGAGCAGGGTGGGGGAGGGGAGGGGGTGATGGAGGGGAGAACGGGGTGGGGGAGGGGTGGGGTGATGGAGAGGAGAGCGGGGTGGGGGAGGGGAGGGGTGATGGAGGGGAGAGCAGGGTGGGGGATTCTGTGTTCCGCATTAAGAAGGTCCTCTTCCCTCGGCTATCTCTTCATTTCCCAAGATCTAGTGGCATGAGTGTGAAGTGGGGCGCTTGTGCTCCATGAGGCAGACCCAGTACAACCTGCAGGCTTGGGGGAGGAGCTGTGGGTACAAACAGAAGTACCCAGGAGGAGACCCAAACAATGCATGCCACTCTCTGAAAAGGCTCACAGTTTCCAGGAAGCAACCACAGCAGTGTGTGCTGGGAAGCTGTGCATCTTCCAACTAACAGTTTCTTTCCAAAGACTCTTATTGAATAACCAGAGGTGGAAACAATGGTTTATTATTTATAATAATGGCTATTATTATTTATAATACTCAAAAGATCTGGGAGAACCTACCTAACTAAAGAAAATGCTAATTATACTTTCCCCATGAGACAGAAAACCACTCAGCCATAAACTGTTTCTGAGGAATTTTTAGCAGACTATCAGAGTTTTGGAAAAGCAAATACAACTTTACAACAGCATATCAATGATACAAATATACAGACCAAACTGGATTACAGGAGTGGCTAAAATGTTATGTTTGGGAAGATGTTTTTAGTTTTTAATGCTTTTTTTCTCCTCTAAGTTTTCCACAATAAACATTTAATTTAAAAAAAATCTTCATTTTATATATGTAAAACTAACTTTTGTTTTTTGTTTTTCGAGACAGGGTTTCTCTGAGTAGCCCTGGCTGTCCTGGAACTCACTCTGTAGACCAGGCTGGCCTTGAACTCAGAAATCCACCTGCCTCTGCCTCCCAAGTGCTGGGATTAAAGGAGTGAGCCACCACTGCCCGGGAAAACTAACTTTTAACATAAAAATGGTTAGTATATATTTACATGTTATTACTTTAAACATCAGAAAATTTGCACGATTTACCAAATCCATTTTTCACTCAAAATTCTCATTTGTTCAGGCCAATCTCGCTGGACAGCCTAGGGACCCTCGAGCACTCTACACTCTTAGAGAAGCAGCGCTGCCCAGCACCTACTTATTCTCCACCTTGGCCGCGTACACCTGGCCTCTCTCCAGCGCGGTGTGCCGCTCCTCAGACACACTGTAGTACAGGATCATCTCCTCCATCAGCACTTCCAGCTTATGGACCTCCTGCCAAGGCTGGATGACAAAATGGCCTGGGTGACAGGCCACGGGCACGTACACATCCATGTGTTCCCCTGACTTTGACAGGTGGACAGGAGGGGGCAGCTCCTCCAGGGAGAAAGAGCTGGTGTGGTCCAGAACTGCCTTTCTGACGGCCTCTGGGTGGCTCTTTCTGAGACTCTCTGCAGGGCTGCCTGGAGCAGGTGTGCTGCCGTTCCTGCTGCCAGGGGAGCTGGCTGCGGCAGACACAGCGCTCAGAAACACATCCTTCTGATGCTTCCACAGGTCTGCGTTTGTGATCTGCCGGTTAATGCTGCGATGGGGATCCGGGAAGTTCTTGGGAGTGAATAAGTACACATAGGCAACCCCCTTGGTCTCATCCACTTTTGTAACCTTTGGGAGATAGAAAGAAGCAACTTACAAAAGCCACACTGACATTCAATTCTGAGAAGCAGAATCTATATTATAAAGCAGAGTATTTTGCAAAAACACTATTCATGGTAAGATGGATTATCATAGGCTAATAGGCCCTGTGCCAAAACATCTATAAAACAGCAGCAACTCTTATAGAAATGAAAACTGGAAAAATGCTATAGTGTTTAACAAGTGGCTACTGCCACTGAGGGAAGAAGAACTATAATGCAGCAGCATCAGGTCTTTAAATTAATGACACCCCAACTCAGAGCAGGGTGCACACAGTAAGTTCCACACTTGCCACCCATCCTCAGCAATCAAACACTCAGGATGATGACAAGCACCTGACTCAGGCCAGCTGAGGACAGTAGGATGGCAGTTCCTGGGGCCTTTGTTTGGCCCTTGTCTGTACCCCCCTCCCCAGTCCCACAGAGGAGCCAGGGAAGAAGAGGAGAAGGCAACTCCATCAAATGCGAGCACTTCTGACTTCCCACCCTGTCTATGCAGAACAAGGTCATTATGGCTGCATGGATGCACAGCTGAGGGCTGGGCGACTTAGTGATTCTCATCGGCTACTCCAGTGTCTTAAGGATGACAAAAATAAGACTCTGCAGGTTGTGTCTATCTATCATCTATCAAAAGAGACACAAATGGGAGAAAGGGACATGGGCAGGAAGAGGGTGAGATGCCTACAAGACAGCCTGTCGACAATTTACTTTGAGAACTGTGCTCCCTCAGTGAACCATTTAAATCCCTTCTTTGGTTCTACTGAGATATTGTGATTCATCTTGAGATTTATGATACATGATACAGAGTATCATTAAAATTAACCACTAAAAAATACTTTTAAAGCTAAGAATGATGAACTGAGTCTGTAGTAGCAACACCTCAGAGCTCAAAGCAGGAGGATTACTACAAGTTCTAGGCCAGCCGGTGCTACAAAGCAAGGTACTATCTCAAAAGGAAAAAAAACAATTATGTGTACCCAAGACCTTGTCAAGAAAACCACATATTATCATGATAAATGAAGATCATAAAACAAGGCATCGTCAAACCAGTAAATGCACCGGCATGGAGCATGCAATGAGCATGGCGCACAGCAGCAATCTGGATAACACAGGCACACAGGACAGGAGAGTCAGGGCCAACTCCACAGGACAGGGGAGTCAGGGCCAACTCCACAGGACAGGAGAGTCAGGGCCAACTCCACAGGGACAGGAGAGTCAGGGCCAACTCCACAGGACAGGGGAGTCAGGGCCAACTCCACAGGGACAGGAGAGTCAGGGCCAACTCCACAGGACAGGAGAGTCAGGGCTAACTCCACAGGACAGGAGAGTCAGGGCTAACTCCACAGGACAGGAGAGTCAGGGCTAACTCCACAGGACAGGAGAGTCAGGGCTAACTCCACAGGACAGGAGAGTCAGGGCTAACTCCACAGGACAGGGGAGTCAGGGCTAACTCCACAGGGACAGGAGAGTCAGGGCCAACTCCACAGGACAGGAGAGTCAGGGCTAACTCCACAGGACAGGAGAGTCAGGGCTAACTCCACAGGACAGGAGAGTCAGGGCTAACTCCACAGGACAGGAGAGTCAGGGCTAACTCCACAGGACAGGAGAGTCAGGGCTAACTCCACAGGACAGGGGAGTCAGGGCTAACTCCACAGGACAGGAGAGTTAGGGCCAACTCCACAGGACAGGAGAGTCAGGGCTAACTCCACAGGACAGGAGAGTCAGGGCTAACTCCACAGGACAGGAGAGTCAGGGCTAACTCCACAGGACAGGAGAGTCAGGGCTAACTCCACAGGACAGGAGAGTTAGGGCCAACTCCATAGGACAGCGGAATCAGGGCTAACTCCACAGGGACAGGGGAGTCAGGGCAGGGGAAATGACCTACAACTTTGGGAAGGTACTATTTGAGGGATTTCACCTCTGTGTTTAGATGCTGTGTGCATGGGTTTAAGAGCTAAAAGGGAGCCGGGCGGTGGTGGCGCATGCCTGTAATCCCAGCACTTGGAGGCAGAGGCTGGCGGATTTCTGAGTTCGAGGCCAGACTGGCCTATAGAGTGAGCTCTAAGACAGCCAGGGTTATACAGAAAAACCCTGTCTAGAAAAAAAAAAAACAAAACAACAACAACAACAACAACAAAGGGCTGGAGAGATGGCTCAGTGGTTAAGAGCGCTGGCTGCTCTTCCAGAGGTCCTGAGTTCAATTCCCAGCAACCACATGGTGGCTCACAACCATCTGTAATGAGGTCTGATGCCCTCTTCTGGTGTGTCTGAAAAAAGCAATGGTGTATTCATATACGTAAAATAAATAAATCTTTAAAAAAACAGAGCTAAAAGGGGTGTCTAATGTTCTTCACTCTAGAAACGTGAGAAACAAGCTAAGAAGCTTCAGGAAAAAGTGGCCAAACACCAGGTTAGCAGCAGGTGACTTGTTTATAATCCAGCCCACTTTAGAAAAAAAAAATATCTTAAAGCATTTATCCAGAGATATGATCATAGTTTATCTCTTAGCAAAACTGGAGAATTAAGCTTCTTTGTTGCTTTATTAATAACAGGAAAAGGGGTTTTGAGTAATACAGAAGATGGAGGGTAACTCTTTAACTAGAAATGAATCATGAAATATCTACAGCTCCATGTATAATTCATCTCTTAGAAGTACAGATTTGTCCATTTATGACAGTGAGGTGAAATTCATCCATGTAAACCCTGAGCTCCAGCTCTTTCCAGACATCCCAGGACTAGTCAGATAACTAACCTTAATACTACAGTCTGAGCAATTCAAAACAGAATCTCTTAACCAAAGAACAGCATCTGGTGTCCACATGCCAATGGACTGTGGAAGATCAGCCAAACAGCACTTTATAGCCTGGAAAAACAAACAAACAAATAAAAAAAACATGACATGGTATGGAGCAAACACAGTCTTAAAATAGGTCTAACACCTGTTTCCCTAAAGGCAGATTCTGCAACAGATAACAGCAGTCACAGCCCTTAGTCTGAGGGTCTGCTATATGTTATCTATTTATGTCACTACTTTTTTTTTTAATCCTCCCAGGGGCCAAGGGGTTTATACCAGACACTATTGTCACCTCACAAACCTTCAGGTCCAACATATGCTGCGCACCATTTTATAGATGGTGAAACCAGCTGAGAGAGCAGCCTGTGGCAGACCACAGAACTGAGTAGAGGGAACCTGGCTTCGCTGCGAGCTTCAAAGAAACCAAAGGGTACCAGCACTTGTGCTCACCTCCTGAAGGAGGCAGAGATGATAACTAAAGAGGGCAAAAGCCTTTAAATACTTAGGTACTCAAATGCCAAATGCTACACACACACACACACACACACACACACACACACACACACACACACACACACACACACACACACACACACACAGTGCTCTCTTATTCCCAAGTTGGGGCATAATGCCACAAGAGAGATTCCTTCAGCCATATGTGAGTCTTGAACTAAGGGAGGAAATCTGTGACCAGCATGAAAGCTCCCCCAGACCCTTCTCTGTGCTTTCCACCCTCCCCCTAGGCTCCAAGTCTCTCCCTGGAAAAGCTGCAGGTGATGGAGCTTTTCTGAGACCTATGGGCAGAGGTAAGACTGGGGTAGGCAGTCCTATGGGCTGCTGCACAGGTAAGCACAGGCTCTGATGGCAGGAAAGGCCACAGACTGCTCAGCAGTTCTGCCACCAAAAGGGAGCATTTAATAGAATCTGACTTTCTAAATGATTAAAAGAAAAGCCAAAATAAGCACTTTAGTGAGAGAAGAAGAATGGTTTTTTTTGTTTTGTTTTTTAATGCTGGCAATCTATTCACATGTTTAAAACAGACAACCTTTATGGTTTTGCTTCTGTTTCTCAGACCTCTTGGGGAGATGAGAACTAGAGGCTGGGCAGGCTGACCTTTAGGGACTTGCAGTAAATAGTGATCACACTTATCAAATAAGGAATCTAGCCAAGGTTAACAGAAAATAAAATAAAAGGTGTTTAATGTCTATTATATGCAACACTACAGCATAAAGAAGGGACTACTATGTGACTTTCAGAGAGGCAATAGTTGTCCTGAAGCCCCTTTCTCCAGCCAGGGAACCTTGTTAATATGATACAGGTGGACGTGGCCATGAGGAGACATAGATGCCAGAGCCGTGTCACAGAACTGTAGCACTTAAAGGACCACAGACCTCCAGTATTATGGCTGCATATCAACAGGGCAAGAGACATTATGAAAGCAGGGTTACATGAGAGCTAAATTCTCTATAATTGTCTGTCAGAAAAGGCAATGGAGGGAAATGCTAAAAGCTATGCTAGTCATGGCAAACCATGTTTTATCTGTTAGTCCTGTTGGTGACAGATATCTTCTGGAAGAGACAAGGGACAGTGTTCAATCCACTTTTGTTTTGCTGCTTTTTTGAGACCAAGTCTCATGGAATCCAGGCTAACTTTAAACTCACTACATCACCAAGGATGACCATGAACCCTTGAGACTTTTGCCTCTACCCACCTAGTGCTAGATTATAGAAGTGTGCCACCACACCTGGTATAAATGACTATTTAATAGAATATAATAATTAATATATATTCTTTATATATTAATCAAATAGTATATATTTAATAGAATATATAATTAATGCTATATTGTTTCATAGTATACATTATTTAGATAAAATTTTTAATAGAATATACCAATTAAATTATATATGCATATAAACATATATAGGGATATATTCCTGTAAAAAAAATCCTCTATTTCCTTTAAAGGTAGTAAGTGCCTCTTAACAGCAATACCGAAAGGTTTACAGTGATTCACAACTGTCATCTGAATGCTCCTTAAGAGGACAGGCTATAGTTCATGTTATCACTCCCATTTCTCATATGGGAGGAAATATTATAGAAAAATGAGCACATATACACACATTCTCAAAAGGATGGTGAGCCAAATAAACCACAGACCCTGGAGGTAAGCACTGATGTAGAGCATGCTGGAAGAGTGTGGAAGGCGGCCAGTTAGCGTCAGCACTGCGATGGTTATAATGGAGCTTCTACTCAGGTGACAGTACTGACGCAATGGACTTGAAAACAAACATTTACTAAACAGTTTTCTGTAAATGTGACTATTTCTTGTGTAAGTCAGTCAAGGTCACTTCTGAAAACCAGTCGGTAGTGGCACTTGGACACTCTCCAGTCCCCTTATGAACTGAGACACTGTTCGTGATCACGGCTGGCCTGGTGCTCGCCAGGCAGGAAGCTCTTCTGCAGACCTCAGGCCTGGGCAGGTCGTACCTGAGGGGGGATGGCAAGCATTTCCTGCAGGAACCGAGGAGGGATTTCTCTGAGTTCTGACACTTTGACGGATGTCGAATTGCCAGAGTCCAGGAACTGAACGTCGAGTGCACGGCTGCTGTGAACGTTAGTGATCTGCAACGAGACGAGCAGGGGCTTGCTGTCGCAGTGGGAGACGGACACGCCGTGCCAGCACAGTCAAGATAACACTTTTTCTTGTTTAAAGGTATTTACCAAACACTCTTGGACTACAACATGCACCTTTCTTCTAAGTCACTCGACAGTGAGAAAACAAATACTACACAGCAAGCCTGCCCACCATGAGGACAGCAGTGTCTGCTAGTTCTCTAATTCTAGAAATACTGCTAATTAGACAATGTACTTTTTAAAATATTAAAATGTGGAGAAAACATATCCTAGTAAGAAAATGAAGAACACCAATAAATCAAGATAGGATTTTTTGAAATCATAACATGCTTTACATTTTCACTATAAAACCCAGTCACTTTCATTATTTCTGCGATATAGAAAAGTTTGAAGCTCAAAAAGTCAGAGGGACAAAATAAAGTATGAAGTTCAGCAATGGGTCAACTACACAAGCAATTCTTGTAGAACTGTCAAGAACAAAGACATCACTTAAATAATTTAATAGCAATAAAATATATATTTATTCTAACTATTTGTAATGTACTAAGAAGCACTTTTCGTCCAAAATACATAGCAAAATACATAGGTTTAAATATGAATTTAACCTGAATAAGAATTTACAAAATGGCCCTACACTTTAGAGTCATAGAAAGGAAGGCCAACTAGCAGTATTTGAAAGGTTTAGAGAAGACGTGTCAGGTACCAATGAGGCATCCAGACTGGATCACAGGGCAGAAAACATGGTGGGACAATCTGAGAAACAGAAAACCCTGCACATTAGTTACTTGTATTAATGTTGATTTCCTGGTTTGATAATTAGAGACTGGTTATACAAATACTAAGTGCAGGGCTCCTCATATTACTTTGTAACTTTTCAGAGTCTTGAGTTACATTATAAATTAAAAACAGTTCTGTACATTTAAATGTTAAGAGCTCACTACTATCATCTGAGTGTCTGACACACTCTAGCCCCCAGGCCTCTGAGGACTGTCCTATTGAAGGCAGTAGCCACTCCAGACCTGCTGCTCCTATTTGATTATGGACAGCTGAGTCTTACTAAAAGTAAGTACAGTTACTATGATGAAGCATTTCAGAAAGCAATCAAATGATGTTTCTTGTCTGCTAGGGTTGGTTTCCTTGTGGTTCTTAGAAATACTGGACACAGGATGGGTCACAATGGCAACAAAAACTGTAACCACCCATGGGAAGAGTGCAATGTTGGGCTGCCACACCACACAGCAGTGGAAACAGACTATGGCAGCAACAGAGCTGAGTCTTACATGATGAGTGGAAGGTGTGCTTTACAAGGTGCGTGGGCATCCGTCAAGAATGCACTGACACTTATTTACATAAAAATTTAAAGAGGTTGTTCATTTAGTTATTCATGTGCGTATACGTATATATGCACAAAAGCCCAAGAACACACACTCTGTCTTTTAACATTTAACTTGACTGGTGTGTCCTCTTAAGTATCCTGTGTTGTTACAACAAATGAATCCTCACCAGTGGGGGTCTTGTACTTCCCCAAGCTCACCTAGCAAAGCAAACTTTACAAACATGTACACGTAGAGGCCAGAGGTCAATGAGAATATTCTTCAGTCACTGTCTACATTATTTTTCAAACAGGATCTTTCAATGAACCCAAAGCTCGCTAATTCAAGCTTATGAGCTCAGCAAGGCTGCCCTGGAGCCTCTCTCCTGCCCAGAGCTCAGTTTACAGCCTGTGCTGTGCCTGTGTGTGGTGCTGGGGACTCATCATTAGGTCCTGAAGCTTGTGTATGTAGCAAGCACTTTCCTGACTGAGCCATCTCCTTAGCTCTACATTTTTTTTTTTGTTTTTTTGGATTTGGTTTTTTTCGAGACAGAGTTTCTCTGTGTAGCCCTGGCAGTCCTGGAACTCACTCTGTAGACCACGCTGGCCTCGAACTCAGAGATCTGCCTGCCTCTGCCTCCCAGAGTGCTGAGATTACAGGCGTGCGCCACCACCGCCCAGCAGCTCTACATTTTTAACTATGCATATTAAATACATATTCATCTCTATAGTTCTAAAATAAAGATTCTATTATGTATAATACATAGCAAAGCTATACGTATAGTCACAAATATACCAAGAGCATGAAGAACTTTAGTTGTTAGTTTCCTCAGAGGAGAGGAAGGGAGATAAGAATGGGAGTTTGGCTGTCAGACACTGGTGATGAAGCCAAGTGCGTACTATACTTTTGAGAAATCTGTTTGTATAGATGAAATACTCAGCAATCATCCCTATAAGCCAAGACGCTGGTTTTTACCTCCACTCGTAACCATTTCCCTTTGCAATGGAAGAGGCAGATCTTCCCACAGAAGGGTAGCGAGATGAAGTACTCAGAGGTCATGTGCTGTGGAACAGAAAAGCAAGAAACAGCTCTTACTCTCAGCAAACATCAGTACAGCACTGGGAACAACATGGAGGCCTGGACTGTTGACCCTTCGGCCCCAGGGACAGCCGCAGCAGACACAGCAGGCTCACTCACCATGGCGCTTCTGCCATCATGCTTGCCAGAACAGTTTATTCACTCACCCAGCAGGTACAGGGCCCAGAGACATCATTACGTCTGCAATGTTAGCAGGGTCAGTGGGGTTCAGTGGGCTCCGACTCTATCAGTTCCACAGGAAAAGGCTGCTGGGTCTGACCAGACCAGAGAGCAGATGGATGAAGGCAGGCGGCTGAGTCAGCCATGAAGGCCTCTTCCTTCCACCGTTTAACATTTAACTTCACGGTTTAATTTTACTAAGTGTTATCAACACAGATAGAAGTGCCAGTGAGATGTTGACAAATGACTGGTCTCCTCTGCCCCTCTTCTGCCCAGCCTGCACTGAGGGCCGGCCAGGGCCTGCCGTGCTGCTGACAGTTGCTAGTGTCTATGCACAAGGACTCCCCTTAGGTGGCGCGGCACTAGGAAATGTTGAGTCCTCGTCAGCATCCTGGGTTATTAGAACAAATGAATCCTCACCACCATGTTAGACTCTCTGGGAGTCTATTACCCCAAACTCACCTAGCAAATGGTACTTTACATACATACATCACACACACACACACACACCTCTGCAACCAAAAGGAGTGAAGCTATATATTTGATGTTTCCACTCCAGACAATATGAATAAGAGATTCAACATATATTTTAGACTACATATTCTGCATATGAAACTGTTAGCAACATAAAATCTACCAAAGTAATTGTCTCTACCATAAGGCAGGAGAGTAGCCAAGTAGCCAAAATATTATAAAGCTGAACAAAGTAACTTGAGGTGCTAAACATCTCTTGCAGGTAAAAGGAAGGGTTTCCGGCCAAGGGTGAGAGGCCAGGGCTGAAGCAGCAGGGATTTGTTTACCTGGGAACCACAGCACATTCTGGGTTATAATTAAGTCATATTGGAGGTTAGGAAATCATATTAGTGACTTGAAACATCTGCATGTCCTGATTCAAGATGAAAGGAAGGAGGGACGGAGGGAAAGGCAGGAGAGCCGGAGCTCACGCAGCTGAACATGGGGCCACATGGAGCTGTCTCTCCTCAAGACAGCTGGGGCTGATGCCTGTTGAGCTGGTGCGGTGGACATGTGCCTAGAGCACATGGGTTGCCTGCCCCAAGTAACCAACTATTCTATTGCTCAGTACTTTCAACATGCCAGAAGTGTTCTAGGCAATGCTGAAAATATGTGATATTTCATCAGAACAATGCTACACCTTCATTTTATAAGGCAGAAGTGGGAATTTTTCCCCAAAGCTCTAAAATCTGGGTTTTCTACCCACTATTTTGAAAAAAATCAACCTCTAAGCATTAAACAAATACTGACCCTAATACATTCTGAGTCCCTTGCCTGTAGTCTGGGGCCGGCCTCGCGGCCAGCCTCCACCATACCTTGCAGTGGAAGTAGTCCTCTGTCTTGTGCAGGAGGTCATTGAGCTTGTTCAGACCCTTGCACGGCACCTGGCAGTAGAGTGTCCCATCAGAGCAAATGTTAGTCACTTTGACATTTGTGTACATGGCATCCACCTGGAACAAGCAAAGACACATGGAGACTGTCTGAGGACAGATGCTTCCCTTTACCTAAGCACTTACCCGTCTGTGACAGTAACATTGTCAACTTGACAACTTTGAGACTCCAATACCTCAACATGTATGTGTGAGGATGTTTCTAGAAAGGTTTAACTGAATGAATATCTAGCCTCAATGTGGGTGATACCACACCATGGGCTGGAGTCCTGCACTATGGACTACATGATTGTCTTAAATTCAAAGCATCTCTATTCGCAGGTTACATGATAGTATGCATTAGTGCTCCTATTAATTCTACCAGAAGAATACTACAGCAGGGCAGGGTAGCAGTTTACAAAATTGCAAAGCACTTAGCTCTGGGGTAACACATCAGAAGACTCTAACCACCGCAAGACTATATGCCAATCTGAGGTGTGAGACAGGTCTGCCATTTGCCTGGTGCTGGGTGGGGCTGGGTGCAGGTGGGGGCTGGTGGTGATAATGTTTTTAAATTTTTATTGATTCTTTTTGACTTTCACATCATACTCCAAGTTGCACTCATCTCCCCATACCTTCATATCCACCCTCTCCCCTTGAAACTCCCCAAAAGAAAACAAACAAAGCATTCTTGTTGTAGAAGCTGTGGAGTGTCCCCCAGTATACCCTTTACTTGCAAATGTTCATTGCAATGAGTTACTGGTCTGGTTGGAGGCCTCTGGCTTCAGATACATCATCAATACTGGAAACTCACTGGGACTCCTCTGGGTTCTCCTATTGCTGCCCTGTGTCATGGAGATCATGCAGCTTTGGATCTGCAGGACCAGGCCTTTCACAGGCTTCAGTGCTTCACAGACCAGGTAGATTTTGGGGTGGGCCAATTCTAAGCTCTGGATCTGGCCTTGGGTGGTAGCTGAGTTGGTCAGCCTAATAGCTCTCCAATACCCTCACTACCAGAGTGAACTTTCTAGCATTGCCATGGTTAGCCTACCCAATGCTGCAACATTGGGTTGTTTGAATGAAAAGAATCAACAATGACCCAACAGCGGGTAGGGTCAGCACTCCTATTCTCATGCCCTTGGGGCCAGCTTACCTGCACCCACACCACCAGAGCTAGCTGCTCAGTCAAGGTGTCTTCACTCTCCTGAGTGCTGCAGCTGGTAAAGGGCCAGCTCTCTCACTCTCACATCCTTGGAGTCTGGCTCACTTGTGCCTTCACCATAGAGCCAGCTCTACTCTACTGTGTTGCCTAAGTGGGGTACAGGGCTCGCTCTCCTGAGTGCTCCAGCCAATGAGGGGCAGTGCTGGCTCTCCCACTCTTAGGACCTCAGGGCCAGCTCTCTCAACTGTAGGTGGTGAGGGATGGAACATCACCACTGCTCACGCCGTCTTTTTGGCAGAGGAGTGGCTGGGCCATCTCTCCTGAGCTTCTGGCACCAAGGCTGTCTCTACTGTGCTGTCCAAGTGAGAGGCAGGGCCTCTCCTTAGTGCCGCAGTTGGTGAGGAGCGGGGCCAGTTCTCCTGCCTGTTGCAGGCAATATGGGCAATGGGAACTATATGAGTGTTAATGCTTTTCAAAAACTATAATCAACATAAAAGATTTTAATCTCAGCCATTTTTGGGTCAAATTTCAGTATTTTTTAAAAATCATAGTTCCATTTGTTAACAGCCTCTTTTCCGAAATGATTTTTATCAAGTCTTTAAAATGATAGCCTGTTCTTTAGCATCTAACCAATTGTTTCAGTTGAATATTCTACAGTTTATTATGCCCTAAAGATTTAAAGAATGTTCAGACTAACAATATTTTCATGGATAAACTTTTTCCTCATGTTTTTCAATCTTTATAAGAAAATTATAAAATTTTAATTTATATAAAATTTATATAAAAATTTCCATTGCAGAAACTAGAAAACAGTGGACTGGAGAGATGGCTCAGTGGTTAAGAAACTGGAAAACAAAGAAATTTAATTTCTGAGGAATAATTACTAGGTTGTCATGTCCCATCTATGTGCTCTCCTTGCTTTTCAACAGTAAAGTGATGTCATTTCCCCTCTGCATCCCCTCCTCATGTTTCTAGTCAGGTGGTATCGATTATTTGCCTAAAATCTGTAACTTTCTTTTCATATGATTTTCTTCTCATCTCTCCTCACTCTAGTCTCTTCCCTTTTGTCTGTGCATGTGTATATACACGTGTTCCTGCATGGATGTGTTCATACGGAGACCAGAGGTTGATGACAGGTATTTTCCTTATCCACTTCCCATCTTATCTTTTGAGACAAGGGTGCTTGTTGAGGGAAGTCACTGACTTGCCCAGACAACTTGCCTGCTAAGTCTTAGGTATTATCCTGTCTTGGTTACCCAAGACCTGGGATTCTAGAGGCATGCCACTGGAATTGAGGTTTTGTTTTGTAATATGTGTAGGATAGGTATGTAGGCTCTCCTGCTTGTATGGTAAACACTTTAACTAAGGAGCCATGTCTTCAGGCCCTGACAATTTACTTCTGTAGGAGGCATGTAGGTCCTTGTGCTCACAGATGAGAACTAGGGAAACCAGGAGTGGTAAGCATTCAGGGTGTCTCTTCAAAGGGAGAGAGATGTATGTAGCTAGTCTCTGCTCAGAATGCTTAGAGCAAAGGTGGTTAAAAACTTGGTGGCCTCTGTGCTGCATGTATGGCCACACTAGCTCTTTCAGACCTTTATCTTGAGCCCATTTATCTCAGTCAATCTATACAGCCATCCTTCACCAGACCCTATCAGTAGTATTTTACTTCGAGCCTGCTTCCTTAGTTATTCTATAGAACCCATCCTATGGAAGTTATCACTTATACTTTATAAGAGTTCCAATGTAATCATGTCTTAAGCTTTGTTGTACACATGAGACTGAGTTAATTATCACCAGGAAACTTTTTACAAAATTGTGCTGTGCTTAAATATGCCTAAAAAACAACCATCTGATATAAAAATCACAAAGTTTGAACCAATACCAGCTACTTAGTTGTATTAAACCGAATTTCTTTCTTGCCTCCCTAGATAGACACTCTGCTGACTATAGTGTTTGCATAGCCACCCTACACACACACACACACACACACACACACACACACACACACACACACACACTCAACAACAACCACAGCAGTACCTGGAGATGAACTTCCAGAGATCTGTCACATATGGCCTTCAGGCAGGTGGCATTGATGTTGATATCATCTTCTCCTGAAGTGTCATACAACACTACCAGCGGGATATCGGACTTATCCAGGATCTCCACAGCAAAGATCTTCCCACACGTTAACGACTCCACCACCTTCACAAGGTCGGGATCATCATTCAGAATCTCCAACCCTGAAAAGAAGTAACTGCTTTCATTTCTACGTATAACTGAAAATTGAAATACTTCCTCTCCTCCGCCTTCTCCTCCTTAAGTCATCCCTGACCCTGAGGACACCACAGAGAGATTCATCAAGATACTGATGCTTCAGCCACCACAGGTGTCAGGTGCAGTATTATTAGTCAATCATTTTCAGTTCTGTGACATTTAGAATTCAATATATTACATATATGGCAACTCTGAGACCATCTACCAAACTAAACTAATTGAAATGAGAGCACCACTTCTGTATGGGGCTTCAGTGTCGCTGCCTACTGTTCTCTTTGAGTGTAAACTATAAGGCAGACCCTTGTCTTGCCTATCCTCAAGACTTTTAGTGCTGGGACTCTGCTCAGGCCTTTTACCTCCGCACCAGACTCCTGTTCTGCAATTGTGATACATTCCTTTCAAACCAACTCCACAATCTATGATTGGCTCTGAAGAGCTTGTTGTGCTTACCTCAGAGTCAGGCCATTCAGAGACATAAAAATTCATCCTTGCTGGTGGGGACACTAATCTGTCTGTCTACCTACCTTTCTTTTCTTTCCCTTCCTTCCTTCTCTTCTTTCCTCCCTTCCTTCCTTTCATTCATTCATTCATTCATTGAGACAAGGTCTCATTCTATAAGCCCAGATTGGCCTGGAACTGACTATGTAGCCTAGCCGGCCTCCAATTTGTCATCTTATACTCTGAAATGCTGACATCACAGGTGTGGGTTGTCATACTCAGCTTAAGGAGAATTTTTCTGTAGAGAGCTCATTTTCATGTAATGATCTCAGGGCTGGAGAGATGGCTTAGTGGTTACCAATGATCTCCACTGGGGGCCTGAGTTTGCTTCCCAGCATCACGTTGGGAGGCTTATGACCGCCTGAAACTCTAGCTACAGAGTATCTGATACCTCTGGCTGCACAGGAACATGTTCTCATGGGGTATACACGTGTGTGTGTGTGTGTGTGTGTGTGTGTGTGTGTGTACATAAGAGAGAGACATAAAATCATAAAATGTAGAAAAAGAAGTCTGATCCCTTTAGTGTAAGTGTAAGCCTGTTTTCATTAATCTCACTATGCCTTCCATCAGCTTCTCCCTACTGTCATGCACAGGTACAAATTCCTACACTTCTGTAAAGAGGAAAGGCACAAGAGCCAGCACAGCCCCACAGTGTAACAACCCCACAGTGCAACAACCCCACAGTGCGGCTGGCTCCTTTGGGTACATGAGGGTTTGCTACCAGAGTGTATCTGCACAGTGTGTTTCCATGGAGAGGGCTGAGGGCCCTACCTCTGAAGTGACAAGACCCAGCAGGGTGAATCCCATGTTATAGAGTCATATAGGCTCTTACTACAAGAAAACAAAATAAACATAAGCCATTCAAATGGATAAACTTTTTATAATAAAATACAATGAGCTATGTTCTACATAATAAGTGTGACAATAAAGACTTTCATTATTACTACACCTTATGCAGAACATCATATGAGGTCATTCACTAAACCTTTCAAGAAAAACCCATTATGGGCTGGGTGTAGCAGCCCACACCTATAATGTCAACACTGAGGAAGTGAGGTTGGAGGAGTTTAAGTTCAAAGCCAGGCTGGCCTGCATAGTAAGACTTTACCTAAAGCAAAACAAAATGGAACAAAACAAACAAACAAACAAACAAACAAACAGAAGGGCAGAAGAAAAGAAAATGTAACACTTAAGACACCAAGAGCATTTCCAAATTAAACATCTGGAGCACAGTGTTAAAAGGGTTTTTAAGAAGTCCCCCTTACCTGCTAGCTTGCACTTTGTAGCTTGAAAGGACAGAGAGCAGAACCGTGGGTTCAGTCTGTATGCTTTACTCTTCTCAATGTTTTCACAAAAGCCATAGTCAACATAGCACACCTAAGGGGTAAAGCAAAGCCAATCACATCAGCAATCTCATCAGAAGATGAGATGCTTCTACATTCAAAAGGCCTTACTCTTAGCTTAAAACCTTAATATATTCAACAGGATTCATTTTATTCCACAGTCAGTAAGTGGCACCTCAGCTTTCGCCCACAGCTAAAGGAAAGGTTCCCTGATGCATCCCTAGAAGATGACAAAAGGCTGAGCCTCAGGGTCCTGTATTCCAGGCCATTGTCTGTGACCTTACCCCTTAGTGAACAGGAATAATAAGGCCAAGGTCACCTCTGCTGCTGTCTGGCCTCTCCCCATCTTTATCCAATGCTGTTCCACCAGTCCTTCCTGCTAGGACTCTTCCCTGTCCTAAGGGGCAGCAGCTGTTTCCAGAGAGCCCATCAGTCCTGTGATACTGACCAGATGTTCGAATCCCAAAACAGCACCTATGGCCGCCTGCTCTCTCAGCCACTGTGGTACTAGGGGATGAGATGCTTCGGTTGGGGACAACAGTAACATCAGTCTGGACAACATTAAATTCTACTTTTAAAAATGGGGGGAGAATCCAATTTTTAATTCAAGTTCACAAATCTAGATTATATCTTCATTCAGTTTGGCAGAGGCCCCAGCTCTGAGTAGAACTGGATTGGTATACTCTTTACTGCGATGGTTAGTCTGTCACAGTACTGTCACGGGACATAACCCGGAATCATCTGGGAAGTATCTCAGTGGGTTTAGATCACAGTAGATGCCTCAGCCTGTATAATATCGTGGAGGACTAGTTTAACTGCCTCAATTGATACGGGAAGACCTAGGCTCAAAGGGGGCAGCAGCACACCCTGGCTTTGGGCCCTGGACTGTAGAGTAGAGGCAGCTAACTGAGCACAAGCATGCGTGCATCCATTTCTCCCTGCTCTCGCTGCAGATGGACTGACTGCTGTTAGTTCCAGCCTTAACTCTCCTGTAGTGAAGAACTGCATCCCGAGTGAGCCCTTTCTCCTGAGTCGCCTCTTTTCAGGATACTTTAGAATAGCTACAGAAATGAGACGTGAACACATACCATTAACAGAGATGACTTTTTCAGCACACCAAGACCTAAAGACCACAAAGTCTCCCACCTCTCTTTAAGACAAGGTCTCACTATGTCACTCTCCCTTGCCTGGAGCTCATTATGTAGGTCAGCTGGAGATCTGCCTACCTCTGCCTCCGAAGCTATGAAAGCGATTTTTTCTTAGTAATTACAAACATTACGTTTTATTATCCTAGATTTAGAATAACCAAGAATCTCGGACTACTGGAAATCTGAAATACAAAGCAAACAACAAAAGTCAGGCAGTGCTGCCTGGAAAATACCAGTCAACAGAGGTAGGTCCCTGTGTCTTTTGAAGAAAATAAGGCACAGGCACCAGCCGGAAACAAAGATAAATACCTCCATAGTGGAGTCTGAGGAAGAAGAAAGGCAGAGAGCCCTCCAACTCCCCTGGTCGTGTGGTGAGCGTGCCTGGCTGCTGTGCAAAGACTCACTCTTAGGAAACAGTACTAGACTCTGCTGCCTGAACCCAGATCGCTGGCAGAGTCCAAAGGGTCAGTTGCCAGCCATGCCAGTGTTCTCGTCCACCTTTCCCACACGATTTCTTCCCCTCTCACAGGCTTCAAGACTCAGGCAAACTTTTCAATTTCATTAACAGTAGCCTACACCTGAAACTTGGATTTGCTCTTCTTGGACCCATGTTATATATGCTGTATATGCAGTGTGTGAGATCCAGTCTCCAGAGAAGGTGAGGCCACATGGTTCACCCAGCGTCAGGCCACTCCAACGTCTTCACGGGGTTTACGTCTGCAGCTGGCTCCTTTATTGCTCTAGGAGAGCAGAACAAGCATCTCATGTTGGGATAGCTTTCAGTGAGCAGGCTCTTGGTGCTTCCACTTCTGGATCTTTGGCACCATCAAGTGACCACAGGGCCACCTGAGCACCTGCACACTCTTCCTAGCTGCCAGGAATATCACAAGAGTGCAAGAAGACTTGAGCAGCTTCAAGCAGGCTTTCCCCGAGGAAGCAGCCTCAGCAGAGAGCTGCCGTTCTTCCTCTCACTGTCTTAGGCTGAGCTAGGCTGCTCCCAGGGTCCCTCAGTCCTCTTGGCCCCGGCCCCATCTGCAGGCCCCAAGCTTCCTGCCACACCCATCCTGGTGATTGGCACATGCTCTTTTGTTTCATACCCTCCATGTCAAACAATAGCAGCTCCTCTGCCTGCAAGACGCCAGACAGGACTGTCACTCAGAGCATGCTTGCTTCCAACAAGGAAGCACCAAGCCAGCAGCCTTTCATGGCTCAGCAACTGTTCTCCCTGTCTGGGGAGCATCAAGGCTTCAAAGGGCATAACTCTCAGGGAAACTGAGCCTGTGGCAGAGTCCTGACTCTTGGGCTCCTCATGTAAGGTACAAAGCAAAGGGGAAGAGGCTGATAACCAAGACAGGATGTTACCAAAAGTACTAGAGCCTGCTCTGTGTGAGTCCAGCTCAGGTTAAGACATGGAGGAAGACTGGCAGCTCTCTGCTATGACTGCTCCTTCAGAGAAGGCTGCCTGAAGGTGCTCAGGACGCTGCTCAGTGCCAGGAGTGAGGAGGATGCCCTTCTGATAAGATCCGAGTCTGCTCTCACAGGGAATTTCATTTACTCTGTGACCAGGACACTGAGACATTATAACTGCCACGGATATAAGATCTGGCAGGAATAGTCTTTCACAGGCACTATCTTGGAATTTCTGGTGAAAGTCACACTGGATTTGAAAGAACAGTAACAAACACATCTGAAAACTTGTAATGTATCTACCTCATGCTAACAAAACTGAGCTTGCCTTTATCTTGTTCTCATCCGTGGAGATGATCTGTGCTCGTAACCAGGCATCCTCCTCTGCATTGACTGCCAGCAGCTGCCCCACATGCACGGTCTGGATTGGTGTGACTCTGGGGTTCTTACTGTAATATTCCTTCATCTCATCCTCCATCAGTTCCTGAGCAGCTGAGTAGTCTTTACCTACATACCTGGATTGGTGAGAGGAGTAACAGCTCAGGGTGAGTGAAGCCCAGGGCTCACCGGTGCTCCTGTGTCCCCTGCAGTCTTGGTTCCAGTCTCACAGCTGCTCACCCCAGCAGGGGAAGGAACTGTACTCAGGTGCAGGAAGACAGGACTATGATGCCCACTGCCCAATGTGTGACAGCCCTGAGACAAGCAGAGTAGCCCAGGCATTGGAAGCCCCAGGAAGCAGCAGTCTGCAGGAGAGCCCAGGACAAGAAGGCAGAAGGTACACAGAGACCCACAGGAGGGCATGGAGCCCTTCAGAGTCTGAAATGAGGCTGCTGAGATCTGGCAGATGGTTTTACCCTGGTGAGACTGCATCTTAGAATCCTTAAACTTTGAAAAGCAGAGGAAGTACCAAGAACAACAAAGTGAGGTCTAGGACTTGGGGGTGTATGCAGCATAACAATTCCCTAGCCTCTGCCAGGGTCTAGGCTCCATCTCCAGCCCTGAAAGACAAACCCCAAAATTTATTTAACAAATTTGAGCAAATTACAACAAAATGTTGAGCTCATACTCTAGAACTGACACATTCTGGCTGAGCCTCTAAAGTGTACACCCTGAGAAGGGTTATTTTCAAGCATCCTCAGCCTTCTCTACTGTTGATGTAGTCCTTTGATCTAGTGAGATTTTCAAAATACATTTCTCATCAGTCATGAGTAGGTGTCTTACAGGCCTCATTCCAGGATGCTAGAGAACCAAGTCTGGCTCCTGAAACGACAACAATTCTGCCACAGGATGAGGTTTTCAGCTAGAAGAGTCCTCAAATCACCTGGCCAAGATGCAAAAGGAAAGCCCTGTTCCTTGTATTTCTCCAGTTTTTACCCAGGGCCTCTGGTGGATTTCAGAAAACTCTAAGAAATTGCTCCACATGGTGTTGGTAACTATCTGCAGGACAGAAGATGGCCCAGCCAGCCTACCTGTTACTAGAGAGAAGGGGAAGCTATGAAGGCATTTTACACATAAGGCAAAGAATGCCACTCTGGAAAGTAGCTGTTTTAAGATGTGCAGTCTTCGTCCCTACATGGGTTAGAGACTCTGTCAAGAGCCATCATTTGCACTTGCTGAGTGCTGCAAGTATTCGGGAGAGGCTGGAGTCAGTCTTCCACTGGGCCCCAGCTTTAGAGGCATGGGACTAGGGTCTTGAACTTAGGAGACAACTGAGTTATGTGGAGAGGCACCAGGGAGTTGCTGCAGCCAGTAGAGAAGGATGGCTCCACTCACAGGTAAGGAAGGACAAGGCCTGGTGCTATATGGCTAGGTGAGTGGGCAGTACTCAGTATAGGCTCATATACTGTCTCCAAATTACCTGAACAAAGGGAGACTTTGCATAGATCAACCTCAGTATGTGGCCGGTACAAAGCTTTACTTGCACCTAAAACTCCATGTAAGTCAAAGTCCCTCTAAAGATCCTTCTTGGTGGCAGAGCAGAAGACTAGGCAGGCATCATGATCCCTTTGGTGTTAGCTGGACCACCACTTGCTTTAATGCTGTCAGGCTCTTCCTTCTGGAAGGATTTAATTTGGGTATTCTCTGGGCTTTTCTATTTCAGCTATAGGTCTTGGGTAGCACAAACCAGAGGGCCATTTGGGGTCAAGGGACCTGGATGCTTTTTGTTTCAATGTTTTCCCCTTCTCTCCAGCTCCACACTAGACAGTGATCCAATACTTCAATGATACATGTTCCCACTGCAGGGAGCAGCAAACGGATATCTTTCTACATTCCCTATGTTCTCATCATGCTTTTCTGAAAGTCTAAGAGAAGCATTTAGAGCTAGGCTGCTGTCAATTCAGGCTGTCATCAGTCACTTAGGTGACAGCTACTCATCTCTCAGAATGGCATCTAAAGGCTCATGTCAGCAGGGCAGCTCTAGGTCAACTGGCTAATCTGAGGTGTACGATGAAGTTAACTACCCTGACATTTTAGGGCTGCCACAGTGTCCTAGATCTGATGGCATCACCTGGCCTGAAGGGACCAGGCTGTTTACAGGTTGAATAGAAATGGGATGTTTTTGACATAGTTGCCATGATGCTTATGACACAATTGTTACCAAGTTCATATTATCATTCCTGTTTAAAACTATTAGCCATCTTTTCTCCTAAGAATCCCATGGGCATTTAACAAGTATTAGCACAGTCATGCTCCTGTACTTCACTATGACTCCTGAGGATGGCGTGCTTCCTTCCCTCAGCCATGCTAGGAATGGTCACGTGACAACACTGTGCAGCTCTTAACAACTAGAAATGCCAACTTGCCTGATAACCACATCGTTTGTGTTGCTCAGCTCAACCACCAACACAGATGGGGAGGCCTCGGTTGGGATTATCAGGGGCGGCACAGTTATGTCCTCCACAAAGTCATCAGCACTTTCAGCCATGTTTTTTTCTATCTGCAAATACTCTTGTTCAATCATCGATTTGATGTCAAAATCTCCTTGTGCTTGCCCTTCATCCTTTAAGATCTTGTCAGTAGGCAACGGGAGTTTCGCATAGAGAATTGCCTTCTGGGTGTTTCCAGAAATGTAGTTTATGGTGCACACATCAGAGAGTGAGGCAAGATTTTTTAAGGCATCCTCAGGGAACTTGACTTTATACATGTCCTCAAATGCCTTGGGGAGCGCACTTGCCCAAAGGCCACTTGAGTACTTCCCCAGCAGCTCTGCCACTTTCTCCTTGACATCTGGCATCACTGCTGGGCTCCCTTTAGATGGCACCTCCTGCTTAGGAGCAGGAGGTGGAGGAGGGAGCTCCTTCTCGGGGTCCTGGTCACTTCTCAAGGGCTGCTCTCTCTTGGCAGGATAAAGAAGTAAATCTTGGCCACCACCACACGGTTTTTCCACCTGAAATTTTTAAAGAGAGCCAATGACAGACATTTCAGTGGGTGAGAAAAACCTAAAAACACAGAAATTATTTTATATTTGAGAGAGGACTAATTTCAATTTCATAATGCAAAAATGTGTACATGTTATTCTTCTTAACTACAAAGATGCATCACCTGAAAGATGACATGAGCAAGAGTTCAGAGACAATCAGGAAGAAAAGGCATTCATTTCACTCCGAAGACAGTTAACACTCAAACTGCCCAGGGAAATCATGAGGCTTCTGCCCTGTCAATGGTTCTCTGCTAAATCCAGAGCAAAGTTTGCAAAATACACAGGAGCCAGAATGAGATGAAGGTACGTCAGGAATACATACGTCTCGGGGAGACCTCGGGGAGGAACGGCAGGAATAATTAAGCACAGTAAGGTACCTCTTTCCTTCCCACAGCATCCTGAGGCACTCACAGCTTTCAGTGTGGAGTCTTTAGAAAAGATGCCCAGAGGTAAGCGAGTGTGAGCAATCACCACAGCACACACATAACACTGCCATCTTAATTAACTAGGGGGAAAGACCCAGCATCAGATGCCTCCAGTCTCTGACTTTACATGCCTGAGAGGAACACACTGAGAACTGGTGACATTGCTGTCCTCCAATGCCAAGCCTTTCTACTGACAGAAGAGGACTGGTACCATCAGACTTATGAGCTAAGACTGACTTTCACAGTTTAAATGGCCGACCAATCAGAAGAGCCATTCACAGGTGAACATCCTATGGGATTAGGTGAGTATCCAGTCTCCCTGGCAGCTGTAACCCAAGGCTGCTTTGCTCTCTACATCAGGACGGGACAGGTGACAGTCATCCAGTTCTGCAGCATTTCTGAACTCCCAAAGCCTAGAGAGTCACCATTTAGCCTTTCACACCACCAGATTCTTCACCCTTAGCCTAAGTTCAGATTTCAGGATCTGCCTTTAGGATCCCTTTTTTTTTCTTTTTCTTTTTTTTTTAATATATATTTTTATTTTCTATATTCTTTGTTTACAACCCAAAAGCTTTCCTCTTTCCCAGTTCCCCCCTCCCCATATGTCCCATAAGTCCTCTTCTCTCCATCCATTCTCCTGTCTTTCCCCCTCCCTTTCTCTGTCCTGGTACTCCTCTACAATGCTGGATCAAGCCTTTCCAGGATTAGGGCCCTCTTCTTCCTTCTTCATGGGAATCATTTGATATGCTAATTGTATCTTCAGTATTCAGAGCTTCAGGGCTAATTAATATCCACTTATCAATGATTGCATTCCATGTGTATTCTTTTGTGATTGTGTTACCTCTCTTAGGATATTTTCCAGTTCCATCCATTTGCCTAAAAAAATTCATGAATGAATGATCCCTTTTATTAGTCCCATTTGGGTATTACTCAGCTACAATTTTAATTCTTAGGAGAATCTACCAGGATGGTAATAAATTTACAGAAAACTACCAAAAACAACAGACCTGTTTTGTCGCTGTTTGATGCTTGCATTTTGTTTTTCGGCAGGGCTATCTGCAGTCCAGGCTGGCCTTAAACTCATTTTTTAACACAAACTGGCTTTGAACTCCTGATCTCCCCAACCCCCTCTTTTATGACAGGGTCTCCCCAGCTATACAGGAACTATGGAGACTAGGCTGGGCTCAAATTCACAAAGATCCGTCTGCCTCTGCCTCTCTAGTGCAGGGATTATAGGTGTGTACCACCACACATTCCTGGCCGTCTGATCCTCTGTCTCTTAAGAGTTGGAATCACAGGCATGACTCACCAATGCCAGGCACAACCAGAATACTTTTTCTGACTGGTCAGCTTACTAATAAAGAACATCACTTCATTAACCTCACGTTTTACACAGTATTTAGGAAGACAGACCACAGGTGCAAATGTACAAGGGAAGACTTTTAATAAGTCGAAAGACAAGGCCACTATGACATTAAAGATTCCATTTGGAGCCGGGCATTATAGCATACATTTCTAATCTCAGCATTTTGGAGGTAGTGGTGGGAAGAGTTCCAAGTTACCTTCAGCTACATATATTCATAAGGACAGTCTGAGCTACATGAGATATTATCTCAAAAAACAAAACAAGCAAAACAAAAAACAAAAAACCCCCAGCATCCTTGTAGTCTGATTACACACTCTTCACAACACTTAGGAAGTGGTGGACACAGATCCCTTGGTTCTCTTCTTTATTCCTCCACTAATGTACCCTAAGTTTCAAGGACTTAGGAACCATCTCAGACTCTGAAAAGCAAGAGATCACCTAGAAATGGTATGTACCTGGCTAAGATGCAGTAACATAAGTATCTGGGGTATTCCTTCTCTCCATGGCTCATTAGCTTCTTAAATCCGAATTTTTAATATTTTAAAGTTTCTCTCCAATGCTAGGAAGTGATTCAGAGCAAGTTTTCTATCACTAAGCAACATTTCCAGCCCCTCTCTACTCTGAGGTTGGGTCTTGCTATGTAGCGTGAGCTGGCCTCTCAGCAGTCAGGATTTCAGGTCTGTCTGTGCTATGCTTTAGCATACTGGATAAGGCCTCAGAATTTAGGCCAGGTATCCAAGTAGGGCTAGAAAATATATTTCCCAGAAAAATGGAAAAATAAAAATCAATGCTGTGAGTGGCTCCTGAAAGTATGACTCCAGCTGAAGTAACTTTAGACTGAGACATGGTAGCCTTCCACATCCAAAGACAGAGCAGGCTGCAGGGCTGCCTTCAAACTCTCTCCACCTTCACCTACTAACCTTTCTCAACCCCTTCTCAAGAGCACAGTGGAGGCTAGACCAGCAGGGAAAGGCCATAAGCCTCGGGCCACAACTGCACGTCCTTTAACCCTAAAAAGATATGCTCTTCAGCTTTATGATACCTTTCTTTCCAAAGAAGTTACCTGAAAATATAGGGCCTTCAGGGTTTTTTTTGTCCCACCCACCCACCGCAGTGTTGAGCCTGCATTTCCTCCTGCGCGTTAGTGTGACGAGAAGTGATGGCCACGCTAACTCCCGCAAAGCTCTGTCCCAGCCTCTGCACACAGCCAGTGCAGTGAGCTCTTTTGAGCAGGAAGCACTGCTTTCCACAGTTGGCCTAAGGCAAAAGCACAATCCTCTTTTTTCTAATCTTTATTCAATAATCTCTGCTTTTCAGACAAGACCTTGTACAGCTGGCCTCAGACTCATTATACATCTGACTGATGATCTAGCTCTCCTCCTGATGAGATTGTGGGTGTGCACCTCTATGTTCAGCTAATTCTAGAATAATCTTAAAGGCCACCCAGAAGTAATGTGTTTACAAATCTGGCTGTATCATCTAAGCCAAACTTTGTCTATAAACAGCAAGACTTTCCCCGAAAGCCCAAAGAGCAGTCAGGTGAAGCCCTAACCTAGAAGGCGGCTTCCCTCAGCAGCTTGTGCGTTTGTTTAGGGCAATCCCTCCGTTCTCCAGGACTACAGACTGCTTCCTTATTTCAAAAGCGATGTTGAATGCCTGAAGTTGCCAGTCCTGCCTGCTGACTAAGATTAAACACTCACCTAACTTTAGGAACAGACCCTGGTCTAGCTGCAGTTAATTCAGACAGCATTCAAAATTTCAGGCAAATGTATTCCCTAGTAAGTTTAGTGACATGGAAAACAGCTTGGACCAAATATTTCATTAACTAACCTTTGAAGAATGGTTTAAGGAAGCAGTTTTCAACCTTCCTAATGCTTGTGGTGACTCCAACCATAAAAATAATTTTGTTGCTTATTCACAACTAAGTTTTCTGTTATAAATCATAATGTGAATACCTGTTTTCTGATGGTGTTAGATGACCCCTGTGAAAGGGTTACTCCACCCCCAAAGAGACCTACACGTTGAGGACTACTGGCTTAAGGGTTTCTTAGTTCAAAGGGGAATATCACGGAAGACATTATTTAGACATAAAAAATTAAAACAAATATAATTTTTAGCTCATTTGTTTTAAATTTTCCTATGGATGGAAACTCACTTTTCACAACTCTCCCGTGGTTGCTGGCTCTCACAAATCATGACATCTCTCGTTCTCTCTCCTGGCCCAGGTCTCCTCAAAGCTAAGGAACCATGCTCATATTGGGTGTCTCTGTGCTCTGGCCCATCTCCCAGGGCTTAAGATTTATATGTGGGCTCCTGCTTCAGTTCCCAACACAATAACAAGGCTCTTGCATGTGACAACCAGGAAGCCACTTCTGACAGATCTCCCAGGAGGGGACTTTTCTAACTTCTAGTTCCTCTAGCCCACCTGACTTATGTACATAACCGGGAAAGGACCAGTGCCCCCCCACCCTGCCGCTGCCCATGCAGCATGGGCAGACTCAGCATGCTAACCATGCTTACTCTCATTGTCCTTTGGTTTTGTAGCTTAGATCTGGATATCTACTCCTCAAATCATCAGTCTAGTGGTAGGCCAAGTCACAGCTTAATCTCCACCTCCTACAGGACCAGTGATGTAAGCCATTAGCACTGTATACCACGGAGATAACCCACCTTCGACAGTGACCATCAGAAGAGTATGTCAAATGCGCCTTAGGCTTGCTATGCTCACAAGTCTCCTCTACTCAGCTTGATTTGGATTGATTCTGCCCCATTTGGAATCTCACACCTCACCAGGTTTCTGTAAGCTTCCGGGAGACACATCAGATTTAGTAGGTACAGGTCCAAAGGAAAAACCCATCAGCTTCTTTGGACAGCTCTGTGTTCATTCAGGGGAGCACTCATCCTCTGCCCTGCTTTCTCCTTAGCCAGGAGAGGTCTTTTGCTCTAGTTCTGCCTGTGAACTTAGTCTCTGACGGCTCACCTGCTAAGAGCACAGCAGAGGTCTCTGAGATTATGTTTACTGTTTCTATGGAATTAGAATTTTCTTTAAGGTTCTAGAAGAATCCAGTAACATCCAGCTAAACTGAGACTTCTCAAACTATATGAGCACAGCTCTGTTTCCATGGAGTAGAAATTTTATGTTGATGTTTTAAATGATGTTCTAAATCTTGTTTTACATGGCTATCATTCAGCTGACATTCAAAATGATATACTAAATGTTTTTACTCACCTACAAATCCACATTCTAGCCCTCCAAACATTTAGCAATGGTTACGTGCAGTTACGGGCTCAAAATGAATCAGCACCAACAAAAAGAAACCTACATTAAAAACTTAAACTCTGATCTTAGCAGTGAAGGAAATACCTCCAGATACCGTTTCTCGACAATGACAATTTCTATCACTGTTTACAAGCCTGTACACTATGCTCACTTCATAGGAAAATTGGTCAATTGATTCATTAACAGACAGCCTCTCCATGCTGAAGGTGAGACTGGCTGGAAGTCAGAGCTGAGAGAAATGAAGAAAGGGCCACTGGTATCACAGAGCCCCAGTTAGACAGACAGCCTGGTGCAATTTGAAGCACGTGACGCTGTGGGATGAAGGATGACTGTGTTCATGGAAAGACAGAGCAGCTAGGCTAGCACGGCGCGGCCCATGCCGTCCCTCACCTCTCTGCAGCAGCACTCCACACTAAGGGCGACACCTGAGGTGCTGAGAGGAGCAGCTCCCCAGTGGGCTCTGCTCAAGAAGTATGGTCTGTGGCACAGCTCGGGACTTAAAAGGTAAAGCAAGAAGTTCTCTATTGCTGTAACCTCTGGCCACTCACAAGTCATCTGCCCAGAGAACCTTCCTCCATGGCTCTGAATGTGGCTGTAGGTGCAGAGCCTCCTTCACTGCTGACTCACCTGCTGCTTGTCTACCTGACGCCTTCTCACCAGTGCTCTCTAGACACACGTTTGGAAGATACTGTTGCTGTCTTCCAGTTACATCTATAGCCCTTCCTCAGGCTGGATGCCTCTGGCTGGGAGCTTGGCTGGCACTGTGCACTAGGCTTTCCCTTGCCCTTATTACCTGTGGCAGGGGTGAGGAAAGCAAAGAGATCTTCCCAGGTGGCACCTATGCGCATATTAGAACTGCAGTCCCTTCAGGTCACTGCTTCTTCCTGAAGCTTCTCCTCTTAGTAGCATCTCCTGCTTCCACTGAAATACCGCCCTCTGTAGGACTCACTGGGCATCCCCACTTGAGCAAAGGCTTTGTCTTCTGTAAGGCTGGACTGTGGTTTCTGACGTTCTGCTAGCAGTTGCTTTATGTATCTTGTCTCATTTAATTCTCACAACAACCCTATGACGTGCAGGATTAATTATCTGATAGAGTAGATTAAGGCTCTAAAAGGGTGGGATGTAGGCCGGAAGTTACACAGCTAATAAATGACACCCCTAAAGGTGCTGCAGATGCCTCAGAGATTAAGTTTACTGTCTCTATGGAGTTAGAATTTTCTCTAAGATTCTGTAAGAAAGTAGTAGCCAATCAAATTAAGGGACTTTCCAAAGCATCTGTATGGGCTCTTTCCGTGGGGTAGCAGTTTTATATTGAGGCTTTAAATCAAATTCCAGCTCAGTTGTGATCTAAGCTGTTCGGTATCCTTCAGGCCCGTGGGTAGCTCAGACACAAGCAGCACACTATCTCTCAGCTTCCCTTGATCCCTCCATGTGCCAGCTCATCTGTCATCCACTCAACTGTCTGCTGAGGCTTGGATGCTGTACCAACATGCTCACCAGGATTTCCTCTGGTGATGAAAATCCGGTAATCAGAGTGCCACATATACATGAGAGAATTGCTGGTGCCTCTGCTTTTTCAGATGGGTTCTACTGATGTTGTGCATATTGTAGGAATGGGTCTGGGGTACTGCAATGCCAACTTAAAACTCAGTGATTTCTTTGGGTTTCAAAATGATACCCAACAGAAACGCATGTAATCACAAATCATCTTTGTGGGAGCTATTAACGATTAGTGTCATCAGGCATTTCCAACTACTCAGGGCATCTTGCATACAGCAATATTATACTGCCATTCATAATGTATCGCTTTCTAAAGCAAAGGCCTGCTGTGCCACAGCATGGACTACTTGTCTGGTGGCTCCACAGTGGTCTATGAGCAGCTCTGGCTGTGGCTTGAAACTCTTCTCAGCCAACTGCACCTGACCTGGCTCCAACGCGCAGGCTCTTGGCTCTCCAAACTGCTCTGGGCAGGACCCTGAGACAGACGTGCCTGCCGGCTGACACAGGAATGGAGAGGCTGCTCCCTCCACCCAGGTCTCACAGCAGGTTTCAGTCCAATCCACTACCCAATAGTCCCTGCTGCAAGATCTGCAAGCCAGTAAGAGGCCAGGATTGTAGCGACCTCAGAGCAGGGACACACCACTTCCACCTAGTGATGGCTCTTTATGAGGCCAGTTGCCTTTTGCTCCATCTAGTTTCCTTTTGAGCCTTTCTCCCCTAACATTTCCTAAATATGCAATGTCTCTTGTCTCTGACTCTGGCATGAGCTACTCCTCTGTCTATAGCCCTGTTTATCTCCTCCCTGCAAGGCCCTCAGCACAGTTGGAGGCCGAGCAGCATTTGTTCAAAGGATGATTTTCTTTACTGCACAGAAGTTCCACAAGGGCAAAGCCATTTCTGTCTGTTTTCTGTTTTATCCTTAGCACCTGGTCAGTGGCTGGCACACAAGTAATTTTTTTATTATTTATTTTATGTATATGAGCACATGGTCACTGTCTTCAGACACAACAGAAGAGGGCATCAGATCCATTACAGATGGTTGTGATCCACCATGTGGTTGCTGGGATTTGAACTCGGGACCTCTGGAAGAGCAGTCAGTGCTCTTACCGCTGAGCCATCTCTCCAGCCCACATCACATAACTCCCAGTCAAGTCCAACTGTTAAAGAGGGCATCCTTTCTGTCAGTGGCTGCCCTTCTCCTAGGCTCTAGCAGGGACTCTCCACAGGTAAGACAAGGTTCTCCACCATTTCTATTTCCCTAACTGCTGCCTAAAACTGCGAACCTAGCCATCGTTGTGACTTGACAGTCTCCCAGCTTTCTAGCACACCCTCTGCTGCCTGAGTGATCCAAAAGGTTAAATGTGCAGCCCAGTGTCAGAGTTATATCTGTAATGCTGGCACTCAAGAAGCTGAGGCAGGACTACTGTGAACTCAAGGCTAACCTGGGCTACAAAATGATGGCAATATCCTGTCTACAAATAAAACCTCACAGTGTCATCTAGAATTTTGTGATGTGGCTTACTGCATATTCTTTATCTGAAGATTCATCAAGGTAAAACCTCACAGCTGCTGTTTGGTCCCTGAAGCTGAAGCTGTCAGATAGGCAAATGGAAAGCCTATTAGCACATGTCTTGGGATGGTAGGACCATAGGATATTTGAATTTTTATGACTTGATTTTTAATTGTTTTCATACAGAATATACAGTTGGAGAAACTTTTTAAAGAAATATAATGCACTTAGATTTCTTCAGTTGTGATAAGACCACATAACAAGGGCCCATCTCTAATACCAGACTTTCTGTACTACCTACCTTTCATTCTTCTGATGTTGATTGTGCTAACATTGCCCCGGGCATGCTATCAGTATTCTGCTCTTCATGGAGGTGAGAACAAAAGGAAGAAGGAACACTAACCAGGGAACAACTGCTTAAAGCCAGGGAGAAATGACCAAGGAAAAACTCAAACTATTAAGAACACTCAGAAGTCAGAAAATAAGTATGGAAACTATCAACAGATACCCAAATGACTGGCAGTTTGTGGCATCCTAGGCACACTGCCTTCCACCAGCACCTTGCACTGACAGTCCCACTCAGTCTAGGAGGTCCTACCCACAGCCAGGAGGGACACTGGTAAGGAATAAGTTCTGTGGTTCTGTTCCATGCTCAACATTCCTGACTGGTGCGAAATGATCATGAGGTATAGATGGAGTGAAATGCTAAAGTGTAACAAAAAGTTGGTTGCTTCAGGACCTAAAGTGTAAGAGGAAGCCATCCGTGTCAGGTAACGTTCTCATAACAACAGAACAGATACTCTTGCCATTACAGTACTCTGGGACTCCACAGCCATCCAGAGCAGCAAAGACGAAAATTTCTCTAGCAGTAATAAATCAAGCTACACAAATGCTAGTTATCATCATGAAGTATAAAGCAACGAAAACACAACACTGTTTACTCTTTAAACTTCTGCTCTAAAGAATTCCTTATCCAAATCCAGCACCAGGTTATCTTTGTATCATGACCATAGAAAGCTCCAAGGTCATTAAAACTTTAAAGTTTGCAACTGTCAATGGAATTTTAAAATCAAGGGATGGTATGTGTCTAGTATGAGCTGAAACTCTGGCCAACAAACTCCTAATAAGCTCCCTTAGGAGTCAGGAGGCAGAGAGGATATCAACTGCATCCAGGAGGGAAGCTTGCCCACACAAAGGGAGACAGAATTCCCATCTTAAGAACACGCTTTACACTTTAAACACTACAGACAGCATTTCCCAGAACATTTGTTATTCTGCAGTTACAGGGAAACAAAGCAGTGTCTCCAGAGTTTGGCAGTTCTTGTTTCCCTACTCCATATAGAGTATCCGACATTGGCCACACTGCCCTAACCCTTTTTTCTCATCGCTGTTTACCTGACTAGACATCATCTCCCGTGCTTTCAGCACTCAGGGCAGTGATGCACAGGGCTGCAGTGTCATGTGAATGGATGTATGGAAGGATGACTTCTGCCTGGAACTGGGCAGAGGGTACTATAGGCTACGGGGGAAATAGTGCCAAAAATATATGCTTTTCTTAGGCCAGGAGCCCGCAAGATGAGACCACCTGTCCTTTTGCCCAATAGGTGTAGAAGCCAAAATGTATGTTAAAGAATGCCCTCTTTCAAAACACGCATACTCCAAGAAATTGATTCTACAAATGCAGAAGCACCAAGCAGGTGTTAATGTTGTCATTTAGGCCAACTAAATTTTAAAAATAGATTCTTTTTGATAATTAAGAAACATCTAGAAAGTACTTGGGTGTAAGAATCCAGCTGTCTCTATTTCTGGCTGGACTAAAATTTCTAACAGATTGTTCTGATCCACCATCTTAAAATCATGAACTCTGAACATGGGCAGCTACAAAGAACTTTCAGCCTAAAGCTTCTATCATGAGGACAACCTACACAGGTCTCAAATATGACTACAGTATATAACTATAGTATCAGTTCCAGAACAAATCAAGTTCCATGTAAAAACAATTAGCACAAATATTTGTTCCAGCTGAAAAGTCTTGAGAAATGCCCAAGAATAAGCATGTACAAACTAGGACTAATACTGTGACCAATAAGTACTAAGATTGCAGAAGAGTCAATGTTTATTGGCAGAAGTTCGATCAACACAAAACGTACACAGTACATAGTACCAAACACTTAGCGCACCTTCTCAGACAAACTAGATAATAACAACAGCCCGTCAGCCTTGCCGTCTGCTTCGGATGAGTAAGAAGCCACACGTGTTAATCTTAGAGACAGTTAGTAGGAAGCACATGGGAAGCACTCTGCTCCCGTGACTACTAACATGGGACCTGCAAGCTGGGCAGGGAGGGAGCATAGAGGGGAAGAAGAAGGAAACACGTACCGTGCAAATGTGAGGCCAGTGTTCAAACTGCTGTAAAACTCCTTGGTTAAGGTCTTCTTTATAAAACTCTTTGTAAAACTGTGGAAGCTTAGATATCCAAATGCCATTGTTATGCTTGTCTAATATCTCCTTTATGCGGTTCTGAACCTCATCCATCTTATTAGGGTAAGAGGCAGGAGGCGTGACATTTGGTTTCTCAACAGTCTGATTTAAATTATCTTTAAATTAAAAGAATGATAGAATTAATAGATTATCCCATTATCTAGCATTTGTGTCTGACTTTGCTATGTTGTGGGCTCTGGGGTCCTGGGTTTGGAAGAATACAGACAAAGCTGAGCAGCACTGAGGACCACCTCACCTATAATCCCTGAATTACATCAGCAGAGCCAGGACACCTCCAATGAGGGAACTTATTCCTTCATTTTGCAAGGATGCTTTATAGTTTACTTTAAACATTATGGCATTCTTGCTGGGTAAAAAATAATTTTATTATTTAACTGCAACTAAGGGAGACAACATTTTAGATAATATAAATATATGTGCAGTGCTCAACTGAGGGACAAAAATAATGCCTTAGTAGGAAAAGTGCTTTTATAAAAGATAAAAAATGTCCAGGTTTTCCGACTATGATGAACTTTCTCTTTAAGGAAAACAATTTAGCAATCCACAGGAACCTGAAATCTACAAGAAATTACCCCAGCTAGTTTACAAACATCAACCATAGGTCTGGCTTCTACTTCTCCAATATTTATCTTTTATAAAGTTTTAGCTGGCTTCTCCACTCCTATTTATTTTCTATTTAAAACTCAGAGTGCCTGGGTTTACATACTAAGCAAGAGAAACCTGTGTTATTACTGTGACCATTCTAGTATTTTAACTATGGAAATAAAGTCAAACCTATATAGAATTCTCTCAGGATATATATCAAAATATTAAAATCTAACACCTACATGAAAATTTTTACAATTTAATCAGATACCTTTTCTGCTAAGTAAAGTCATTTATTTTCTTTTTCATTAACTAATAGAGATATGTAGTCTAGTCTGGGGACACTGGCCTCAAAGGATACCCGGTACCAAAAAGAGTTGTCCCTGAGGATCCTTAGAGATTACTCCTCTCTTCTCTCTAGAAGACACAATGATGTGCCTCTGCTGCCCTTAGACTGGCACAGAGAGAAGAAGAGTCCGGGATACCCATAACCGCTTCCTATTCAGGAAATAACTTATTCTATTTTAAATTTCTAAAGAGGCACACAAGTTCACTAAGTAGTCATGATTTAGAAAATTCATATGTAAAAATAGTTCTTATGTACAAAAATCATACTATTTATTTTCATAATCAATACTATAAGGACATTCCTGAGGAAGAGGAATTTAACTCAGTAAGAGACATAATGCAAGTAACAAACCCTGCCTAGTCATTTCACGGAGCACAGAGCCAGCCCTGTGTAAAGCTGTTCTTGGTGAGATACTCAGTGGGTTCATACACTGCATGCATAAGACCAGCCCATGGGTGTGCATGTCTGACCAGCAGTGTCCTTGGCTTTATTTACTCTCCTACTGTTTTCTTAATGGCCCTTTTAATTTCATAACCAATAATAACTTATACCTAGCTGTCACCTCACAGTTTAAAAATAATTTTGATCTTTACTTTTTTATTTTATGTGCAAGGCTGTTTTGACTGCATGTATTTCTGTACACCTCCACATACATGCAGTGCCTGCAGAAGTAAGAAGAGGGTGTCAGACATTCTGGGACAGGAACATGTTGGTTTTGGAACTCAAACCTAGATCCTTTGGAAGAGCAGCCAGCACTCTTAGCTTCTGAGTCATTTATCCAGGCCCCCACCTCACAGTTTATAATGCGAACTTTAACTAGTTCAGCATCTTGAGTCTCTCTTATGAGTGTAAGGCCCACATTTAGGGCCTTGAAACAGAGCAGGTTGTTTCCTTAGAGTGAGGCCTCTGTGGCCAAGTCTTGAGGGTTCACCCTCTAATTAGGGAGTGGGTGAGGAAAACAGGTAACTGCACAGGGCACACATGGACATGGAGCAGAATGGGTCTGGTGTGATGAAGGTCTCTTCACACTGACAGTATCACTGGAAGCATTATTTTCTCTAACAATCACTTCAATCCATGTGTTTAAGGTTAGAAATGGAGAGGGAGATACATCTCATGCAGGAGAAGGTGCGAGCACATGTCAAAAGCCACCATTAGATTGCTTCTGTTGGGGCCCAAGACTCACGCCACGTCTGGACACATACCATTCACTTCCTTCGGGCAGGGCCTTGAGACGTGTGTCTGGAAAGGAGCTGGCAAGGATGACTTCGGACTGAACCTAAGGTGTGAGAACAGCAAGTCTTAAACACTCTATTTTTCATTTAAAGTCCCCATCTCACTGACCAACAAAATAACATGAAAATATTCTAAAATATGAAAACAAATTTGGCATCATATTTACTCAGAGAAAAGTCTGTTCAAAGTTAAATTTAAAGTAGCTTTTTGAAAGTCTCTTTCTTTTCTGAAGTCAGAGTTTCAACTAATCATCTTTAAAGAGATAAATACATAAAAGCACATGAAGAATAAAGATGTAAAATAAGGAATATTTTGGACCATAAGCCAATGCATGCTGCACAGAGTGGGACGTGCTGCAGTCATGACCTTTAAACCAGTGCTGGAGTGCAGGAGCACAGATTGTACAAACATTAGCTTTAGCTTGGCTGGAGGGAAAGCAGAGTTTCAAAGTCAGCAGACAGGCTACTCCAATAACCACATGGCGGAAAAAGACATAGGCACCTGCCTACCTCATATCCTTTCCAATATAATTTACTATCAATTATTGGACTTAGATAGGAAGATGTTTTCAAATATGAGTATGAACAAACCACACCCACACACATCCATATATATAGGCATGCGCCCCACACCCCAAGGCACATCCATGTGCTCCTCCACACGCACCCCACATCAACACCCCACATTCTCATTCATCCTCCTCCCTCCCTCCCTTGCTCTATCTCTCTGTCTTTCTCTCTCTCTCTCTTGCTCACTCACTCTCTCGCTCTGTGTTTGTGTGTGTGTGTGTGTGTGTTTTCTTCACCAGTATCCCAGGCTCTTGAGTACTAGTACTTAAGTACTAGTACTTAGTACTAGCAAGGGAGAGTGAGTGCTGTAAGACTTGCTGAACGAACCATGATCAAAGGAATTAGTGACCACGTTTTTCTCATTAGGGGAAGCAGTCACAATTTTGAGCAGCACAAAAGATTTCAAAACTAAACTGTTTCAAATAAAGCATATTTCCTAATGATATTTTAATTTTAAAAGAAGCAATCAGTCTGCCAACTACTAATAAAAGATTTTAGCACACACCACTGCTGGCATCCCAGACCTCTGCGCTGATCTACATAAGTGCTCAACAGAAAATGCCAAAGCATACCTTTCTGCAAAACTATTTTTAAATTAATTTTTCCTAACTATTTTAGTATCCAGATGGAAAGCTTCTAAGGAAAAATTAATCTTTACCCCCAAATAGACAGATACTGCTTTAAAGGAATATGATATCACAAATTTGCAAAAAGGTACAACTTTCAACTTGGAAGGGAGTTTGGACACTTATTTATCTCTATCAGGGTCAGCATGTGTTTCCTGTCAGGAGGCCAACAGGACAGACTTCAGGCTCTGCACAACCACTCGTCTCTGCCGCTGCAGAACACAACAGCACAGGCCATACATGAACAGGGTACAGCCATGCTCCTAGAAAACTGTATTTATAAAAGCAGACAGTGAGTTTTTGGATTTTAGCCCACAAATTATAGCTTGCTGACCTCTGGGTGACTTCTTAAAACCATAAAATTTAGAAATAGAAAGAAACCATTTGATCAGCTTCTTGCATGCTTCCACTGGACAAGTGAGGAATCATCTGCACAACACAAAGTGGTGAGCTTTACTGTGAGCTGGCGCATGCACAGCCACACCCAGCAAAGGCGGGGAAGAGTCTTAGTAGCCCAGTTCCATGGTACAAACATGCCGGTGCCAGCGCACCAAGATCAAATGCTACTGCCTGACTGTGCCAATTACCAGAGCAAAGATGAATAAATATACAGCCAAATGAGATTTTACCTGAGACTTACTCATTGTAAGAACAATTTTGTAAAAAAAAATTGAAAATTACATAAAACAGCATCTTATAAGGACTTATCAGACTGGACAAGGAGAGATCCCAATGGCAGGAGGAGACAGTACAGGGGTCATTCAGGGGATGCCACCAGGCAGGAAGAGTACTGACAGTGATGCCTGCGATGCTGGAAACACAAGGAAATGCTTCTCCATGAACACACACATGAACAGGGAGAGTCGATAGCCCAGCTCTCCGCACCGTTACTCAGTGCTCCTTTAAGCCAGATAAAGCCCAGGGTACCTGCTGTTGGCAGACATGCTCACATGCCTCTGCACTGGCATGTCTGGGTAAGGCGGCATGTCCATATCAGCCTTAACTCCCAAGGTGCTTCCTTTGTCTCTTAACAGCGCTGAATTAGGCTTCCTGCTGATAGAATAATCTGAGGCAAATCCTGGTTGTCTGAGGGTTGCCTTCGGTTTCCCTACAAATTAGGCAGATACAACACAATCAGCTGACCTCCTCAGATTGTAGTTTCATTATGTTGCTCCAGATATTTCTGTGGGTCATACTTCCCAGAACAATTGAAAGAACACAAGAAGGGGGTCCCTGGCAGGGGCGAGTAGGGGACACACGGAGGCTGGGGAGTTCTGTAGAAGGGGTCCTGCCTGCCTCATTAGCGAGTGCTTCCATCTGCTCACTACATGAGCACTTCCCAAGCAACCACCAGTTGGTGTGAAGCCAGCAGGACCCTCTAAAACGCTTCTGCCATGGAGTCATCTAATATTGCACATCACTGTTGACCCATTGCTTGAGAACTTGGTTTTAGAATGTACTATAACCTCCTAGAGGTAGGCATTGAGGAAATAACAGCTGTTTATCATGTTTTCAGGCCATGTAATTCATATTTCTCTGAAAATAAATGTCTTAAAACCAAAAGACACAATCTGCTAAGTACAAAGGCATATCACAGGTTCTTGGTTCATCCAACATTCTAGATGAGAATTCTTGTCAAATAACCTAAATCAGTAAGACTACACTTAGCTGTCACCACAGTCACCATCAGTTGCATTATTCTACACTGTCACCACTGGATTTTGTAAGTCATCTTCATCATTTCAATGGAAATCCCAGTTGCAGGAATTTTCTCCTGACATGTGGATATCAGTATTCAATGAACAGTTATCAGGAACATAGGCAGTATTTCCATAAGTCCTTATGATAATCTATTCAGGGACAGACTTACCTTCTAGAAAGAATGGCATGGTTTTCTTCACTCTCATCTGACAATTAATTTGTCGCCCTGTTTTCCTTTTAGAGGTCCTCTGACGAGCCACAAGCTGAGCGATCCTTGCAGTTTCTGTGCAGGCTACAGCATAGCAGACAATCTGTGAGCAGCAGAGGAGAGCAGGACGTTCTCAGGCCAGTTTGTAAACCCCAGAGAGCAGGGTATATGCAGCTCCCAGTACCTCCCCCATCTCCAGAACCCAAATCATATCTAACACAAAAGGAACCATGCATGATCTAGTACTCTTTCTCCAATCTGAGATCTTCATTTGCTCCTTAAACAGATACTTATTAAGCACCTACAATAAAGCAGGCACTGGGGGAATTAGCCACTGAGCCAAAGTCATCCTGTGCTCTGTATACACCAGCTCAGAGACTCGGTACATCTTTCTGCCACTTACACAGGAAAAGCAGTGAGTGCTCAGAAAGCTAAGCCCAGCTTTACATACGGAGGCTGTCTCTCTGAGGCTCAAATTTGTTGTGCATATGTTACTTTAAGTTGAAATCAAGAACAATACAGCTTTATGCAACCACCATATTTTATCAGTACTCCTGGCCAGTGCTTCTATTCTTGAGAAAACAAAGAAAAAAGCTACGTGCCTCAGTACGTTCAGTAGGGGACATTGTAATAGTTAAAACTTGGAAACATTTTTAAATGCTCAAAATACTGGGCATTTAAAATGTGCACACTTGATCTTTCAAGCAATCAGCACATTTATGATGTGCTGATTATGAAGAGAGAAAAAGCAATTCTCTTACTCTCAGAATCTTTTTTTTTTAAGAGAGAAAAGAAGTTGAAAGCTCTGATGAGTGCTTCCAGGAGCAGGAGCTGAAGGTTTAGACCTGGGAGGCTGTGGGATGCCAGCACATACTTAGTACTGATATCCACGTGTAACTGTCTGTGGTCTTCCCTTACATACATTATTACAAATGAGCTTCCCCTCCAACTGTTCTCAATTCTGCTCCCCTTTCTTCTCTACCAACCCCCCTCCTACCCCACATACATGGACACTGGCATTGGGTAAATATCCCAAACTCTCTGAGGTATACATTACCCAAGACATGAGAATGTGGGCTGGACCCTGGGTGCGCTGTCACTGCAGATCTAAGCTACTCAGTGTTGCTTTTGCTTAGACCACAGGTATGAGATCAAAAGCACCAGGAAGGTGACTCTGACTCAGTGTGAGAAATCTGACAGGCCAGATGCCATCTTACCTCTCCGGATCTACTAGCCTCTATCCTGACGACCGCTGGCACGCTCCGCAGGTAGGCTTCTAGAGTAGGGTAGCCCAGCTGCTTGAAGGGGATCCAGTCTCCAGTCAGAGACCGGTACTCTCCTTGGAGCCGGGGTAGTGCTATCCCGTTCTTATGCGACTGCAGGACAGCCCTTAGCATCTTTGAAACCAGATCTGCCTCCAGCATCTTTGCCTATAACAACACAGAGGAATGTTATTACTATGGCTCTTCAGCCTGTGAATGTGAATGTATTTCAGAGCTGAGGCTTTTTAGATTATGCCATAAATGAGTGCTGAATGTCTCCTGTGGGATAACAATGCAAGGGAATATCTACAGTGACATCAAAGTAGTCACCCATGGGTGGGTGCTCTGGGAACTTTAGGGAGCTGTATGACTGACAGGGCTGTAGACTTTGAGATGACCACAGTATACTAATGACTTCATTTGTCAAAAGTAATGCATCATTGAAGGGAGATCACAAATGAGGGAAACAAAGTATCCAGTCTGACACTACTCAGCCTCAGGAAAGCTAAATTGGAAGGACTTTCACAGATGTGGAAAGGCTTAGAAATGTGGAGAACCCAAAAAGAAATGAGAAATAAAAAAGCAAGGTGAAAGTAGTCAGATACAGAACCACAAGTGATGAGGCCTCCTGGTGTCTGGCTAAGGTATGCTGGGTAGTAACCACTTACAGTCACAGGTTAAAGGCAGGCTTACAAGAGAGAAAGAGGTTGCATCCATTCTGGACAGGTGGGGGCTGGATGTCCATAGGCCAGTCACATAGATATATTTACTAAGAACTCGGGTTAGAGGCCTGAGCTAATAAGACAGTCATTGGTCTTTAGTATTCAGACAGGAAAAAAACAAGGTTAAAGGTGGATTTCTGTAGAAGGTAGGCATGTAAAAGATAGGCACAGGAAAAAAGAACTACAAAAGGCTGGATACAAAAGTGAGGAAGGGGGAAGGAGATGAAGGGGGAAAGGAGGGAAAGGAGGGAAAGGAGGGAAAGGAGGGATGTTTCTCAGTGCCCTCCAGACTAAAAGAGAATCAATAGAATGTTCAAAAGTGTCATGACTGGCACAAGCAATGTAACAAAATCGAAGGCCCAAACATGAGCACACGTAATTACAGCCATCTAATATTCAACAAACATGTCCACAGAATACATTGTACAAAGACAGCATTTACAACAAATTGTGCTGTGAAAATTGGATGTCCATATGTAGAAGAAAGAAATTAGGTCCAGGGGCTGGAGATGGCTCAGCAGTTACAAGCACTGGCTGCTCTTCCAGAGGACCTGAGTTCAATTCCAGAAACCACATGGTGGATCACAACCATCAGTAATAGGATCCGATGCCCTCTTCTGGTATATCTGAAGACAGCTACAGTGTACTTATATACATAAATAAATAAATAAGTAAATAACTAAATTCACATGGATTGAAGCCTAAAACACTGAAACTACTACAAGAAAGTATAGACAGCCTGAACAAGACACAAGGATAAGAAAGGACTGGGTGAAAAGAACACTTTGCTCAAGAATTGGGACCAACAATTGATAAGTGTGACTTCATGAAAGTAAAAAGCTGCATGGCTAAAAACACAATTGCTTGGGTGGAGGAATCTGCCAGCTATTAGTCTCACAGAAGATTCACATCCAGGATAAAGAACTTTTTAAAAAAAGACTCTAAAAAACAAATGACCCATTTTTTAAAAAACAGACTTGAGATTTAAACAGGAAGTTCTTAAGAGAAGAAATAAAAATGGCTAAGAATTATCTCTGAAAAGTCCACTATTGTAGCAACAGAGAAACATCAATCAAAACAACTCTGAGATTCCATCTCATCCCAGCCAGAATGGCAATGGTCAACAAAGAGCCAGCAACAAATGATGGAAGGACATGGGGAAAGGGAGCCTTCTCTTATTGTTGGTGGGGCTACAAACTGGTCCAGCCACTCTAGAGACCAGGGTGGAGAACTCTAGAAAACTAAAGCACATCTGCCATGAGCCAGCTATACTACTCCCTGAATATGCCCAAAGGACTTGTCATCCTACACCATTGGTACTGGCTCAGCCGTGTTCACTGCCTCTCGATTTATGATAGCTAGGGAACAGTAACAACCTAAATGTCTTTCAACCAATGAACAGATAGTAAAAATGTTGTATAGACATACTATTGAATGCTATCCAGCTGTAAAGAAGAATAAAACCATGACCTCTTCAGGGAAATGGACAGAACTGCAAAAGTTCACATTGAGGGAGGCAATCCAGACCCAGAAAGACAAACATCAAATGTTTTTCATCTCAGACTCCTAGCTCCATGCCCTCAACTGTGAGTACATATCCAGGAACGACTGCAGAAACCAGGAAAGAAAGAAGGGCCATTGCTGGGAAGGTGGTTAATGGAGCACTAGAGTAGCATGGTCTGAAGGGGCAATGGGGAAATGGGGAGCTCTAAGAAAGGGAATGAGCTACAGAAGGACAGCCCCACCGTCTTGCTCAGCTATGATGGGCGAGCTCTGGTTAGTCATGGCCCCAGAGACTTTGTCCCAGGACTGCTTCTTGCTACTGATGTGCTTTCTCATGTTTGCCATTACCATGTTCCTGATTTATTTGGCGTGGTATGAGTGGATACCAGGAGACCCTCACTGCCTATAACCTGGTGTGATTACTTCTGGGTAATAGCCCACCCTATGAGATAAATTTCCTGTAGATCAACATGGAGCTTTTATGAATTAATGCTGCTTAGATGAATTAAAGACCTTATAGTATTCCTGATTTGATTCAAATGATTTTAGGAAAAAAGTTTAAGGAGACAGTTTTAGTTGTTTTGCCAGAAAGAAGTCATAAAGTTAGAACCAAGAATAGAATATGTCCCCTCCTCACAGATTAGTTAGAAAAGGCTGCATAAAAAGGAATACAATGAGCTTTCATAAATTACACCAAGAGAACTAGATTTTGGAACAGATTTGTGATCAAGGAAAAACATTCATTCTAGGTCAGGTCCAAGGATGAAGCCACCTCACAGTCAAAAACTCTAATCCAGAATTGTTCCTGTCTAAAAGATCTACAGAGAAGAGCCTGAGGGAAAGGAGGTTCAGTGACCAGACCAACTTGGGATCTATCTCTCTCAAGGGGAGGCTCCAAGGCCTGATGCTATTACTGATGTTATGTTGTGCTTACAGACAGAAGCCTAGCATGGCTGTCCTCTGAGAGGCTCAACAAGCATCAGACTGAGTCAGACACAGATACTTTTTGGGAACCCCTTGTGGTTGAATTAGGGGAAGCCTGGGAGAAGCTGAAGAGAGGAGGATGATCCCATAGGAAGACCAGCAGTCAGCAGAGAACTGCCTGGTCTGGCCTCAGTGAGAGAAGTCATGCCTAACCCTGGAGAGACTTGAGGCCCCAGGGAATGGGGAGGCCTAGTGGGGAGGTGGAATAGGAGGGTAAGGACATCCTCTCAGAGATGGGAGGAGGAGAAATGGGATGAGGAACTGTCGGAGTGTGGACCAAGAGGGGGATAAAGACTGGACTGTGAAAAAATAAAAGTAATAAAAAATAATAAAATAATAAAAAAAATTTTTTTTAAAGGTAGCGTTTCAATCATGTATCCCAGGCTATCCTGGAACTCACCATACAGTCCATGATACACCTGAACTTGTGGTCTACCTGCCTTAGACTCCTCAGAGCTGAGATTATGGGCCTGTGCCATCACATTCCACTGAGGAAAAGATTTTATGTATGTGCTGTCCACACGGGATCCACTAGCCACATGTGCTTTAGCCATCCAAAATGTACTAGGATGACTGAGGAAGTAAATATTTGACTTAAATGTGGCTAGTAATTACCATATTGGATAGAGTTCTATATAAGAAGCCCTTTCCCCTTTCTCTGGATTAGAAAAGCAAAACTCAATAGCAATTTCCTCATTTGACCAATAAAAACGCCAGCTCCTGGGGTGGGTCTCACAGTCATGTTTACCTTTTAAACTCACACAGCATCTGCACACCTATGTCTTCCTTACATACTTCCCTCTGTGCAGCATGACCTCCTGAGCCTATCACAGCAGGAATGCACAATCCACACATGCCAAGTGTTCTCCAACAAAGGTGTTAGGGAAATTCAGTGGAGAAACCTAAACAAACAATCATCCATTCACACACAAAAAGGACATGCATACTGTACGAGAAAACTAACTTGAAATAGATCATTTAGATCCAAAATGAAAAAGTTGTAAAACATTCAGAAAACAAAACAGAACAAAACAAAACCACAAGAATAAATCAGTGACTTGGGGTTATGCCAAGATTATTAATTTTTGACTCAGAATAAGTTGACAAATTGAATTACATTAAAATGTAAATTTCTTCTCTTCCAAAAGATAATGTCAGAGTAAAAGAAAATATTTTCTTAATGCAACCAGTGACAAGCTGGTACTCTGCTGGACGTGGTGGCCCACACCTTTAATCCCAGTACTCAGGAGGTAGAAGTGAGGGGATCTCTGTCAGTTCCTGGGTAGTCTAGTCTACAAAGTAAGTTCCAGAACACCCAGAGCTTCATATAAAGAACCTGTATCAAAAACAAAACAATACAAACAAACAGAAAGTGAGCTAATACTTTATATAAAGACTCAAAATTCAATGAAGAATCCATTTGAAATATGCAAACAATCTGATAACATACTTCAGTAGAGATGCACGTTAAAAAACACTTTGTAAAAATCATTTCTTTTTGTTTGAGATTATAATTACATCATTTCCCCTTTCCCTTTCCTTCCTCCAAACCTTCCCAGCACAGAGACAACAAAATCAATAATAAAGTTTAAATGGCAGGCAGAGCCAAAACCAAAACAAAACACTTGTCATGTGAAGACCTTAGTTCAAACTTCCAGAACCTTCAAAAGGTCTGTAATGCTGGCAGTCCTCTGCCAAACAAGAGGTAAAGACAGAAGGGTACCCGTGAGTTCCCAGGCCAGCTAGCTTGGCATATTCAGCAGAACAAAACAAGAGAGCTTGTCTCAAACAAGGTGGAATGTGAGTACCAATACTCACAGCTGTCCTCTGCCTCCTCCAAGTGTGCACAACACATGGATGCCTGCATGCATGCACTTACCCCACCCCAATAGTTACTTGACAGAATGGAGAGAAGTCTCAGTGGGTAACATGCTTGTGATGGTTTGTGTATGCTTGGCACAGGGAGTGGCACTATTAGGATGTACAGCCTGTTTGCCTTCAGAACAAGCTGTAGAACCCTCAGCTTCTCCTGCACCATGCCTGCCTGAATGCTGCCACGTTTCTGCCTTGATGATAATAGACTGAACCTCTGACCCAATTAAATGTTGTCTTTAATAATTGCCTTGGTCATAGTGTCTGTTCACAGTAGTAAAACCCTAACTAAAAACAGCTTCCTAAATAGACATGAAGACATGAATTTGGATTCCCAGCATTCACATGAAAAATTAAAACAATAGATATTTGTAGCACTATCACTGGAGGAAACAATATATAAAAAGAACAGCAAATTTAATGAAACTCTGTCTCAAAAGTGTGTGTGTGTGTGTGTGTGTGTAGAGCACTAGAGTAAACACCCAACATCAAGCCTTGGCCTCCAACACCACACACACACAGGTGAGCACACCCACACAAGCACGCATACCTCAAACATACATTCATACACAGATGATCACATCTGCATACACCACACTCACTCTTTAAAAACTGACGACACAGAATGCTTAGAACTTTGTAACCAGAACTCACATGCATTTTTGGTGGGTGTTCAAAACAATTCTCTGAAAATAGTTTAGCAATTTCTAGGAATGAAGCATGCACTTGACACAGAACTTAGCAATCTCACAAGTAATTGCCCATGAGAAATGGCATAAAGCCTGTACCTCTGTGTATACAGTAGCCTTACTTATGGGGCAAACCTCTGACAGAGTTATTTCAATGACCACTAGAACGGCTTTGACCAACACAGATGCAGACAGTTTGGAGGATCAGGCACCCTTGACCCTGCAAGATCATCAGAAGTGAGTTTTGTGGCTGCTCCAAACAAGCCCGTTTCCCCTTCCTCCTAGATGGTCTTCCACCCTTGTCCAGGAAAGGTTCCCTCTTCATCTTCCTTTTTTTCTGCTTTGAAAGAGAGGACAACAGCAGTTTCCCAAGCAGGGGCTTTATACTAGGAAAGAAAGGGAAGCAGTGAAAGCCACACACCCCACTCAGGACTCAACTGTCACTGGAAAGCTGGGTCCAAGGTTTCCTTCTCTAAGTCCCCCGTTCAAGGTTCTCCCTTCTCTCAGGCCAGACTTCCTAGACCCAGCAGATGTCACACAGTCACTGCCTGCCCTTCTACTAAGATACTTAGCATTGTTCATGCAGACATGGGGTGGCTTAGTGACAGTGCCCATCTGCGTGAATCAGAGAGAACACCCCCAGTTTTCTCTTTCCCACCCTGTCCACCTGCATGGTCAAATTCTCTTCCTTGGAAACTGTTTTAGCTAAGCATAATTTTCCAAGTTGCTTTGGTAAAGTCTCATGCTACACACACACCTGCTATTGACCCCCTCTCTTTAACATACAAATTATTTTTAAAAGTCCATATTTTAGTATTTATTTCCATAGCAAAGTTGCTAGCAAACATGATATATTTTGATTTCATTTGATGTGGAGGCCCAGAGGCCTGCAGAAAATTGTATCTGGATCTGCTTTTGCCTATGTATTCAAAATCAATGCCAGAATGAAAAGAGCTCACTATCCTTCCTGGCACAAGCTCCTTCTCCTAGGCCCAGCCTGAGAAGATTCCCTACCAGCAGACTTCATTCCCTCTACCCCATCACCATGGATAAAGATGGACGACTGACACGCCCACCACCTCCATGAGGCCGCCCTAGTCTATGCCAGCAACATCTTTGCCTTTCGGCTTGTCTCTGCTTCTACTTTGCCTTCTAGAATCTATTCTTTGCACCACAGATATCAAACAGCAGATGTTCCACATTAAGTCCCACCATGCCATTCTTCTACTTACAACCTTCTTCTCCACCTGCCTTCTTCAGACAAGAAACCACAATTGTCTTTCCTACCCCCCACTTCCCTGACCTGGACTCTTCTCTTTCCTCCACACTCATCCTGGGATTCCTTTCTGGACTGTGCTAGGGACAGCTCCACCTCATGACCTTTGTGCTTGCTGCATGTCGACCTCTTTCCACTATTCTGCCTTACTGTCACCTAGTGTGTTACCCAATATTCATTATGTTGCTGTCTCCTTACTGCAGGATGTGTGTCTGTTCCCAGCTGGCAAAGACCTGTCGATGATGGCTCTAGTATCTAGTCCACAAGAGCTCAGTAAATACTATGTCAAATGAAGGAAAAAATCTCTAACTACCCACCCCTTCTTCCTTCTACTCACTAAAATACAACACATGTAAAATAAGGTGCAGCATGTGAACTATTGCATAAATAATCATGAAGCCAACTTGCTATTAAAACTGTCCTCAAGTTACATTGATTGTTATAAACTAAAGAAGACAACTACTCTGTCACCAGTTGAAAAGCATCTGTTAGCTTATTTCTGAGCATTTCACACGGAGTTCACAATAGGCAGGAACTGGTCAGGGCCACTGCCCTGGCATTACTGTCAGGCTCCCACACTCGTAGGGGGATGTAAGTGCTCCAGAGCCCAAATGCAGCAAATGTAGACAATTCTGTTTTCAAACAATGTGGAGTGCTGGGATTCACTAACATAAACTGCCACTCTTCCTAAGCTCTTGATAGTTATCTATTTAATCAACGAACAAATACTGGAAGTACAATAAGCACGTAGAGTTGTTTTTTTAAGCTACAAAAAGCTCCTATCTGGCAAGAACGAGAAGCCATGCCCATGCAGATGACTGCAGTCTATAAATTAAGGTGTGTTTGTTTCTCTCCCACCCAACCATCATGGGCAAGACCTGAGAGACAGTTAAGTACTGCAATACTAACAAGACAGAAATGCTTTTCACCTGTGTATCTTGTTCTTGTGCACAGCAATTTTTCTATTCTCTATTGAAAATCTCAATTGCTTAAGGTATTGATCAAAAACAGAGGCACACTTTAAAATGGTATTTTTCAGTATACAGTGCTTTAGAATGCTGCAATTCATGAAATTTTGATTATCATGACATTTTTGTTTATCTGTTTAGAATTTTTACAGATGGCAGGTATATTCTTCAGGTATATAGGAATACCTTCCTCTAAAAAAAATCAAGTGTTTTTGTTTGTTTGTTGTTTAAATCTTGGGAGTCATTCATTGCAAGCACAACAGTAAAACTTATCATGGGAACTCCAATCTTTGAGATTCCAAAGGCAAAGCTTTAGGTATCCTGCCTCAAACCCTTCCCTTATTTCCAGTCTCTAAAAATGTTGTAGCAGATGCAAATTTGAGTTTCAGTGAATATAAGTGAAATTTAAGACTTTTACCTTGTGAGTCTTAAGTATCCTACAGGACCAAGTATCATGAAGCTAGGCAGAGAGAAATGGAGTGGGCAGGTCCCCAGAAGGCCACACTCTTGAGGGCTGCCTGACTAATGTATGGGCTACTTGAGCTTAGTAAGGCTCCTAGCAGGAAAACAAACTAGCAATGGGTGTGGGGAGTTAATCACTGAGCCAGCTGGCAAAGAGCCCTGACAAGTCACACTTCATTTTCACATCCTCTCTCTTCCTTGCTCATGTGGACCAGAAGCACCAAGTGCATTGCACGCACTTTAGCAGAATACATGCATTCAGCAGCTACTCAAATTTTTGCAGAAGCATGCTATGGAACTTTAATTTTTTCAAAACCTAATTTTAATGATGGCCCTTAAATGCTTTAACTTCCCTTCTAGCCCACCACCCACCAGAGGTAGTAGAAAAGAAGGATTCAGGGGAAATGGACCTGTTTAGAAATGGTTCTTTGGAGCAAATCCTACATGTGTTGTCAGGAAATCAATAGTTCAGTTCACAGGAGTCAGCAGGAGGGACCCAGAGGGACACCAAGAGAAATTCTCGGCTGTGTCTTTCTCAGTAAAGTGAAGACATGAGACTCAAAAGTGTTCTACAGCTATTGAGTTCTATTTATACTCATTCCAAATATCACATGTTCTCCATTGGTCTTGCCTCACCACATGCATCTGTCTCAGCTGACATCACTCTGCCAATCAGCAAGAAGCCTCAGCACACCACCAGAAGTTTTTTGGAGAGTTTCTCTCTATGGAGTCTCGACAAATGGAGCTCAAGAATGCAATGTAAGGTGGACCAATACATGTGCACCGTGAAAAAAATTATCATCATGTGTTCTTTCACATGCGTGCTTTAGCAGAACATCCTTTCTCCTGGGTCTGCTTCAGTGAAATTCTCTTCACATGCCTGCCCCAGAAGTTTTCACTTCAATGCTATATATGGGAAATAACCACGGATAAATATATTGGTTGAAAATAGAAAACAAGTTGGAGAAAGTTCTAGTTTTGTATTTAATTCAAAACATCAGGAATCATCTTGATTCTCTTACTTGCCTCATAAACACGTGTATCAACTGACAAGTTTGGTGAGAAAACCAGTGGATCTCCATGATTTCTCTCCTAATAAGTAGGCAAAGGTCACTAGCTGCTTTGGCAAGTGGTCTAGGAGCAAGATGCAATTTCCCCAGACCAGCTGTTTTAGGACGGTGTAGGCCGTAGACCTAACCATAGAAAAAGGACCTGGGAATAGCACAGTATGGTAGCAGGCTGTTCTGTAACAGTTTCTCTGAGTCTGAAGCATTTCATCCTATAGGGAAGATCCTTAAAGTACGGAGGTAAACAACTCGATATAGCTTCAGGAAGTCCCCAAAACTGACCAGATTCACTCAGTGCTCCCATCCCAGTAAACAATAAAAGCTGAAAGTCCCTCTCAGGCAAGCAGAAGCTAAAACGTAGACTCTCAGATAACCGAGCCGCCTCAAAGAGGTATAGACCTGAGTTACACAGAAGGGCATTCTTCAACCTGCTGAGTTGCCTGCAGGCTGTGCAGTGTGCTTCAGGTTGCCAGCTTTTGTGAGCTGTGCTCTGATAGGCAGGCCTTGGTGTGCAGCTGTGTGAGTACTTTGTGCTCCTGTTCAGTAACTCCTGCTAAGTAACCCAAATAAAACTCACTGGTTCACCAAGGTGGACTTTGGTGAGATCTGTACTTTGGTCTGTCATGGCCTTCTTATCTGGGGTAAGGAGACACGTGTGTAGCATTTCCACAGGAAGTTTGTCATACAACAAAGGCACCTTAATATCACCTCCTTCAAACTATTATTAAGCTTAAAAATGAATCTGGAACTAGGGAGATGACTTAGTTGGTAAAGTGCTTGCTGCATATGAGCACCAGAGTTCAGAACTCCAACACCCTGTAAAAAGCTGGACACAGAGGCTCGCCTCTATAAACCCAGTGGAGGAGGAAGGTGGAGACAGAAAGACACCTGAGGCTCAGTAAACAGTCAGTCAGTGTGCTCTAGGACCAGTGTGAGACTGTCTCAAAGACCAAGATAGAGAATGACAGAGTAAAGACGACCCATGTTGACCTCTGGCCTCCATACCCATGCATACCTGTGTGCACATTTGTGCACTAACACAAATGAGCACTACATCTTTACACATATCAAAAAAAAAGAAGAAACTGGGGGTAAAGAGATGGCTCAGAGGTCAGGAGTACTTTCTGCTCTTGCAGAGGACCTGAGTTCTTTTCTCAGCACCACATGACAATTCATACCCAACTAAGACTCCAGTTCTAGGGGAACCAATGGTCCTTTGATTTCCATAGGCACCTGGCATGCATGCATGCATGCATACATACATACATACATTATGCAAGCAAAACACTCATACATATAAAGTAAAAATAGTAAATCTTTAGAAATGTATAACTTTGAAAAGTGAGGAAAGCGAGGCCCATGGTCAAATTTTCTACCTCTTACCTATCTCATGGCCAGAATAAAATCCTCTTGTCTCCTGACTTCCAATCTAGACCTTTCCTTCTGGAGAATACTAGCAATCTAGGATATATGTCTAATGGCAAACCTTCAGAACTGGAAGCAGAGATGCATCTAAAGCCAAGAGAATGGTCCATGTTACAGATACTGAGTGGTGAGCCTGACTGCTTCTCAGATCTGTCATCCTTCTCTCTTCCTATCTGCAACACACTTCACTGCCAAGGCCCCATGACACTAATGCTGCATAAGTACAGGAAATTTAAGTGTGTGTGTGTGTGTGTATAGTGTGCATTGTGGTGTACACAGAACCCAGGGCCTTCTACCACTGAGCTACATTGCCAAACACAAATTTACACAATTTACATGATATAAAAAGATCCTCATTTTACTTCAAACCTATATTGTGTAAAATTGCCCTTTTCTTTAATATACCAGAGAATGACTCAAAAAGTCTTATTTGGAAGAATTTGTGGCGTTTTTGTTTGCTTAAGACTGGCTTTCACTGTGATGTTCAGGTTGGTGTCCAACTTCAGAGTGTCCAGCCTCTGCCTTCTCAGAGCGTGGGCTCAGATGGGCACCTCCACACAGCCCAAGGTTTGATGCATCTGAAACAGGTTTTCTGATGCTGTCCACCATCAAGCAGGGATCTGTATGCCTCTTGTGTCCTAAGGCGACGGGTCCACTGACCACAGTGACATTAATCTGGCTCTCCTCTGTGGCAGAGCCTGTTAAGTTTCTCTTTTTCAACTCTTTCTAACTGTATCACTTGTCTTGTCTTTCCCACAACACTCTTCCCAGCATGAATTCTAATTTCCCAAATAAACACCGCGGATTATTAGGGTAAACTCTCCTAGCTTCTCAGCCTCTTGTTCAACTCTGAAACATCTGACATCCATCATCTTACAGCAATGGCTCTCAGTCTGTGCATCTTGACTCCACAACAGTCGCAAAATTACAGTTACAAAGTAGCAATGAAAGTTATTTTGTGGTTGGGGGTCAGCACAGCATGCAGGAATGCATTAGGAAGGTTGAGAACCACTGCTTTAAGCCTACACTTCGGGCAACTGCTGCTCTCTCTGTGAAACATGATCTTACAAGTGGGGATTGAAAAGCCCCAGAATGAGTGCAGAAATTTTCAGATATCACTTAGGCTAGCTCAACCCTTTCATCTTACAAAGCAATAAACAGCCTCAGAGAGGGGAGGGATTTATCTAAGATCCTTACCCAGCAATTTCCCATTATTACAAGGTGTGTGGGGTTGTTTTCTATTGTAATTTTAGAGACAAACTCTCCCTACGCAGTCTTCCATCGGCTTCCAGAGTGCTGGGATTATCTGTATGCACCACCACACCCAGTGTGCAAAAGCTTATGGTGCTGTGCTTTCCTTCCAATTACAGTCTACTTGTTAAACTTAAGTAAGTCTACCTACAACCAGTTTTAAAGGAAAGAGTATTATGTTCCTTCCAAGTATTTAGGAAGCAATTCTTTTTATTTTTGTTATTTCAAATTATTTATTTTGGCTAATACATAGTATCTAATTAACTAGTTTTACAAATCTACATACCATGATGATTAAGTAGTTTGGTCAGGGATCTGAGTCTCGACCCTACCTCTAACTACTAAGCACCCTTGCCTTTTTGAGCAATTCATTTTGGGCTCTTTTTGCATGTGCAGGATAATGAGTATGGGAAGAGCCACTGGTGTAACTGGACTTATACTACTATGTGGGCTCCTTTTCCTTCCACCCTTCTCTACCCCTAGTCCACCCTCCCAACTCCCCAATACTAGGCAAGAGAGAAAGAGGCTAGAGAAGAAAGGGGTGACGATATTAGACTACTTCTTGCTTATTGGGGTGTTAATCTTTGCTGTCAGGATATCCAATTTCCTCTTCTGGTCTCTTTGCACAGGACCACTTGACAAACTGCAACAAACAGCAAACAACAACCACCACCAACCAGTAGTAGCAACCAACAGCAAGAGGAGGAGGGAAAGGAGAAAGGAGGAGGAGGGAGATGAGGAGGAGAAAGAGGAGACAGAAGGAGCAACAGGAGGAGGAGGAGAGAGGAGCAGCAGCAGCAGTGGTCACTACAACCATGCCTTTCTCCAGGCTCTAACAGTTTATATTCCCTTTCAAGAGTCCCCAGAATTCCAAATGTCATGTTTGCAGAAACTATCTGCAGCTGGCAAAATCACACCCCTGCTAGAGTATGAGGCAAATCAGCTTCTGTTGACAATCTAAAGCAGTCCCACATACCATACCTGGGACTAAAACAAAAATATTCCTATAACGTTTCTGTGGATTTGGGGCGGGAGGGGGGGTGTTGGTTGGGTATTTTTTTTTTTCCCCAGAGAAACCAAAATTCTCACTACACACTGGTTCTCTGCTTTCTTCTAATCCTTTGAAGAGGTAATGGGCTCCAGAGTTCGATGGACATTCTGGGTTTGTTTGCTCACGACAAAGCTGTACAGACTAAAACACTACGTCTGCCTGGAAATCACACTGGGTTATCTTGGTTGTGCATACTTCAACGAAAAATGACAAAATCAACTCCTTTCTGTTTGTTTGAAAAGACATCTTTGGGCTCATGGGGAACATAGGAAAACAGTGAAGAACAGGGATGGGATGAAGAGAAGAAACAGCAAGTTTGGCACAAAGAAAGAAAGCAAATTCATAGAAATCAGAAAGTCAAATTCACTTCAAGCAACAAGAAACTCCTGATTCATGAAAGCATCCAGGTATTTTTCTCTACATCAAAGCTTTTTTTTTTTTTTTTTTTTTTTGCTATTTATACTTCATCAAACATAAAGCAGACACTCAGAATTTAATTATAAAGTGCATTTTCTTTCCATTTTCTATTAAACATCCAACTATATTAGAAAACTTAAAAAAAAGAGCTGTCGATCCTTCTAGGAGTTTATACTCTAGATGCAACACAATAGCTCACTCAGCCCTGCTTATGTGGGGCATTTAAGAAGGAATTAGCAGGGATTACATTCCACTTCCAATCCACAGGGACTAAAATCTTAGGGCACTGACAAGGGCTACCTCGCTGTCTTAGCATAGAGAAAATCTACCAAAGAGAAGGGCTGTGGGGCTGCGGGCTCTATGGCCAGCGCAGTACTTTGCATGTAACTGAAGCTCAACTGTCAGCTCGGTCTACACCATGTGCCAACTGTGCCCCTGTCCTCAAAAACCTTGAAATCCCAACCTGTAAAAAATGGGCAGTTTGGTGAAATAAAAAGCCTCTTTAGAAGATTATTATTATGAATCGAAGGTTTATCTTGTCTTGAAAACACTTCGAAGAGTATGTTAGCTATTCCCATTTGGTACATGAGCAGAGCAGGCTCAGGGATCAGGGGTGCACTTGATCCCAGACCTCACATTTAAGCTTTGAAGCTCAGATTCCAACACATATCTGCAAAGATCACACTGTAGAATGCCAAATTTTCACCCACATCAATGGAGGGCCAGAGAGAGACTGGGATTCAGTTCTAAATTACATTTCTGCCACTTAAGGTGGCAAAACGCTTCTCTGCAAACGTCCACCTGCAGAGCAGAGGTAGGCACCAACACGAATAGTGGTTTTCTTGGTTGATTTGTGGTGGTGGTATCAGAATCCTTGGGGTTGGGTCTTAACATCTATACACACCTCTCTTCCCTGCTCCCCAAAATGACTGGGCAGTGGTAGCCCTGGATATTAACAGAAATGTACCCTCAAGCGGATATGAGCAGAAAAGCTGTCGGCTCCGACTTGACTTCCAAGACAACTTCTCCGTGAATGCTTGTTTCCTCCCCAGCGCTCACGGTTGACAGGAACGGCTACGTGTAGGTCCTGTCTGATGTGCGCGGCCTGCACCGGCCGGTCTCGAGGGCGGAGGCCGCCGCAGTGTGGCCCGCGGGGCTGGCACAACTGCGCAAGAGCTCGGGTACCGCTGCCCAGCACGGGCGGCCGAGGCCGGTTGCTCCTGACTGGGAGCTACTTCCTGCTCAGAGCTGCGCGCTGCCCACGCCCCCCTCTGCATCTCCAGCTGCACCGCGGCCGGCTGGGTGGACGTCCCGGGGCGTCACGCACGACGCTCTGGAACCCCGCCGCGGCGGGGGCCAGGCCCGGGCCTGAGGCGCCGCGCCCAGCCGCTGTCTTGCCCGTGCCCTGCCATCCCGCAGCCCACCCCGCGTCGCCCGCACCTGTCGCGCCCCGACCTGAGCTCACCTCGTCCCGGGGACCCGTGGCCCACGCCCGCGCCTCTGGGCCCGGCTTCCTCCGCTACCTCCGCCAGGGCCCCCAACGCGGCCGCCGCCCACTTTCGGTTTCCCCGCACGGCCTGAGCCGTGGCTTGGGAATCACCTAAAGCCCCGCCCTCTAGGCCACGCCCCGTCGCACCACGCCCCGCCCCTTAGCCGGCCGGCTCAGCTCTGCGCAGACTCAGGCGCTCCCTCCGGCCAAGGCTGCCCACTTCGAGGTCCGCGTGTGAGAGGGGAAACCGACGCCGCCTAGCGGTTTCTGCGCGTGCGCACGCCAGCCTGTCACTTCGGGGTGTGGACTTATTTCTCTTTGCACAAAGTTCATGCTCTTCAGCATCTCTATACTTTCTTTTCATTCTCCTAGACAGTCTGTTTTCAGCTGTCTTCTGGGTCACTCTTTGGAGGAGGGTGACTATATTAAGATGCTTTGCTACATACCCTTAACGCCTGTATAACAACTTCGTTTTCATCCACTGCTCTAAAACTAAAGCTGTTTGAGGGCAGGGATCCTAGAACACTGCCCAGTATATAATAAGCATAAAATAAATAGTTTTCAAATTCTTTAATTCATTTTAAACAATTCGAATAGCTTCTATTTACTCCATGGTAATTACACTAACATTTAAGGTCTCGCTTGCTTTAAGCGGTCGTGAACATTTTTAGCATCATTCCGTATCTTTTTGCTGAGAGCATCATTTTACAGTTTGAGGTATACTTGCCATACTATAAGCTGCACGATTCAAATGTACAATTTCATGTGTTTGGTATGCAACCAAGAAACAATCACAGATATTAACATAACGAACATAGCCACACCCTCAAAGTTCTCTCTCTGTAACATTTACCTCATGTCCCACCTTTTAGTCCTATAAGTGCCCATTTACTTACTATAGAGCTGCTTACTTTTTCTGGGGTTTTATATAAATGTAGTTATTCCATACATATTGTCATTAAGGGGAAGGGTCTGGCTTTCTTCACTCATCAGAATTCTACTGAGATTCTTCTAGGTCATTGCATACCTATTAGTTTATAACCTTTGCCCCCTGAGTTTTCACTCTCAGGTATTGACCCAAGGGAAAGGAAAGGGTTTATTCATCATAGATCTGTATAAGGATGTTTAAATCAGCCTTGTTTGCAATACCTAAAGACAGATAGCATAAACATGCTTTAGTGGGTAAGTAGGCAATTTACTGTTACAGACTCAATACCTGATGTCAAATAGCAGTAGGCGATGACTAGCCTGGAGGGAGACTGTGAAAAGCCGGATGGACATCCTGTGCTCAGAAGGTTCTGTCCTAAGGCTTTGCAGGGGTGTTCTTTGAACTCTGTTCTCTTTCACAGTCTCACATCTAGTCCCTGCCTAAAGCTGCTGAAGTGTCTCGGAAAAAGAATTCTCTATATCGCCTTTATTCTATTTCGGTCTGTCTCAGGTGTCTTTCTCCCCTGCCCTGTACCCTAAACTAAACATGGCAGTGGCTTTCACAGACCTAAAATACAGCCAGCTCTCTATTTGAACTCTGTCATAATACTCTGATATGCCCTGGCTCCACGTTCTGATGGGGTAAGGGTAAAAACAGCATCTATGAACTGGATGGCTGTGGGGATAGGGAATTGGGCAGTACTGAATCCTCTATATAAAATAAGTCACAAAACGATGTGCACTGTATATAAAATAAATCACAAAAGGATGTGCACGGACCCTAAGTCTGAGATCCTTTATGTTTACAAAGGTGTCCCCTGTTTGATGCATCTTATGTACAAAGAAAAGTCATGGGCTGTGGCTAGTTTTCTGCAACCTGCTTTATTTACCAATAGTTGCCACGAGTAAATATTTTCAAGTGTGAGGTTTGCTGTTTACAAATGTATCCAATGGTGCAACCATCACCCAATCAAGACACATAACTAGTTTTATTTGCAAAAGTCCCCTAGGCCTTCTACCCACCCCTGCCCTCTCCTTCTAACCCCCCACTCCTGGCAGCTGGATGAGATTTCTGTACTCTAGGCCTTGCTTCCTCAGGAGTATCACGTGCCATGGGATGTGTAGCCCTTTGTGCCTGGGTCTTTCACTTTGTGTGATACTTCTGCGGATCGTCCCTGTTATGCTTATCAATAGTCACTTCCTGTTGATGGCCGTCATCGCAACTAGTATTAGTTACATTTAAGGTGCAGTTTTTGTTGTTTCTAGTCTGGGGCAGGGAGGGGCTGTTCTGGATCAAGCGTCTATAAATAACAATTGTGTAGTCAAATGGTTTTCTCACATGCGTACCAGAAAGTAGAATTAATGTCAGGATGTAAGATAAATGTATAGTTGATTGTATATATTTATGTATAGGAGTATATGTTTATGTGTACTAATGTGTAGTTATATGCATAATTACATGTAAGTGTCAAAGTGCAACCTTAAGTGGCCACATCTTTTCGCACTCCGCCCCCTGCAAAGCATGAGTCCGCTCGTTCCCAGTATTCGGCCTCACCTGTCCTTTTAACTGGAGCATTGCACTGGAAGGATGGGACGTTGCCACGGCGACACTGGGGGTACAGTGCTGAGGCTCGCCTTTCCCTGTGACATCATGGAGCATCTTTTCCTGTCTACACCAGCGTTTGTATTTGTTCTTGCACAATGGACCAAGTTCCTGTTCCATAGGTGGATTTAACTGAGATGGATCAGGAGGATTCTTAGGAAGCTGAATTTTAGCAAGGAAGTTGTATAATCTTGTTTTGTTGCTTGTTTTATAGATGGAATTTAGGAAAATGAAGACTTGGCGGGTTTCAGTTTGGTTTGAGACAGGGCTTGTCTTATGGCTGATACTGACGTAGGACTCACCCCCAAGTGCTAGAATTGCACACGTATGCCGCCACGCCCAGCTCGGGCTGACTAGGCTTCGACTCAGGGTTCTTACCCTTTTATGGAGCTGTAAGTCAGAACATGTGAGAGCAACCTAGAGACACAGGACTTTACAGAGTCAAGTTCCACACATTAAAAATTCCCTTAGGGGAAACCTCAGAGCCAAAGATCAGCATTTCAGACTAGACAGAATGCAGTTCGAAGGTATTATCCCCCACAAAAAGGCCACCCTCGTCCTATGTCACCACCATCGAGGCAGTGGGCAGGTGGGTGGGTCTCTTGCTAGGCAGGAAAAGAACACACACATTGCTCATGTCCAAGGCTGCAGAGAGGTGCTCAGAGTCCTGCTCAAGTGGCCTTTGTAAGGGCGACAGCCTCCTGATCATCTGGGCCTTTGGAGACTTCACCAGAGGGAATTTATCATGGAAAGAAAATACAAAGTAGGGACTAGGTGTAAGAAGAAAAATGACTCCATTGCCACCTTATTCCAGGTTAAAATAGATAGAACTATAAAAGCCTCCACCAAGCTAAGTGTGGTGGTTCGTGCCTTTAAACCCAACACTTAGGAAGCAGAGGCAGAGGGATCTCTGTGAGTTCACAGGCCAGCTTAGTCTACATAGCAAGCTTCAGGGCAGCCAAGGCTACCTATAGAGGCTCTGTTTTAACAAAGTAAAAACAAACAAACAAAATTCCTCCACTAAAGGCCCTCCATGCATTTTCTTTTTGTTCATCAGGCCCGCCTACTTGTTTAAATAGAGCCATAGGGGAGGCCCCAGGACACCTAGCCAAGGCAGGAGGATCCAGGGTTGTTGGAGCAAAACCAGTAAGGGTCTAGTTTTGAGCATGTATCTATAGCCCCTTCCCTTTTATCTGACAAGTCTATAGCACAACCCAAGATCCACACGTTCTTCAGCCTCCACCTCACAGACACTGGGAAGGGTTGTGAATTCCCCCTTCTACATCGCAAGTGGCATTTGGAGCTACTTCAAGTCCTGCTATCTCACCTTCTATCCAGGGCATCTGTTGCCTGCTTCCATTGTCTCCAAAAAAGAAAACCCCAAACACCACATGACTCTGATTTCCATCCCATCAGGGAACTGCAGGGACTGGCTTGTGACATTATTCAGGGTCATGGGTGACACCTCTCTGGAAACCTCCCTCACAGCCCCCACCTAAAACCAACTGCTCTCCTAATTGAGCTTCAAGACGGTACTTTGTTCCTCATATGTGTTCTCAGGTTCTCACGGAAAAGCAGCTGAGGATGAAGCTTTCCATCCCCACCGTGTGTACAGCCTAACCGAGTCTCCATTGTCCTCGTTGCTAAGTGACTTCTGCAGCATTCCTGCCTGCCTGCCTGCCACTCAGCCACAAGCTGAGCTCTTTCCGCATCCAGGTGGAACCCAGCTTCTCAGGCACCAGTTGCTTCCACAAGGTCAGGAGGATTAGAGCCGGCACAAAAGAAATCTCCGGATAGATCTATATTTAATTAATCATTAATGACATCACCACTCCCAATTCAGTTACACCCCCCCCCTTAAACAAATGGAGAGAAATTTCCAGACAACTATGCTTGCTTTAACTGAGTAAGGAAAAAAAAGGAGGGTAGGGAAGCGAAAACAAAACACAAAACAAAAGGCCAGAGCCCTGATGAAATCCTGGCTCTGGTGGAGCTCAGCGCATGCTGAGCAAGCAAAACCCCCTAAGCTTTCCACAAAGGCCCCCAAGGTGAGTCAGCTGAAAGGCCCTAATCGGCATGATCAGGGCCGCCTCAGAGGCCACAGAGCCACAGTGGAAGAGAGAGGGTAATGCGAGCTCTAACACAGTGGCTCTCAACCTTCCTAACGCTTAAACCCCTTAACACAGTTCCTCATGTTGTGGTGATCCCCAGACATAAAATTATTTTTTTCTTGCTACTTCATAATTGTGATTTTGCTACTACTCTGAATCGTAATGTAAATAAATATCTGTTATACAGGATATCTGACTCCTGTGAAAAGGATTGTTTGACAGCCCCCCCCCCCCGGGGTCTCAACCCATAAACTGAGAACCACTGCCCGAACACCCTACTGTGTAGAGAACGGATAGGGTAGAACTTGCTGGCCAAGACACCACCACCTTCACCTTCCTGCTTAAGTTGTGCGTCACTCATACAGCTTAGGCAGGACCTGCAATACGATGGTGTCTACTAAGCACTATCAGGTACCTGAGAAGGAGGCCCAGCTGATTAGCAAGGCCTGAGATTAGGTAACTGGGGCTTTAAACAAGGCAATCGGTCACCGAACTGAAATCATGGATAAACCTATTGGTGCAAAAATTATGCTGCAATAGTTGCCGGGAGCGGGAGGGAAGAAAGGGGACAGCAGTGACAAGAAACAGCACAGGAATCTGGCGGTGGGACACTCATCACAGGCTCACAGACTGAAAAGGAAGAACAGTTAGGATTCAGGAAATATGCCTCCTAGGCAGCAGTGCACACAGTCCTTCCTGACTTGTTGATTTGTCCGTGGTCAAAGTCCAGGGTTACACTGAACTGAATTCCAAAGCCCTTTGGCTCCAGTTCTAGCTTGGACCCCTTTCCACAACAGAGTTAATCCAGTTAAGAGCTTCTCTTGAGGCCATCGGATCAACTCCTATTAGTCAGAGGTCCATCCTGGGAGAAGCTCCCCCACCGCAGCCTGCTCCCAGGACATTCTAGATTCTCAGGAGGGTAATGTTAGCTGTCCCAGTAACAGGGGAGTTTAGTCTGGGCCCATACCTAGATGCTCGGTGTCTCGTCCACTTATCAGAGAAATGTCCCTTGTTCCAACCAAAGTGTTTGTGAATGAATGTCTTGCCGGCTATTTGTGTAGAAGACAAACACCTCTTTTCAGTATGAATACGAATTTCTTTCCCCACAATTTTATGATGAATTTTCTGATGACTTTTTTTCAGAGGTGGGGGTGGGGGAGCTGTGAACTTTATGTCAGAAGTAAATGAGTAGAGGAAGCTTTAAAATGATTATCATAAAATAAAGTTTGGGAGCTGTTTCCTGGGTCCTGTAGATTTAAATACTGATAGAAATTCCCTGACAACCAACCCCACCCAGAAACATGGAAAGCAAGATGTTCCTGGTTACAGCAATAGACCCAGGACGCACAGACGTGACGTTATCGGACCTCTCCACCACTCACTACAGTACAGGATGCTTTACTCCCCACAGCGCCTTAGTCCCCATGAGGACTTTTAAAGAAATCAATCCATTCAAGGTATTCCCCAGAGTTGTTGTAGTCCAATATTTTATCTCCCAATTCTCCCTTCAACTTCCTCATTCATTTAAAGCTTGAGCCCTTTATCTCCGCAGCAGTTTCCTTAAAACAGGATACTTTGTAATTTGCAGCTATAACATTCTGAAAACCCGGGGTGGGGTCAGGGCTTGAGCCAGGGTAGGACTGGGGGAGGGGGAGGGTCCTGCAGGAAGTTGGCTGTTACTCAGCACTAAAGAGTTCGCTCCTCCTCCTACAGCGCATGCTCCAGAACTTGGACTCTAAACCTGCTTGAAAACATCCCGGAGCTTGCTCCTTACAGAGCCATTTGTGTACTCGGGTGGTTCCGAGGTCACGATAACTGCATGCTCTAGCACCTGGCACACACTGGCTGACAGCAAATATTTGCAATAAATGAATGAATGAGTGAAGGGCTCAAGTCCAATACTTTCTGTGCTGCTATGCGGCCTGTCTGTACTCTAAATGATGGAGGATGGGGAAGACTCCCTAAACAAAGGGCAATACATTAAAACCATCAAAATAGCAAACCTCTATCTACTATTAAAACAACTGCGAAGAGCTACACACTTGTAAGTTAGCAAACATCTTGTATCAAATCTGGGTACCAGTTGCAGTCTGATGACACCTCAGCCGTTTGGGGGCTGCTATAACAAAGCACTACAGATTGTGTGGCTCACAAAGGACAGAAATTTATTTCTCACAGTTCTGGAGGCTGAAGGTCCGAGATCTGAGTGCCAGGTTGGTCCGGTTCTGTTGAGGCCCCTCCTCTGGGTTGCAGACTGCTGGCTCCTCATTGTATCCTCCAGTGTGGCTTCCTCTCCTCACATAGTGACAAGAATGCACAGATCTCACTGAGATCTCTTTTTATAAAGGCAGTGGGCGCATCAATGAAGACTCCACCCTCATGACCTACATTATCTGCCAAAGGTCCCACCTCCTAACAGCATTACAGAGAGGGTTGGGATTCCAACCTGTTGATTCTGGTGAAGAGACACAGAGAGTCCATGAAACAGACAGTTGTTCATATGGAGACTTGATCTCGACTGTCACTCAGCAGCCACACACTTTCTCTCTGGAGATTTCTAAAAGTCTCCCGACTGTTCGTCAGCTTGTTCCAGAGTTGCTTCCTTCCTGGAAAGCTGCCAGGCACTCTGTCTGTATCGGCACTCATTACATCCTAGATGGTGAGGTGGAGGACAGACCAGAGGAATGTGACTTATCATTGAGGAATGTGACCACTCCAGATGCCTCCGTTGTCAAGTTGTCAACCGAGTCAACCAGGAAGCCTATCTAGCCTGTAGCCAATACACTGACCAGTGCCCGGGCACCTCTATACACAAAGAAAATGCCCCGTTGTGAGTCTATGCTTTTAGGAAAGGCACCTCTGAATGTCACAGTCCCATTTATACAACTGCTCCCACCCCCACTTAGAATATATTCTTTGGATCCTAACTCAGAGGCTAGAGGAGAATTGGGGAGGGAGCTCACTTAGTGTTTGGAGCTTGTTGCCAAATCTTCCTGTTTCCTTTAGACCCACTTCCGGCAAACTCAGATTACCCAGTTTTCTGGAGCGTGGCACTCAGAGCTCCTCATTTCCTCATTTGGCAATGGCTGGATGTTCAAAACAGAACCTGGTGATGCTTTGTTGGGGATCTTCCCTTAGGACTAAAGGAAACGTGACTGGGTGGTCCTCAGTCACTCTCTCTCAATCCTGACTCCATATTGAGTCTAAGAAGACCAAACTGTATTTCTTGGAGACCCTGAGACTTGTGGGTAGAGGCTTGGGTGTGCCACATGGGCAGTCACTACAAAGCGACTGTGATTTTACCATCCATGTGCCACGTCCACACATCCCTCAGCACTAGTCTGGATTGCAGGCCTTGACGATATGAAAGCCAGGCCTCTGGTCATCAGTGTAAAAGGCCTCAGACTTGGTCTGAGGGCTCTAAGAGTTCTCAATGGGATTGTAAATATATCTAAGTAAGTAAAAACATTTTGCATTCTTCTCCATGACTACATAAGAAAAAAGTATCAGCACATTGCCTTTGCTTTTCTAGTTTTGATGGTGAGACTACAACTTCTGTCCTGAAATACTAGCACTGCACTTTTAATGCACTAGGAACCATGTCTGGCTGGTTTTGGCTCGCTGCATCCTAATGTTACGATTACGACAGTCTCCTAGCATCCGTGTGCTTATGAATGAAGAGACTTTTTCCCCTTTGCATTGATAATCAAGGAGTATATCCACAGGGGAAAAAGATCTAAGAATTATAACCTATTAAATACCATAGATACTGCAAATGAGAAGAATGATACTCTACAGTGGGATGATTCAGTGATTTGTCGTGACAAAGATAACATTTATACACAGACACACATATTCTCACATTCACACACACATGTTGGGCACATAAACTGTGCCACCAGAGGAACTGGCATGGAACTGGTGAGGTGGAGCATGCACAAATTCAGGATATCTCAAAAGCTGAGATTAGAATCTCATCCTGAGACCTGCAGGTGTAGGGCTAACTCCCTCCCTCTTTCTGTGCCTGCCTAGGAACAGGTTACCCAGGGACTGCCCCCTCCCACCAGGTGGTCACAAGTGGTCCATTTCATAGCGCAACATCTGGAATCCTCCCCCATGCAAATGAGACATCTCGGTAGCCTTAGCCTTCGGCCAACGATCTTCTCCCTCCCTGGAGAGTCTCACGTCTCTCCCCAGAACTATATAACTACAAATAACGGGTATTTGTTCAAACCCAATAAAGGCATATAACAGAGCCAAGACTGTCTTAGAGAGTTGCTTTACTAAAGTTTGTCAGAGAAAGCCTTCATCCAAAAGGGTCTAACCACCCCCCCCACACACACGCACACACACACCACACACATGTACACACACACGTACACACACACACACACACACACACACACACACACGTACTCCCAACCAGACCAGGATCCTGCTCATCCCAGACTCTGTATCATTGTCCCCAGGCGGGCTACAGACCCCACGTGTCCTAGACTTCGACCAGTCCTCTTGGAGCCAGTATATTGGTGGTGTCCTGACACCCTGGAAGGAGAGGCAGAATGCAGAACCACACAGACACTCACACTCACTCACACACACACACACATACACACACACTCATACATAAACTCACACAGACACATACGCACTTACACAGACACATATGTTTTGTTGATATTGTTTTTGAGACAGAGTCTCTCTATATAGCCCTGACTAACCTGGAACTTCCTATGTAGACCAGGCTATCCTGGAACTCACAGAGATCTACCTGCCCCTGCTTTTTAAGTGCTAGGATTAGAGGTGTGCACTGGCAGAATTAATCTTTTTTTTTTATTAAAGAAAATGTGGTATATATACACAATGGAGTACTATTCAGCCATTAGAAACAATGAATTCATGAAATTCTTAGGCAAATGGATAGAGCTGGAGAGCATCATACTGAGGTAACCCAGACTCAAAAGATGAATCATGGTATGCACTCACTAATAAGTGGATATTAACCTAGAAAACTGGAATACCCAAAACATAATCCACACATCAAATGAGGTACAAGAAGAATGGAGGAGTGGCCCCTTGTTCTGGAAAGACTCAGTGAAGCAGTATAGAACAAAATCAGAACAGGGAAGTGGGAAGGGTTGGGTGGGAAAACAGGGGGAGGGAAGGGGACTGATGGGACTTTCGGGGAGTGGGGGTCCAGAAAAGGGGAAATCATTTGAAATGTAAATAAATATATCAATAAATTTTAAAAAATTGTCATCTCAAAAAAAAAAAAAAGTGAAGTCAATCAAGGTAGCAAATGCTTTTAATCCCAGCATCAGGAGGCAGAGACAGGTAGATCTTGGTGTGTTTGAGACCAGCTGGGTTCTTAGAGCAAATTCCAGGATAGATCCTGTCTCCAACATTTTCATTACATTTTATTTATGTAGTCCTTTACTTTGTGTGCATGCATACACATTTGCTATAATGTATGTGGAGATAAGAAGACAACTTGTGGTAGTTGGACTCTTCTTCTGCCATGAGGGTCTGCAAATCCAGCTTGAGTCTTCAGGTTCAGTGGCAAGGACAGCTCAAAACCTGTATGTGTTAGTTTACTTGTTTGTTATTGTTTTGTTTATGTTTGGTGCCTTCTCCCCCTCTCCCCATCTCTTTCTCCCTCTCCCTCTCTCTCTCTCCTCTTCTCTCCTTCTCTTCCTCTCTCTCCCTCTTTCCCCCTCTCTCCATCTCTCTCCCTCCCTGCCTCCCCCCCTCTCTCTCTAGTGTGTGTGTGTGTGTGTGTGTGTGTGTGTGTGTGTGTGAGTGTGTGTGTGTGATATTTTTCCCTTTTTTCTTTCCAGTGTTAGGAACCAAACCTCCAGGACCTTCCTCTCACTAGACAAGTATTATATCACTGAGCTAAATCCCAAATCCTACTTTTTAAAAGCATTAATATATTCATTTGACAATTTCACCAAGTGAAACCCAAATAATAGCCTGGCCTATGATGCAAATGAAAATATGAGGTCCCTGGAATAAAGATAAATGGTGAGAAATTAAGCAATCATATGCCCTTTTGATAATATGGTTCACTGGCTATTCTAGTTCAAATTCTAGAGGGCAGTAAATCCACTCTCCTCTTTGCAAGTGGCTGTATTATACCGATCCTGTCCTCCACCATTAATAAGTAAAGAATATTTAGCAGCATCTCAGTGATGTGTTTGGGCATTGGTTACCCTTTAAGAATAATGAATCATCTGTTCAAAGGCTTGCATTGCTGAAGGGGACACTCAGCTGTAACAACAGCAACTCAGCATGGTACAGAAAAGCCAAAGCCAAGTTAGGCGAAGGGAAGTAGGACATAGGCTGAGTTTTCTGAGCTTGCACGTTCTTCTGTGTTTGGGGAATACACCACAGCCTGTCACGGCTGCTCTGGGTCAGGATCCTGGCTCAGCCTCAGCCCTCTGAGCATCGCCTTATTCACACAGACACACCCGTTCATCTTTACCACATTTCACTTGTTTTCTTTAGCTCATCGCCATCGAAAGCTTCCCATCCACCGTTTTCTCTCTGTTCCACACCCCTCCCCCCGGGGGGCAAGCCAAGAGAAGCTAAACTCCTCATCTATCTCTTGCATTATGGGGAAATCTCTGAAACACAGAACTCGATAGCACACAATGAATAAAATGATACTTTTAACTTGTAAGTTTATTCTTGAAGCTTGTATATGGACTAGTAGCAGAAAGATTTTGAGTATTTAAGTAATATTATGCTAGAGACAAGCTAAATTTTCACACTGAAAGTTATATATGGACGTTCATAGCAGCGTGATATAAACAATGTAAAATGTAGACCACCAACTGTCCATCAAGTGATGAGTGGATGAATGAACTGTGGTATATCTATACAACGACTTATTCTCAGCCAATGGTGGTAATGACGGGGCTGGTAGTGAAGGTGATACAGTGGTTGGTTGGATGGTTCAGTGGTTAAGGGCTCTTGCTGCCCTTGCAGAAGACCCGAGTTCAGTTCACAATACCCACCTCAATGGCTAACAACCATGTATGACTCCAGCTCCAGAGGATCTGAAATCTTTTTCTGACCTTGTGGACACACACACACACACACACACACACACACTCACATGCACATATTCATGCTCACTCACATGCAGTGCACATGCATGCATGCACATGAACAATAAAATAAATCTTTAAAAATTGCTAATGGCATCATGGAAGAGGGTGATGTGACATCCCAGCAGGACGTCACTCTACCTAAACAACTATTGAACTGACAGCAACTAGCCAAAATGATCGTCTCCAACTTCCAGAGCTTAAAACAACAACATTTACAGCATCCTGGGGGATAGGAAGACTTGATGAAAAGCATTTTGGTGAGTCTGGGCCTTTTTTCATGCTATGGCCTCAAGCCTTTGTCCTACCTTTATCCTTGCTCTGGACTGGCAGTCTCAGGGCAGCATCTCACATGCCTGGCATGACTTTCTGAAGGCAGAATAGGAAATAAGGACTTTGTCTTCCAAATAGGGAGTTATGCATTTATTGTAACTACCACCATGCCAAAACATGGACTGACAGGTTGTGTCTTTTCACAGCATTGGAATTAATAGAACCACAGTCAGTTCACAAGCTATGTCAGTTTCATTGATTTCAGTTTAGCAAGTGATCTTGAAAAACCCCAATAGCTAGCTCTGGTAACCATGGCTTTTTTTTTTTTATTTTGTTTTGTTTTGTTTTGTTTTCTCCGATCTCAATTACTAAAATTAATTCAGATCACACACTAGACCTCATGTAATTCACAAAGAACTAAAACTAGGACTAAATAGCATGCAACCAAATAGATCAGGGCATGAATAAAAAGGGTAGAAATACATTAAATCCAAATGGGAAAATCTAACCTGAAAACGACAGTTACTGGGATGGAGATTTCCCTGAAGACATTCAACAGCAGACTTGAGCAAATGGAAGAGATCTGTGAACACAGAGATAAGAAGATTGAAATCAGGCAGCCATACGGAAACTCGCAATGGTCAGAACGATGAGAAAAACTGACATTTGAGTGTACGACCCTAAACGAGATGTTTGTATTAGATCCTCCAAGGCTCAGGGAACATCAAAGAACAAGGAGTGGATAGGAGAGACTAGAGAGGAGCTCTGTGAAATGCGTCTGGGCACCGCACAGCAATGAACAGCCCTCAACTCAGTGCAGCTGTGCTTACCTGCACAAAACCTGTAGAAAGCCACATTCTAGCAGGTAGCACTGATTAGCATCAAGAAGCAGATGAGGAGGAGCAGGAGGAGGAAGAGGAGAAGCAGGAGGAGGTGAGGGATGAGGAGGAAGAAAAGAGGAAGGGGAAGAGGTGAAGGAGGAGGAGAACATTTTGAAAGATGGGTGAGAGAGTTGGAGGTCACTTCAATGATCAAGATACATTGTTGTGGTTGTTCAAATGAGAACGGCACCCATAGGCTCATATGTTTGAATGCCTGGACTACAACTAATGAAATTGTTTGTGAAGGATTAGGGGGTGTGGCCTTGTTGAAGAAGATGTGTTACTGGGAGTGAGTAGACTTTGACGTTTCAAAAGCCCATAGTATTCCCAGTTAGCATAGTATACTTGTTCTCGCGCCCTGTCCCTCCCTCCCTCCCTCCCTCCTTTCTCTCTCTCTCTCTCTCTCTCTCTCCTCTCTCTTCTCTCTCCCTCTGTCTCTCTCTGTCTCTTTGTCTCTCTCTGTCTCTCTCTGCCTCTGTCTCTGTCTCTCTGTCTCTGTCTGTCTCTCTTCTCTGTCTCTCTTCTCTCTCCCTCTCTCCATCTCTCTCTGTCTCTCTCTATCTCTGTCTCTCTGTCTCTCTCTTCTCCCTCTCCATCTCTCTCTCTCTGTCTCTGTCTCTCTCCATCTCTCTCTGTCTCTCTCTCTCTCTCTCTCTCCCCCCCCCCTTTGTGTCTCAGCCTGTAAGCCCTCAGACACTGCTCTGTCACCATACATGCCTGCCTGCTGCTATGTTTCCCACCATGTTGGTCATGAATTCTAATCTTCTGGATCCATGAGCTCTCGAATTAAATGCTTCACTTTATAAGTTGCTTTGGTCACAGTGTTTTGTCACAGCAACAGAGAATTAATGATGGCAATTGTGGAATAAGCACTCAGAAAGGGGACAAAAAGAAAATCAATATTATCCTGTCTGACAAGCTGAGCGAAAAAAGGAAAAAGTGTTTCCTTCTGACAAGCTGAGAGAAAAAGATAGTTTATTTGATTTCAATGATTTTCAAAAGCTTTGAGAAAATGTTAATTTGTTAAGACCTCACCTCAGGCTTGCCACAGGAGAACTTAAACCTCTGTTTGGTAGTCTCAAGAGGAATGCAGCCTTATTTATAATAGCCAGAAGCTGGAAAGAACCCAGATGCCCCTCAAAGGAGGAATGGATACAGAAAATGTGGTATATTTACACAATGGAATACTACTCAGCAATTAGAAACAATGAATTCACAAAATTTTTAGGCAAATGGTTTGATCTGGAAAATATCATCCTAAGTGAGGTAACCCAGTCACAAAAGAATACACATGGAATGCAATCTCTGATAAGTGGATATTAATTAGCCCAGAAGCCCTGAATACCCAAGGCACAAATCGTATAACAAATGACTCCCATGAAGAAGTATGGAGAAGGTCCTGATCCTGGAAAGGATTGATCTAGCATTGGAGGGGAATATAAAGACAGAGAAAAAAAGGAGGGAGGTCATTGGAGAATGGATGGAGAGAAGAAGGTTTATGGGACATATGGGGAGGGGGGATCCAGGAAAGGGGAAATCATTTGGAATGTAAACAAAGAATATAGAAAATAAAAATATTTATAAAAAAAAAGAGGAATGCAAATCCTAATCCCCTGGACAGTTAACTGGTGAGGGATAAATAACAGTGCAAAAAAGTCAATTGTTGGCTGTTTCAAAGCTGTCCTTTGGCAAAATGGACCATTAATGTAAATTCATATTTCTTCACCTCCAAGTAAAGTTTGAATATCCTATTATAAATCTGTTGCTATGTTAATACAAAATTATAAGATAGAATCATAAAAATATTTTATAAAAGAACTATATTTATTCCTTAGTCCAAACAGCAATTACATTGGTTATTGAAAAATACTAATATTTGGCCTATTGCATAACAAACTTTTTAAGCAAATTTGATAATCATTATTCCAAAGACAAGTTTTTAGAATTTGCCTCTATGCATACTTTTGTAAATATATACATACAGCCAACAAAAATACATTTGCTATATTTATAAACAGCTCCTCTAATGATAGAGAAATATATATAATTAGATCACATCTTTATTCTTTTAAATTTTCCTCCTGCTTCACAAATAATTAAATTATGTGCTATAGCCACTGTTTTTTTAAAACATTAAATAATCAAGCTTTTAATTTATAGACTGATAATTAAAATAGATAGCTCATGGCTTACAAGTGCTTAAAATTATATTTTTTATAGATATTGCTAATTTTCAAATTTTATACAAATACAGCTTAATTTAAGAAGCATGTACTGTTTCTTGCTTTTAGGACACTTAAAAACTCATACTAGATTGTCCAGAGTCCTTAATAAAGACAATGCCATAGCAGATTTATATATCAGGCAGATTATAGACTTTACACAAAGGTCTCATTCTTTACATCATCAAAATAATAATAGCTTAAGACAATAATTTGATATTTCTAGAAAATATACAAGTCAAATTATAAAAACTTGTCCTCAGTGTCCTCAATTTTTTCATGTACCACATAATAGTGTTAATCCTTAAAGATTCATACCTAATCAAGACAAATAGATGTAACTCATATTTCTGATTTAAAAAAATTAATTTAAAATGTATATATGACTATTAACAGCTTTTCAAACTTTCTAATTACAATTACAATAACAGGAAAAGCAACTAAAACTAAAATTAGTCATTGCCTATGTTGTTTTTCTATACTAGATGTTTCAAATAAAATTAAGACAAATATTATAACTGACTATTACAGTCAGTCATTTGAGATGTTTTGTTAACAATTTAATATTAGTCATATTACTGAGATTTCTTATGATCCTCAAGGACAAGATATTGTGAAACAATCCCATAGAACTTTAAAACAATATTTTTATAAATAAAAGAGGGGAGAATCATATCTTCGTACACCACAAAAATTTTAAAATTTCAGTGCCAAGAAATTCTCTGAGTGTGGGGAAGAGGGCGTGTTTGTGTGTTTTCTGCAGGATGCTGAAGGAGCATGCTAGCTGCCAGAGTGATTAATGAGAGATGCTGATCATTGAAAATGGCCACGATCCTTGACACCTTTAGGTGCCTCCTGCTAATGCTGATACTACAGACATCTGCAGACTCAACATCGCCCTGCAAAATTTTATGTCTTCAGAACATTTCAGAAGAGAGAAACGTGCATTATTTTTGCCCTTTGTAATCGGCCTTTCCCTGACTACCTCTGTGGTGGTTGCTGGATTGGCAGGTGGATCATTGGGACATTCTATTACAGTCACCAATACGTTAGCTGAACAATTTCAATTAGCTACAGAGACTTCTGCTGAATCTCTGGCAGCTGTAAGATGTTTTCTTCTTCTGGGAGGGCACAGTGACCATTGACCACCCGATCTCTCCAAGGTCTGTAGCTGAGGAGAAGTCAAAACCTAAGCCTTTCTTTAAAATGCACTCTAAACATAAAGTAAGGTCAGTTTGGCTCCTGGCAAGAAGAAGTGAACAGAGATTAAGGAGAGACTCTGAAATAGCACGTAGACCAACATACACATTATGAGAATTCCAGAAAGAGAAGAGGAAGAGGAAGAAAAAATATTAGAAGAAATAATAACAGGAAACTTTCCAAATGAATGAAATTAATCTACAGACATGAAAAACTCAACAGACTCTTACTAAGGTGTGCTACACATAAACTGGCACAGAAGATACATGGATGGTAAGGACACATGTGAGATGTCCAGCAGCATATGACATTGGGGAACTTCCACTTACATAACAATGAGATTCCCACCAAGCACCTATGAGAATGACTGAAATACAAAGAGCCAACGACATCTAGTGCTCAACCATGTGGACCACACTGCTGTTGGGAGTGCAGACTGGTAGGTATCTTAGAAGGGGCAATTCTTTTCTAATTTATTTTTTTTATTAAACTAGTACATTTATTTTAAAATATACAACTCAGTACTGACATTTTTTAAATCATCAAAATAATTTATAATAGTTAAATGTGTCTTAAATAAACATGATATCTTCTGAAGCTAAAAGTAATATGCACTCATCCAGTTTTTAAAAATCTATTGGGAACATTAAATATGATAGAAGTAGAAAAAAATCTCTTATGAAGTTCTCTATGAAAGGAAATTGTGACAGGTTCCTGATTAGAAACTGTTCCATTTCCAAGGGAGAATACACAGTATAACTGTGGTTCATAGAATGAATTGGGTCATGTTCCATCTGTTTCCATTTTGTGGAATAGTTTGAAAAGTACTGGTATTAGGTCTTCTTTGAATGTCTGAAAGAATTCTGCACTATAACCATCTGGTCCTGGGCTTTTTTGGGGGTTGGGAGTCTTTTAATGACTGCTTCTATTTCTTTAGGGGTTATGAGACTGTTTAGATGTTTTATCTGATCCTGATTTAACTTAGGTATTTGGTATCTGTCTAGAAAATTGTCCATTTCATCTAGATTTTCCAGTTTTGTTGTAATAGGATCTGATGATTTTTTAATCTCCCCAGTTTTTGTTGTTATATCTTTTCATTTCTGATTTTGTTAATTTGGATACTGTCTCTGTGCCCTCTGGTGAGTCTGGCTAAGGGTTCACCTATCTTGTTGATTTTCTCAAAGAACCATCTCCTGGTTTGGTTGATTCTTTGTGTGGTTCTCTTTGTTTCTACTTGGTTGGTTTCAGCCCTGAGTTTGATGATTTCCTGCTGTTTACTCCTCATGAGTTCTTCTTTTTGTACTAGAAAGTTCAGCTGTGCTGTGAAGCTGGCTGTGTATGTTCTCTCCAGTTTCTTTTTGGAGGCACTCAGAGATGAGGTTTCCTCTTAGCACTGCTTTCATTGTGTCCCATAAATTTGGGTATACTGTGCTTTCATTTTCATTAAATTCTAAAAAGTCTTTCATTTCTCTCTTTATTTCTTCCTTGACCAAGTTATCATTGAGTGGGGCATTGTTCAGCTCCCATGAGTATGTGGGCTTTCTATTGTTTTTGTTGATATTGAAGACCAGCCTTAGTCCCTAGTGATCTGACAGGATGCATGGGATTATTCCAGTTTTCTTGTGTCTGTTGAGGCCTGTTTTGTGACCAGTTTTGGTCAGTTTGGGGGAAGGTACCATGAGGTGCTGAGAAGAAGGTATATTCTTTTGTTTTAGGTTGAAATGTTCTGTAGATATCTGTTAAATCCATTTGATCCATAACTTCTTTATTTTCGATGTGTCTCTTCCAATGAGTTCTTCATGGTAGATTTTTCCTTTGATTAGTATGAAGTGTCCTTCCTTATCCTTTTTAATAACTTTTAGTTGAAAGTTTATTTTATTTGATATTAGGATGGCTACTCCAGCTTGTTTCTTGGGACTATTTGCTTGGAAAATTGTCTTCCATACCTTTACTCTGAAGTAGTGTCTGTCTTTGATACTGAGGTATGTTTCCTGTATGCAGCAAAATTCTGGGTCCTATTTAAGTATCCAGTCTTTTAGTCTATGAGTTTTTATTGGGGAATCAAGTCCATTGATATTGAGATATTAAGGAGAAGTGATTGGTCCCTCCTGTTATTTTTGATGTTATTTTTATGTTTGTGTGGTTATCTTCTTTTTGGCTTGTTGAAAGATTACTTTCTTGCTTTTTCTAGGGTGTAGTTTCCCTCCTTGTACTAGAGTTTTCCATGTATTATCCCTTGTAGTACTGGATTTGTGGAATAATACCTTGTAAATTTGTTTTTATCATGGAATATCGTGGTTTCTCCATCTATGGTAATTGAGAGTTTTGCTGGGTATAATAGCCTGGGCTGGCATTTATATTCTCTTAGGGTCTGTATAACATTGCCCAAGACCTTCTAGCTTTCATAGTCTCTGGTGAGAAGTCTGGTGTAATTCTGATAGGCCTGCCTTTATGTGTTACTTGACCTTTTCCCCTACTGCATTTAATATTCTTTCTTTATTTTGTGCATTTGGTGTTTTGATTATTATGTGGCCCAATCTATTTGGAGTTCTGTAGGCCTCTTGTATGTTTATGGGCATCTCTTTCTTTAGATTAGGAAAGTTTTCTTTTGTAATTTTGTTGAATATATTTACTGGCCCTAAAGTTGGGAATCTTCATTCTCTTCTATACCTATTATCCTTAGGTTTGGTCTTCTCATTGTGTTCTGTATTTCCTGGATGTTTTGGGTTAGAATCTTTTTGCTTTTTGTATTTTCTTTGACTGCTATGTCAGTGTTTTCAATGTTTTCTTCTGCACCTGAGATTCTCTCTTCTATCTCTTGTATTCTGTTGGTAATGCTTGTATCTATGACTCCTGATCTCTTTCCTAGGCTTTTTATCTCCATGGTTGTCTTCTTTTATGATTTCTTTATTGTTTCTACTTAGATTTTTAGATGCTGGAAGGTTTTGTTCAATTCCTTCACTTGTTTGGTTGTGTTTTCCTATAATTCTTTAAGGGGATTTTGTCTTTCCTCTTTTAAGGGCTTCTATCTATTTACCTGTGCTCTCCTGTATTTCTTTAAGAGAATTATTTATGTCCTTCTTAAAGTCCTCTAACATCATCTTGACATGTGATTTTAACTCAGAGTCTTGATTTTCAGGTGTGTTTGGGTATCCAGAGATCACTGTGGTGGGAGAACTGCGTTCTGATGATGCCAAGTAGCCTCTGTTTCTGTTGCTTATGTTCTTGCTCTTCACTCTCACCATCTGGTTATCTGTAATGTTAGCTGGTGTTGCTGTCTCTGACTGTGGTGTGTCCCTCCTGCAAGCCTGTGTGTCATTACTCCTGGGAGACCAGTTCTCTCTGGGAGGAATTTGGGTGTGGAGAGCTGTGACACAGGGTCATTTCTAGGGTGCAGATGGAAACTGGAAGGATCCTGTCCCATATTGTTCCTTGATTCGTGTCCTGATGACTCTGGGCTAGTCCCTCTTGGGCCAGGAATTTGAGCAGAAGTGGTGGTCTTACCTGTGCTCACAGGTGTGTCAGCACTCCTGGGAGACCAGCTCTCTCCTCATGGTATTTGAGTATGTAGCGCTGTGGCACAGGACCAGCTCTGGGTGGAAATTGGAAAGATCCTGTCCCAGGCTGTTCCTCTATTCCTGTGACCTGAGGACTCTGGGTGGGTCCCTTAGAGCAGAAGTGGTGGTCTTACCTGTCCTCACAGAGGTGTGTCAGCACTCCTGGGAGGCCCGCTCTCTCCTGGTGGTGATATTTGAGTATGGAGTACTGTGGCACAGGATGAGCTCCGGGCCAAACGGAAACCAGAAGCGAGCAATTTTTAATAAAGCTAAACACATTCATAGCATGTCTTAGTCAGGGTTTCCATGACCAAAAGCAACATGGGAGAAAAGAATTTATTTCATCTTCTAATTCTCCATCCCATTCCATGTCAGGATTAAAAGACAGGTGATCTGGGAACTCACCCAGGTGTCAGCCCAAGATTGGTGTGTACTGTCTACTTTCACATTTCTTTTATATCTAAGAAAGAAAGAAATCTCTCTTGTGTCACTGCTATTTGAAGGGTTATAGTAAAATCACACACAAGTAAGGATGTTTAGGTCAGTAAGGGACCATACATATGACTATAAGGTCCCATAAGCTTATATGGAGCTGCAAGAGACCTGTCTTCTAGGGATGGCACAGGTGTTGTAATTACTGCCCTCATGTCCTGCTTCCTCCCATGCTCAGCCTGCTCAGCCTGATGCTGCTATAAACTATTTTAAAGGTGCAATTATCTACAGTGGGTAATGTTAATACAAAATGACTACTACTGGCTTATGCATTTATTGTACTGTACCTTGTATCATTATTTTGAAGTATATACCTACTTATACAAACAAACAAGCAAGCCAGCCAGCAAACTCACTGTAAAACAGTCTGCTGTGGTAGCAGTCAGCAGCCTCTTACATCTTGTGTTTCTATTAACTTCCTGTTTGTGCCAAGAAGTCATGTCAAGTGACTTGCCTATACCATGTCTACATTCCAATATTCACATGACAAAGACATCTGATAATACATACCTTATAATATGCGCAGTGGTTTGAATAAGAATGTTCCCCATTAGGCTAATATATTTGAATGTTTAGTTGAAGAGGAAGTTTCTAGTTGTGTCATGTGATGCAGAGTCATGTGGTATTTTGCTGAGGCAAGACCCTAGAGAGAACACGTGATGTTTGGAGAGAGTATAAATAGACTAAGATGGAGAGTGATGGTGTCCTTGCATAGCTAGCTGTGCAATGCTCCATTTGTCTTGAGTCTTCCCTGATCTTCACTTCTTTGGGAGAGGCACATCTCCTGGATGTTCCCGCTGGTTCTGGTCACTTCCACTGTCTTATGCTGATTCTGCGGAGACTTGACACTTTCTTCTAGATTGTGGCATCATTATAGATTCATGTTTAATATCCTGACACTACTGAACTGGACTGCTGGTATCCTAACAATGGAGATTTGAATAGCCCCAAAGAACTACTTCTAAATAGGCCCACATCCCCTTGTCCTATTTAGAATCATTTTCCTTCTACCTTTGGATGGTGGACTAGAATGGGGGGGTCAACGTGTTCGAGAACCCTTAAATAAGTAGGTTTTGAAAAATCTAAGCCTACATTTAATCATCAGGGAGTGGCACTACTTGAGAAGAATTAGGAGTTATGGCCTTGTTGGAGCTGTATCACTGTGGGTGGGCTTTGAGATTTCATAAGCCTATGCCAGGTGCAGTGGCTCCCCCACAGCCTGCATATCTGGATGTAGAACTCTCAGCTCCTTCTCCAGCACCATGTCTGCCTGCATGGTCCCCACTATGATAATAGACTAAATCTCTGCAACTGTAAGTCAGCCCCGATGAAATGTTTTCTTTCATAAGAATTTCCTTGCTCATGGTGTCTCTTCACAGCAATAGAACACTAAGACATGACATGTCCCTATTGCTAAGTGACATATCTCTGTTCAGTCACAGTGAAGGCTAACCAGAGTCTAAGATTTGTTAATGTGACCATGGCCAAGGTGCATTCCTTCTCCAGAACGTCCCATGTGCTTAGTGTCAGATGAGTCTGTGTGTATGACCCAAGTCCTAGAGCCTTTGCCTGGCCAAGAACGAGCTCTCTTCTGTTGGGAACAGCACCCCAAGTCTTCTATTCCCCTCTGTTTTTCATCCTTATGCTTAAACAAGATAGCATCGGTCCTGGCTCCAGCAGGAATGGGACCAGGATCAGTGGGCACGGGAGCAGTTGCCATCTTGAGCTGTTGCTCTCACAAGCATGCTGAAGCAGGAACTCAGCAGCATGCCCACTTCTTAATCCTGACACAGAGCTTCTTGGGCATGCCAGGCTATGAACATTAAGCCCGGCTGAGGCTACTGATGTCCCCTAGCATCTGCCTGAGTTGGTAAAGCTTTGCACTGAGGTGCACCTGATCCTCCCCACCCCAGCAACCCGTCCTGTGTTGATGTGGCTGGCACTGCAACTTTGTCAGCCAGCCTGACATGAGGCATTTAGGAAACTGAGTCCTAGAAAGACAAGACTGCCCTAGATCACAGGAGGTGGGCAGATCTGGAGGATGTATTACTGTTCTGTTCCACAGCCCCAGGAAGAAGAGGTTGAAGGTACCTTCTCTATATGGCAGTGGCATTCGGTCCTCTAGAAATATGTCTAGGGGCCCAAAGCATGGGCATGAGGAATCCTAGGACTCCTTAATGTCTCCAGAAAGCCTTAAGAAGACAGCCCCATGGTCCTGAAGTCCTAGCACCCAGAACTACCTTCGCCATAGTATTTATTAATAGGGATAGAAGCTTCAAGGTAGAAAGCTTCTGTTTTCTCCATTATGAATTGGTGGGTTCAGAGATTGTGACCCCAATAGTTCCACATGCTCAGGAAGTATCTCTCAACCTAAGTTCTTCACAGTGAGTTACTGTGCTCTGTGCGCAGAAAAAATGCTTCTGTCCCCATGCAGGTTATTCAGTGTGGAGAGAGTCTTGGGGCTCTCCCTGGAAGAGAAGGTTCCAGAGTGCTGCACCCTGGTTCTGGAACAAAGACAGTTTTTGTTGGATCCCTGGGGAACTTCTTTGCCAGTGGGGGCGAATCGATGTCTTTTGTTGAATGGGAGCCTTTGTGAGTGAACTGGATCACCAAGCAGGAGGTGGGGGAGTTTGGCATAGATAGACAAGGGAGGTTCCTATGGTCCCTACATTGCTGCCCGGAGACCTTGGAAAACCGTAACCTTGAGATAACACAGGAAAAGCATGTGATATGTGCTATGGGACTCCTGGCTACCTGGCTGAAAAGGTGGGATTGGCCAGCAGTGGTGGACAGTTTCCTGCATCAGTCACACCCCTGGGTCATGATGAAACCATGAAGGGTCTTGCAGCTGTCATCTGTCATTCTGGCCATCCTCCTGCCTCAGGTAAACTTGCATCTTCTCTTGTCATCACCACACCGAGACTCTGAGCTGATCAGAATGGGGGAAGCGGGGAGGGTTCCACAGCCTTCCCTTTTATTTGGCAGCCTTGCCCTTGGGACGGATTCACACACAGGCACAGTGGTAGGCTCAACATGGCTTGGAGAACATCACCAGCTGGTCCTGGCTCCTTGGCTGGGGCATGGAGCAGATAGATACACAACCCAGGGCTGGGAGGTGTACATGGTGGAAAAGAGGGAAAATGGAGGAAACAGGCTGGGGCCGAGGATAAACAGGGCAAGGGGTAGGGGCCTCCGGAAGTGACATTTGTACCGTGAGCAGCTCAAGTCTGGGAGCTGTGTGCCAGCAACAAGCTCTGCTGGGACAGAGGTTCAGACAGAAGTGAATCAGGCACAGGAAGTTAGGACAGCCAGGGTAAGGGAAGGGGACCTGAGGGGACTGACTGGAGGGTCAGCTCCTGTGATGCCTGCCTATCTGCTCTTCTCATAACACAGGCACTGTTGATATGCTAACAATTCATCTCTCACAGAGTCTGACGACCAGGAATCTACATATGGCTTCTCCGGGAGCCTCAGGTCCCTCCGGATGCTGGTGATGCACTCTTCCGACGAGGCTAGAGTTGGGAGAGTCTGTGGGTGTCAGAAAGTTCAAGCTGCTGTCGGTGGCCTGAGGTCTCCCTGGCTCTGAGAGTTGGGTCTGAACTCTCGTTGGCTCTTTCAACATGAACCTTTCCCATAGAATGACTCTGAATATGGGCCCTTGAATCCCCAGTAGAGGATTCTCGGGGAGGGTGGAGGCAAGGCTGAGCTGGGGAGGGGAAAGGAAGAGGGCTGACTGTAGAGACAGGAAGGAGGGAAGATCCACACGGGAAGGTGAGAGAGCAGGGAAGTTATAGACAGTACAAGGAATGTTTATGGTACCTCAAAATCTTACATTAAATCCTAGTCCCCACGGTGATGGCACTGGGAGACGGAACCTCAAGGAAGTAACTAAGTTATAAGAGTAGAGTCAAGAGAGGACCTAGTGCTCCTTTAAAGGACAGCCCAGAGAGCTCTCCTCCTCTTTCAGCCCTGTGAGAAATAGCAGCAAGAAGTTGGTGCTCTAAAACCTTGCAGCCAGACCTTATCAGAGCTCGTCTGTATTGACATGCTGATAGAAAACGTGCAGCCACCAGCTCAGAGAAAAACAAACGCCTGTTCTACAGGGCACAGCCATGTTCTCAGATAGCTTATGCCCACAGCGACAGGGTAGCATCCCACTGATCTTGTCATATTACATTAGTCAGAAGTGAACCACTAACCACTCAGTGATTACATGAGGAATGGGAGGTCATGGCATGCTGCTGCTTACCACACAGGCTGGAAAGAGCACACAGTCTGATTCTGGGAAGCCATCAGAAGACTCTGGACCACAGGATGGCAATATATGAACTTTCAATCCCACGCCCGAAACAGCACAGAGAGGAAAACAAGGCCCACAGGCTGTCGACATGGCTGGTCAGTGTCACAGGGTGGAAGCCGGGGAGGCTTGAGCTGTATTCTCATGACTCCTCCCATTCTGAGTCTGAGCCTGTGCATGTGCCGCTTATGACCCTGACTGCGGGTTCTCTGTCAACTCACATTCACCTAGCGCTATCCCGCAGAAGCAGACTCAAGAACAAGCCCCAGTGGCTGGTCTGGAGGTGGGAGAGGCACAGTGAACTGTTGAGATCCTGGAGCCCACAGCCCTGCAGCCACGGAAGCATCCACGTCCTCTCAATGGCAGTGGCCAGGTGCAGTCAAGGAAGGGAGGAAGGGGAACAGCCACTAGATGAGGAGCTTCGTGGATCTCAGTAAAGGAAGGAGACCAGGTAATGGAACCTTGGAGAAGCGACCTCGATTCCTGGTGAGAGATCTCCGTAGCTCTTAGAACTTTGGGAAACAGACAAGCATATTCTACAGACAAGCATATTCTACAGACAGTGCCTGTCCCATGCCTTTCTCGTGAACAGAGAGCTTCAGAGGAGCAGAATACCTAACTGCTACACAGCTGGCTTTTCCTGTTGTTGTTTGCTTTGAACACATACTGTATATATGTATGTATGTATGTATGTATGTATGTATGTATGTATGTGTGTGTGTGTTTGTGTGTGTATGTATGTATGTGTGTGTGTGTGTGTGTGTGTGTGTGTGTATGCATGCATGTGTATGTGAATGCCAGAGGACTACTTGTGTGAGTCAGTTCTCTCCTTCCACCACATGGATTCCAGGAATCCAACTCAGGTCATAAGGCAAGCATTCGTACCTACTGGGTCATCTTACTAGCCTCACATCCATGTTTCCAAGGCTCAGGCACTGGATAGATCTAGAATGGGAGGCCTTTTCTGCAGACACCGGCTCAGCCCTCACCTCTGAAGGCTGTGGCCTTTTGGAAAGGTACCTCCCCTCAAAAGCAACAGTGGGTAAGTGACCTCACAACTTTCCTTATTAGAACATTCTCGTGGGGGGGGGGGGGCAGGGGGCAGGAAGCAATGGCATGCCCATCCCATCCATAGACTATCCCTGGTCCCTGTTGGCAGGTGGGCAGGTGAGTACTGAGAGCGCCCTTAACCTGAGTCTTTGAAATTTCCTTTCTTTCTCTGTTGAGAAGCTCATGCAGAGATCCCTTTGTGCATAATCTGAGGAGCATAAGATCTTTCTTTCTTTCTCTTTCTCTATCTCTCTCCCCACCTCTCTCTTTCCTGTGTGTGCGCACATGCGTGCATGTGTGTGTGTCTGTGTGTGTGTACATCTGTGGTACATGCAGATGCCCACAGATGCGAGAGGGGGCACTAGAGCCTCTGAAGCTGGAGTTACAGGGAGTTAGTTGTAAGCTGCTCAGGGGTGAGGACCCACCTTGGGTCCTCTGGAAGAGCAGCAGATGCTCTTAAGCACTGAGCCATCTCTCCAGATCCACGGGCAGGCTTTCTAATGGTGGTGTACTCCCACAATGAGGGCCAAGCTGGCCCCTGACACCTTCTGGCCTGGCTGCCTGGCACTATCTTAGCTGATCTCCAACAAGAGAGCAAAAGGAAGCATCAAGCAAGCCTCTGGGCGCTATTTTCTTGGAAGTCCTGGTATTCTATTTTAAGTGGCTGGGTCCTGGTACCCACCAACTGACCCTGCTAACCATGGGTCCCTTGATCCACATCTGTCTTATTTACCAAAGTGTCCGCATCTTTGATAAAAGTGCGTGGTGCACTGCGTGGGATGGAAAGTTGTAGACGGGGAGAGAAATGAAAACTTTATTTGAGGTACGGAGAAGGACGGGTGGAATAGAGGGTCTGGATGGTGCTGAGGGAACGCTTCCAGCTTTCCTTCCAGCGCTGAGACTCCAACAGCAGCGTCTTGAAGTCGTCCTGGATACCCTTCAGTTCTTTGTCAAACAGTGCCAAGTATTTCTGAAGGGAAGCAAGAGGAAGGCTTGGGGACTCCTGCCCACACAGACTTGGGAGCTCTGAGCTCTGGGGTCCCCCGGCAAGCACTGACCTCTGGTCCTCAGGAACAGCATTAGTCCTCCAAGCTGCTCCTCAGGAAGTCATCCCATAAGCTCTCACATAGGTGATGTTATTCTCTTACCTTACAATGGCAAGGCTGTGACCTATGGTCACCCAGCTCAAGAGAAACTGAGCAGGGGCAGAGACCCATGGGTCTCTGGTTCTGGGACCTGAGCATTCCTGACCATTGTCCTGCAGTGGAGCTCCCATGGTGGGGGGGGGGGGGTTCCTGGCTTTTTCAGAAGCCTGAGCCCTGGGTCTCTACTCATCACTGAATTCAGCCAATAGTCTTTCCCTCTACCTGGGACCTGGAGTGGAGTAGCAGCTAGGGACACAGCAGCACTAGGGATTTCAGGCTTTCCCTGGGGACCAGTGGATAAGACTAGGTTCCTCCATGGGCACCAGGAGCAAGGGTCTGTACATCTTCTGAACTGGGAGACAGCTCAGGTGGCATTTGGGTGAAGCCTCATTAGGTCAGTCCCACAGTCTGTCCGTGGGGATCAAACCCCGGCTCTGCTGTTTGGGAGTGAGGTAGAAAGGCAGGTGTTTCCAGGTGTTGTTGCCCTTGCTAGGGAAATGGGCGAGTCTCTTCATCCCTCAGCAGTGGCAGAAGAGGATGGTGCGAGATGTCTCATGTCTCATGTGGAGAACTGGAGGTACCGATTAGCGCCTAGATGCTGTGGGTGTTCCTGCCATTGCACTTCAGTGGACCCCTGCGGCTATGGGCATTGCTACACTGTCTGCCTTGTGCCCAACTCTACTGTCCCTCTGCAACAGGCTATCTCCATGACTACCAAGAGAGGTATCTCTCAGCTGGGTGTAGCACAAGGCTCACAGCTTGGCTACCATACTGGTCCTGGGGGTGACCATGGCCCTTGGCATGTGTCCTTGAACCTAGAGAAGAGCTGAGACCTACAGCTCTGGGGCATGTGCTGTTCCTCCATGGGCTGGCCAGGCAGTGGGTACCCAGTGGAAGGTAGCTCTCTCCTTCCCCAGGCAGCCCATCTGAGCTGCTTTGCTCCCCCTGATGGACACCGCCTGACCCTGACTCACCAGGTAAACGGCATCACGGGCTTCTACGGCAGCCAAGTGGCCCAGGGTGGTCTTATTGGTGGTTATTGATGGTGTCCTCCGAGTCAGTATCTTGTTTTGAATGGTGATTTCGTTGGGCTTGATTCCGGGCCATTTCCTACAGACAAACATGCTTGGCCTCATCTTTTGCCACCCAATGCACAGCTTGAAACTCAGCCATCAGCACGCATTTAGATGGCTCTGTTAAAGGTCCCCCTGAGCTTTTCCAGTTGGGCTCTTTTGTTTCTTATTTCCGTAATGACCTAACTGCGTACAGCCGTGGGGCCTGCTGCATGAGAAAGGGAAGCACCACACCCAAGCTTCTTCCCTTTTTCTGGGCCTTGGTTTTCTCATCACGTGGCCATGAACTCCTGGCCCATTTTCCCCACTATGCTGTAGGAACCTCTGTGGAGAATACAGTTGGGAGAGTCCCTGCCCACAGACCCAGGGCACGGGCACTCTGGCAACTGGACAGACAGCTGGAGTGGTTCACAGTGCTGGCAGCAGCTTGAGAATGCACCTCCCCTCTGTCAGGCCTCCTTTTCTTTGTGGCCCTGGAACTCTCAGTATGTGCTGGGTGACCTCACCTTTCTCTTCAAACAGCCTCACTCCTCTGAGAGATGGAAACTGAGGGCTGGACATCCTAGACGTTCCAGGGCTATTAAGTCTGTCTGAGTTCTGAACCTGAGTACCCCCTCCCTGCCCTCCCTCCAAACCCTTCCATCCCCCCACCTCCCCCACCTCCACCCCACCTCAGCGGATACAACCATTCTCCCTAGATTCTCACCTGCTCCCACGCTCAATCAGGGGCTTCTCGCTCTCTTCCTCCAGAGAGAGCATGGCCAGCTTCCTCCGTATGAGGATCGACACTTTCTGCTTTTGGGGCTCCGTCCCTGACAGGAGAGAGGTATGTCACTGACTGTGACCTCATGGACAGCTTAAGAAGCAGGGAGCTGACACTGTGGTCGTGGTCTCGTATTTAGAGACAAGAGGCCTCACCCTGGAAAGAACAGCAAAGGCTGCTCATCCACATCTAGCCTGGGGATCCAACTCTGGCACGATGCCGAGGCAGGATGGCCTGTGCTATATATGTCTCAAGGGTGTCTTCAAGCACAAGAGAGACTCTGGCGGGCTCTTAACATGCAGCTCTCTCTCAGTCATGCTATGTGTTGTGTTAAAGAGGAGAAGGAATGTGTTTGGGAGATGTGCAGTCAGATGTAAGGGAAGGGGGTGCCTCCACGCCTGTGCTAAGGCATCCCCTCCCCGTGAGGGACCAGCCACATGATGACGGTATAGTATAGAACAGTTTATTCAGGGCATGGGGAGGGGAGTCAAGAGGGTAGAAGAGGCAGAGAGAGAGAGAGAGAAAGAGAGAGAGAGAGAGAGAGAGAGAGAGAGAGAGAGAGAGAGAGAGAGAGAGAGAGAGAGAGGAGGCAAGAGGCCCCTCTCACAGTGAATCAGGCATGCCTGGCTGTTGCCACGTAACTGTGGAGCAAAGCCTAGACAAAATGCTAACACTATGTCCATGTTCTTCCTTGTAGGCAAGGGTTGGCCTTGTGCTTGCCACAGGGACTGCTTCTCTTGGGAAACACGTGAATCTGGGTTTTATCTGCTTTTAAGATTGACCTGTGAGAGTTCTCTGCACAGGTCTTCCTCTGACTCACGGGTTATGAGGAGGAACACACTTCAGATTTTTTTTGTTTCTCTCCATATTGACCTTCCCCACCCCTCCCTACCCCCATTTTAATTTTGGCGTACAGAAGTGCCTCCATTCGCTTTATGTCCTCTGATTCTTATTCTGTGCTCAGGAACAGTGGCCTAACCCTAAGAGCATGGAGCTGCTCACTGCCTGGGGAATTGTTCTATTTGCTCTTTGATTCAGCATTTACTTGTTCAGCCAAAACATTGGTTTTGATGAAAGTAAGTAAAAATCCATCAGTCCACCTGCGATGTACATTAAATTAGTAAATTGTCACGTGTTCTTTGAGCTCACTCAGAAGCTGGCCCTGGAAGTAGCCCGCTCATGGCCTCCCCCATTTCAGACCCAAGTATGTTTGTCTCAAATCATTCTCCAAGGCCACAAGGGAATAGGCTGCCCTCTGCCCCCAAACTCTGTGACACGGAGGGAAGAGCACATCAAAACAGCACAAGAACACTGTCCCTGAGAAGAGCTCCCTCCGACTTCCAGCATTGGTGAGCACTGTTTGCATCTATAGAGAGAAAGAGAAGCCAAGGGGACCAGTCCGTGGGGAAAAGCCTCAGTGGGGAACCCCAGCCCTTGGCTTCAAATTCCCTGGGTAGCCTGGCTGGCTGTTGTCAGTATCGGGTTGGCCTCTATCTGTTGCTCTGGTTTTTATACGTGGTGTGGTAACTGGCCGGGTAGACGTAGAGAGCTTCTAGAGAGGCACTGTGTCTCTCAACATGTCTCTCAGCCTGTTGAAACAGTGGACCCCAAGAAATGGGAATTTTCTAGAAGTCTCATGCTGGGGCAAGGAAAAGGACTCCACCAGAGGTGAACATGTCTCATGGACAGAGATTTTGCACAGTCCTGCGAACTTAGACCACCTCACAGGACGAGCCTGAAGCAGACAGCGACGTAGGCGGGAGTCCACGTTCACCCGGCTTGCAGAGATGGGCACATACTTGGTCTTTTATTTAAACTTCAACCTCATTTGAAGCAACCGAAGATGGATCTGGGGCTTTGCAGGATCTCTTTGACCCTTTTCTGAGTAAATCTCCTTTTTCTGATTTCCACTTTAGTGACTTATTGAAGACAGGAGAACAGATCTGACATGAGGAAGAGGTTGTGACCCCCCAAGTTTGGTAACAGAAGCCTCAGCTGAGGGGGTCAGCCTGCTCTGTCCAGGATTATCTACCAGTAACTCCAGATGAGAGCCTCAATGGGACTTCCCCAACTGTATGTTTTGAGCACTGCATGATGACGTCTTGCTATCCATCTACTGAACTATCTGCAACCTGCTATTTACTTTGCTACTTCGGCTTGGCACATACTCAAAGCCACAAGCATGGCTACTGTACATCATTCTGGGGCCAGAACCCCACTCACTGAAGAAAATGTTTCCACCCTAACTGAGGGACAGCAGACACCCCTAGGACCCAACCACCCTATACCTTGTGATCTCCCTAGGGCCAACATCACGAGGCTGGTGTACCACTTACGGGGAACCTGAATGTCATCAATGGTGATCACTTCATCCAGCTGTATCAGGAACCTCTCTGTGAAGGAAGCCAAGTTTGCTATGAAGAAGCGGGCATACTTCTTGGCAAATTCCTGGAAGATACAGAGTAAAAATGGACTTCAGAAACAAGCCACTACCAGGCTAGCAGTAGGGGAGTAGAATGGCTCTGGGGAGAGCCAACTAGTGAGGCAACCCTGACGTCGTGTGAACAGCTGTGCTGGCAGCTAGCACCTGCCCTTGGGAGCCCAGAGATCTCTCCCAACATCTGGTCTGGTTTGAGACTAAGAAAGGATTCGGAGGAGTTAGAGAAATATCCAGTGGGTTAAGTACTCACCATCAAAGCATGAAGACCTGAGTTCAATTCCTATACTCAGAAAAAGAGCTGGGTGTGATGGCATGTGCCTCAAAGCCCAGCACTGAGGAAGCAGAGACCCGTTCCCGAGGCTCTCTGGCCAACTGGTCTAGTCTACTTGGTGAGTTCAAGGTTTAGTGAGAGACCTTGTCTCATAAAACAGGGTGAGTGTTTATAAAAACAGGAACAACACCCTACATGGACATTAGCATTCCATATGGACGGACACACATGTGTTCACATGTACGCCCCCCACACGCATGTGCATGCACACACATGCATGCACACATACCCGCACACTTCAGCAATGGCCAAGGTACAAACACAGACAATTCACCAAACAGAAAATAAAAGCAGCTATGGATCTTGAAGAAAACAGTCATTACTGGTTTTTGTAAATAACTTAAAACTCAAAGTATGGCCTCACCTTTAATCCTAGCACTTGGGAGGCACTCTGTGAGTTCTAGGCCAACCTGGCCTGGCCTGCATGGCAAGTTCTAGGACAGCCAGGACTATAGTGAGAGACCCTGTCTCAAACAAACAAACCATCGGGTGCTAACCATCAGGCCCAGCTCTCTGAAGGGCAGCATGGCCCCGAGCCCCTGGGGTGGAGACCGACGGCAGCCCTCACCTCCATCTTCTCCTGGTTCGTGTAGATCACCCGGTTCAGCTCCTGCTGCCTCAGCTCCTCCATGATTTGCAGTGACTCCATTTGATTGGCATATGTGGGATGGCCAAGATTTGGGTGGAGCTTCTGAGCATTTTCTTCCTTCAATCAAACAAGGCAGAAATGAGCAGAGATTTCGAGCTAGGCTTGAAATCAGGACTGATGTCTTCTGTCAGCTAAGGCCACGTGCAGACAGGTATGCCCTGGGATCTGAGTGTGGGAAAGTAGGAGTGCGCTTGGTACTCAGAGGGTTGGAGGGAAGGTGAGCTGAGTACCTGCTCCAGTACAACCTGGGCCTTTAGTTCAATAAAATAAGCACCAGTCATATCCCACAGTAGCCAAGGAACATGGTTGAACTGTTGTTGATATCAATGACCAAGGCGCTATCAAAGATATCAGATACCGCCTAGAGTTTGGGGAGTGCCTTCTGCCTACAAGTGTTGGCTCAGTTACCAGTTTGCCGGCATCCCTGTCCCCAGCAGCCTTGCTCGTGACCTGTCTCCAGTGTCAACTCCCTGCACTCCTGGCCCTGTGACCTTCACCTTCTCCTTTTCTAGCTGCTTCTGCTGCTGCTCGAACTGCTCCCGGACCTCCTTCATGGATGCACAAAACTTGCTCCAGTGCTGTTCCTTGTAGTTCTCCGTCACCAGCCAACACACCTGGGGCAGCAGTTCCTCAAACCTCCTCACCTGGGCACGTAATTCTGCCGGAAATGAGGATAGAGTATCAGGAATGACCAGAGGAGATGGAAGCTGCTGAGACTACCTCTCCAATAAGGGGAGATCATGGGTCTCCAGTGGGATAAGAGCTATCCCATCCAAAGGAGATCTGCAGCCAGACCAAGATAGGAAGTGATGGCTAAATGAATTCCGAGAGTGTGCTTAAAGTGTGTCTCATTATGGGCAAGTTCCCATCTATGGCTGCTTCGGGTGCTGCCTTGACCTTGCCTCTCTCTCCTGCACCTCCAGACGACACGGACTGAGACCTACTCTTTCATGCCTATCTTGTTACCTCTCAGGTCTTCGTCTCCTTGTATTGCTGGGTAGTTCCTCTCTGTATCTACCTTCCAGCTCGCCAGTTCCACATTCAGCTATGCATGATCTGGGCGGACACCTGTTCATCATTTTAAGTTGTCAGCCCTTGATGTTTCCTTTTCAGAAGTTCTACTTCATTCTCTTTGATCTCAAATCAGTCCTTCCTGTAGTGTCTTCCTCCTTGCATTTCCAATGTCCTCTTTCATCTCGCTACAAGCGCATCATTTTGTATTCTATGCCTGGTGTTTCACTCCTGACCCCTGACCCCTGACCCCTCTCACTTCCTCCCTCCTGCTCTTCCCCTTCCATCCTCTTCTATCTCTTTTTAAATCCTTCCCTCATTCTTCCCTGAGTCTTACCGTGTAGCCCAAGCTAGCCTTGACTTTCAAACCCTGCCTCCCCAGTGCTAGATCAAAGGTGTGTGCTACCACGCTGTTCCTTCAGGGTCTGAGATGTTTGCTGTTCTCATTCTGCACCTCTGACTCCGGGCGCTTTGCAACCACAGGGAACTTCATCTGTCGGGGTCTGAGGACTGAGGCAAAGGCAGGCTTCTCTAGAGAGGATGTCTCAGTATTAAGCAAATTCCAGGCACTGTCAGAGGGTGGTAGCTTGAAGCCGGAGGATCTGTTTCAGATCTTTTTGAATGATTCACATAAAATGGAATTCGTGTTTCAGTAAATGTGAATCGTGTTTAGGAACCACAGCAGGGCTAAACTTCTGCTTTGGATGCCCGTGAAGCTTTTTGTCTTTTGCTTTCATCGTCCATTTGTACCAGGGTTTCTACTGAGTCGTTTGCTTCTAGTTGGCGGGGCAGGGGACGGGCGAGGTGTGCATCGCCGGCCTGAGCGAGGGGCTTGGGCCACAACTGCCTTCCTCCGCAGGCAGAGCCCTGTGTGCTCCCGGCTTCACGTGGGACACCCCACCTTGGATGGCCTTGGCATGTGTCTCCTATTCCTAACACCTTGTCTATGAAAGAGGAGGCCGGGTCCCCTGGACTTCCGGCAGCAGCCATCGTCTCTGCTCTGTTTAGCATAGTTCCTATTCTCGTTTGATTTTTGGCTTTTGTGCATCTCATACTTTACAACCATTTTAAAAGATTTTATGCCCCCAATACTGTACTTTATACCAAAATGCTTTATATAGGATGCAGGGAGGGTGCTGGATTGCTACAACAAAAGGGACAGACGTCTCCACGAGTAGATTAGGCATCTATGGGAGAGGAACACAGTCTACAGTGCTTCCCAGGAATGCCTGGCTGCGGGGCCTTTGCTTTGAGGACAGCCATGGAGAACGGGACCCCTCTTGAGTTCGGTGGGCATTGTAGTTTGTGGCTTGAATATCACTTATTCTATAATCATGGGCTATAGCCGGTCATTCCTTGTGAGGGATTAATCCCCAAAGAAGCCTTCCTTGGCTTACAGACAAGAAAACGGAGGCTCAAAGAGGTAGAATCACCCTGCCAAGGTTACACAGCTAGGAGATAACAGGGCTGAGCTTTAGCCCCAGGTCTGGGTACCTCCTAATCTCCCTCCATCTCTGACATACCTCCCCCTGCTACCTCTGAAACCACATAGTAGAGATCAATAAAGTGAGATCGATATGCCCAGAGGAATATTATTCTGTGAATTTTTAAAAGTACCATAGATACCACAGCATACATAGCCTCAAAAAACATTCCATAAAACTAAGGAAGGAAGTCAAAAAAGAGCCACAGGAATCCGTTCCCACGGAATTATAGACAGTGTTTGTCAGCTGCTTGGGTCTGGGAGGGGATAGGTCGACGAGGGTTAACTCTGACAGCAATGACACTTCTCCAGCTCTGAGAGCCATTGGACCCACACTTCATGGGTGACCAGAAACAAAGGGGAAAACCAACTACGTTCCCGAAAACCAATGAAACTTATCCTTTAAAAAAAAAATTAAAACTTACAGTTGCTTTCTCTTAACTCCAAGAGACTGGCTTTTTCACAGAGCTGTCCTCTGTTTCTGAGTTAAAGGGACTCCCGAGTCAAACAGAGACTGCCCTACCTGGGGATTCATCCTATAAACAGTCACCAAACCCTGACACTATGACAAGAAGTGTATACCAAAAGGAGCATGCCATAGCTGTCTCCAGAGGGGCCCTGCCAGAGCCTTACAAATACAGAGGCAGAAGCTAGCATCCAACTATTGGACTGGGTGTGGGGTCCCCAGTGGAGGAGCTGGAGGGTGGTCTGGAGGAGCTGAAGGAGTTTATAGCCCCATGTGAAGAACAATGACTTCTGCCACCCAGACATCCCAAGACTCCCAGGGACTGAACCATCAACCAAGGGATACACATGGTTCCAGCCAAAAATGTGGCAGAGGAAGGCCTTGTTGGGCATCAGTGGGAGGAGTGGTCCTTGGTCAAGTAAAGGCTCAATAGAGGCCCCAACAAAGGGAAACCGAGGCGGGGAGGTGGGAGTATGTAGGGTGGAGGGGCATATATGTGGAGACAGGGGGTGGGAAGAGGGGTTTGGGGTCTTTGGGGATGGGGGAAATCGGGAAAGGTTTTACCATTAGCAATGTAAATGAAGACGATATTCAATTTAAAAAATGGGCTGAGGCTGACCCCTGGGTTCCCTGCCATAACTGCTCCAATGCTCCCCCTGCTGGCTCCTCAGCCTAACTGCACTTACCCAGAAGGCAGGAGTTGTGGTACTCATCCGTCTGATGGAGATATTCTAAGATCTTCTTGCTGATGTGGTCGGCGCACTGGTCAAAGTTTTCATACATGCATTCAGGCCTGGTGACTGGGCGTTTCTCTTTACGGTAAAAATCCTGCCAGAGAGAGGTGACTATGTATGGCCCCACTGGTCTATCCTGATCCACACCCCTGAGCTTTTACATGAACTCCCACCTCTGCCCGCGTGACCTTCTCTGCACTCCAGGCCCACCTAGCATGGCTACAAACAGATCGGCCTGAATTCTTGAATGAGTGGATGACAAACCCTATTTAACCCTAGAGGCCCGAGCCCATAGCGTCTCAGACTGGAACAAGGCTGTGTGTGTACTAGAGATGTGTACAGATGTGGACCAGAGACAGATGAGCCCTACCTGGCAGAACCCGGCCTGCAGGAGGCAGGCAGGAGGCCTGGATGTGTTCTGGGACATCAAAGCAGGACAGCAAGCCAAACCCAGCTCCCCATGTCCCACTATCCCTGGGCTGCTGGGACCTTTGGGGACAAGGTTGGGTTTGTTCCTCTTGGCATATTCTTTAACTGACACACAAACTATGTCCAAGTAGTGTTTGCTGAGGGCTTAAATAAATGAATAAATGTCACACTGATGAAAAAGGTTTAGTGTTTAGGAGGAAAAGTTAAAAAAAAAAAAAACTAAAATAACAAATAAAACAGACAACAGGCTCAAGGTCCCGAGCTGGAACTGTAGAGTGGCCTGACCCACAGACTGCATAAGGCAGGGGTGGGGCTGGAGGGGCTGGAGGGGGCTTCCAGGGTAGGCAAGGGTCTGAGGGCAGTGGCTCTCACCTCCACGACCACCAGCAGGTGCTCATTGCTCTCCCACAGGAGATTCTGGATGATGCCTTTAAAATCCCTGCAACACCAACAAGGCAGATCTGTCAGTCACCTCTGCCAGATGCAACAAGGCAGACAAAATTCTAACCCTGTCATTCATAGTAACTATGCAATACTGCCGCAGGGCCTCGACCTTTAAACAGCCCAATTCCAAAAAAAAAAAAAAAACTTCTTGGTCTCATTTATCATTTCTTCCTTTTCTTCCTCAGATCCTAATTCTGCCTGATTCTGATATTCAGCTTCTAAGATGCTCCCTGATCGGTGGTTTGGGGATTGATTGGTTTGGCTGGCTGCTTAATCTGTCTCTTCTAGCAGACAGTAAAATCTACCAAGTACTCAAAACATGGATTGAGAGAGTATAAGACAGACTATGTCTGGTACCTGAGTTTCCTGCATGAGCTCAGAATGAATGGATGGTCACAGTTGACAAAAATTAAACTTACCCTTAACTAATCAGAAATAGCTGATGGGACTCTAACTAGCGACTTTGCATGGTAGCTAATCAAACATTTTCTTCTTGCTTCTGTGAAGATGAACACAGTTCCCCTCAGGGCCTCCTCCATGGAGCTCTGGACCTCACGCAGTCCACAGTCCCGACTTACGAATGCCTATCTGCACAAATCAACTTGGTGGTGGCACTTTAGCATGCCCGAGTTCTAACCCTGGATGTAAACTGTGATGTTGAATATGCTTGGACCAGGGAGAGATACTATTAGGAGGTATGGCCTTGTTGGAGGAAGTGTGTCATTGTCGGGGTGGGCTTTGAGGGACCTTCCTCCTAGCTGCCTGGGAGACGATCTTTTCCCAATTGCCTTCAGATGAAGGTATAGAACTCTCAGCTCCTCCTGTACCATACCTGCCTGGATGCTGCCATGCTCCTGTCTTGATGATAATGGACTGAACCTCTGAAGTGTAGGCCAGCCCCCAATTAAATGTTGTCCTTATAAGAGTTGCTTTGGTCATGGTGTCTGTTCACGGCAGTAAAACCCTAAGTCAGGAGTGATATTCATCAGACTCCCTGGTGGTCCTTACACTGGTTGGCCCCTGCACTTTTTGAGAAAAGAAGGAGCTGGTCATGATAGACCATATCTATAATTCCAGCAGGAGGTAAAGACAGGACTGTGAGACTACAAGTTTGAGGTCGGCTGTGGCTACCTTTGGGTTCCAAGCCAGGTTGAACTACTGAAATCTTGTCTAAAAACAGTAACAATTTTTAAGAGAGAGAGAGAGAGAGAGAGAGAGAGAGAGAGAGAGAGAGAGAGAGAGAGAAGTTGTGAACAGTAAGCCAAAACTAGAGAGATGGCTCTGGGGTAAAAATGATTGCCAAGCAAGCTCCAGACCTGAGTTTAATCCCACGATCCCATGTGGAAAAATAAAAGGGCAGATGAAGTGCCCCTCTATAATCCCAGCATTCCCATCATGGGACGGGAGGCAGAGGCTGGAGAGGCATCCCAAAGTGAGCATGGGACACAGCAGAAACCAGAAGAGAGACTCTGCCTAAGAGGGCAGGAAAGAACCCACTCTTGAAAGCTGTTCTCTGGCTTACACACACAGTGGCACTCATGGGCTCACATTCACCCTCTCGGACTAACAATAAAAGTGTATTAAAAGTTTACAAATGAGAAGCCATTGAGTAAGACATCCAATGGGGGGAACTGTACTGGATAGCTTTGTGTTAATTTGACTCAAGCTAAAGAAATCTGAGAGGAGGGAACTGCTACGAAGAAAATGCCCTCGTGTGGTGTGGCTGCAGCCCCTTAGTTTATTTCTCTTGGCTTTCCTCCATTGGGTGTGCTAGGCCTTGTGGGCTGTTATCCATGAATGTGGTGCCCCCCTCACTGTCAGAGAAGACCATAGAGATGTAAGCTTCCAGAGAAGATGTTTGGAAAGCATTATTTTCCCTACCACATTCAATTTGATATTTTAAAAACTTATTTTTATTTCTAAAAATATTAACATTTTATGGGTTTATATATATATATATGTATATATAAATGGATTTGTGCAATTTGTACAGTGCCTTCAGAGTCCAGCAGAGGGTGCGAGATTTCCCAAGGCTGGCATTTCTAACAGTTGTGAGTGAGTGGGGCAGTTTCTTAAGTAGTGATAAGAAAGTAGGCTGACCTCGAACTCGTGATCCTCCTGCCTCTGCCTCCTTCAGCAAATCCTACCGGCATGCGCCACTACAACCCGCACAGGGGGAAAGTTCCTGAACAGAACACCAATAGCATATTTTCTAAGATCAAGACTTGACAAATGGGACCTCATAAAATTACAAAGTTTCTGTAAGGCAAAGGACACCATCAAAAGGACAAATTGGCAACCAACAAGTTGGGAAAAGATCTTCACCAACCCTACATCAGATAGAGGGCTAATATCCAATATATACAAAGAACTCAAGAAGTTAGACCCCAGAAAACCAAATAACCCTATTAAAAAGGGGGTACAGAACTAAACAAAGAATTTTCACCTGAAGAACTTCGGATGGCGGAGAAGCATCTTAAAAAATGCTCAACTTCATTAGTCATTAGGGAAATGCAAATCAAAACAACCCTGAGATTTCACCTTACTCCAGTCAGAATGGCTAAGATTAAAAATTCAGGAGACAGCAGGTGTTGGCGAGGATGTGGAGAAAGAGGAACACTCCTCCACTGCTGGTGGGATTGCAAATTGGTACAACCACTCTGGAAATCAGTCTGGAGGTTCCTCAGAAAACTGGGCACCTCACTTCCGGAGGATCCTGTTATACCACTCCTGGGCATACACCCAGAGGATTCCCCAGCATGTAATAAGGATACATGTTCCACTATGTTCATAGCAGCCCTATTTATAATTGCCAGAAGCTGGAAAGAACCCAGGTATCCCTCAACGGAAGAATGGATGTAGAAAATGTGGTATATATATGCAATGGAGTACTGTTCAGCCATTAGAAACAATGAATTCATAAAATTCTTAGACAAATGGATGGAGCTGGAGAACATCATACTAAGTGAGGTAACACAGTCTCAAAAGATCAACATGGTATGCACTCACTAATAAGTGGATATTAACCTAGAAAACTGGAATACCCAAAACATAATCCACACATCAAATGAGGTACAAGAAGAACGGAGGAGTGGCCCCTGGTTCTGGAAAGACTCAGTGTAGCAGTGTAGGGAAAAACCAGAACAGGGAAGTGGGAAGGTGTGGATGGGAGGGGGAGGGAAGGGGGAGGGAAGGGGGCTTATGGGACTTTCAGGGAGTGGGGGGCCAGAAAAGGGGAAATCATTTGAAATGTAAATAAAAAATATATCGAATAAAAATGTATTAAAATTAAAAAAAGAAAATGTAAAAAACAACAACAACAACAAAAAAAACAACAACAACAACAACAAAAAAAGCAGGCTGAGCGAGCCACAGGGAGCAAGTCAGTGAGCAGCACTCCTCAATGGCCTCTGCATCAGCTCCTGCCTACAGGTCCCTGCCCTGGGTGAGTTCCTGCCCTCAGGGCTTTTGATGATAAACCACTATTTGAAATTGTGAGTGAATAAACCAAGCTAATTTTAGTTTTATCACAGCAATAGTAACACTAAGACAGGCACCTCCCCTGATCACTCTTAAGTGGCCACCAGGCCCATGGTTCACACTCCAGGGACATAAAAGCAAATGTCTACTGACCGTGGAGAGTCCCACTCCATGAGCTCAACTCAAAGGTGGGGAGAGGAGACAATGCCTCCAGGGCTGTGGGGGCACTTAACAGTTCTCGATGACTCTGACAAGTCTCAGAGATTGCTACCCATATGCAGTATTGATCACCAGATCCGAGCACCCATGTGCCTGGGTCAGCGGTCATTCATTCCAAAAGTTATTAGTTATACTTTTAAAAGACACGACTATATTGAAATGATGAGAAAATTAACACCAACATTTCAGTGAGTTCTCTCCAGCTAATTTTGCTTAAAATCAGACACAATTAGATTCACATGGATTTCATGTAATCCATGCTCACAAACTCTTGCTGCCCCCTGGACTGGGCTATGGACTTAAATGATTGTGGAGTATCATTAAATATGGATACACTGAGGTTTACAATCCTTTGGTGTTTGGAATTTCAGAGGGTTTTTTTTCCCTGTCTGTTTTTAATTGGCATGGAAAGCATTGCACAAGTCAGCAGGAATATAACTGAGTGGCAGAGCACTCGCGTGGCATGCGTGAGGCCCGAGGGTCATCGGATTGCTACAAAATCAGTAATAAGGTATTGCTTGGTTTTGTTTGTTTGTTTTTCCTCTTTGCACATTAGGCAATTCGTTTTGCCAGTCTAACGGGGAATTTAATCCTTGTCCTGCTTGAGAGTGACAGGATGGCCCACCAATCAACTTCCTCCAGTAACTTTCACATATTTCTCAAAGGCTGGTGAAGGCCTCCCAATATTCTAGTTTCCCAGGGGAACTCCTAAGGGAGGTCTGTCAGAGATGGGTAGAGAGAACTCTAACAGGAACCCACAAAAAAACCAAACAACTGGCAAGGGCGACCTTGAGTAACTTCCAGAGAGACGATTGTACTCATCCTGGTCGGCAGAGATTAGTCCCAGGTTTGTTGATGAACCCTGAAAAGGGTGGCATTGAGGTCACACTCTGTCAGTGTGGACCCACCACTGTGACTAATTCTGGCAGGAGGCTGTGAACCACCTCTCCAGGTGATTGAGGGTGTGGCTCTTTGCCTCAAGGCATCGGAGGTATTTGTCCTTGGGCAAATACTCACTCTTCTGCCTAGAGCATCAGTGGGGTGTTAAAGTGCTCAGGTAACAGCCCGCCATTCTTTCTTGCTGAAAGTGTGCATGTCTTTCCTTTGTGGGAGAGGATGAGCTCTTTGGGAGAGAGGTATGCAGCCATGCAGTGTGGCTTGCTTTGCTTTGACGGTTCCCATTAGCCTCTGCGGATGGCTTTGCGGAATCTCTGGAAGGATGCTAGTTGGTGACCCCCATGCTCAGCGCGGGACTTCTGCTTTCCCTCTCTCGGCTGGCTGCTTCCTTGCAGTCCTGGGGTTAGTTGGTCAGGCTCGGGTGAGGCACAGGGTGAGCTTGGCTCCCACCATTTCTTGGTGCCCCACTGAAGCTGAGCATTTACCTCGTATGTTTATTTCTAGCACTGTTTCTTTTCTTTCTTTCTTTCTTTCTTTCTTTCTTTCTTTCTTTCTTTCTTTCTTTCTTTCTTCTTTTGGTGTATTTTATTTTAAGCTCAAGGGCAATTTTATTAGAATTTAAAAGAAAAACATAAGTGAAAATCCTGGCAGCCACCAAGAGATGAAAAAAAAAATCACTTCATTAAGTCAGGCATAGAACTGTCTGGCTGTGGGTGAAGAGATGGGCTTTAGTGGTTAAGCATTTGCTTTTCCAGAGGACATGGGCTTGATTCACAGCACCCACACGGTGGCCCACAACCACCTGTTGCAGGGATCTGACCCCCTCTGCTGGCCTCGACAGGCACCTGCATACACATAGTGGAGACATACATCCAGGCAAGCACACACAGAAGATAAACGCAAATGAAGTGCACATGTTGGAAACCCAGTCCCCAAGGCCACGCAGTTGAGAAGCTCTGAGGTCCTGGAGGCTCCGCCCTCAGGGAGTGTGGGTTAGTTATCACAGGAGTGAGGTCCTGGAGGCTCCGCCCTCAGGGAGTGTGGGTTAGTTATCATAGGAGTGAGGTCCTGGAGGCTCCGCCCTCAGGGAGTGTGGGTTAGTTATCACAGGAGTGAGGTCCCGGTGAAAAGACATGGTCAGTTCCTTCCTCTGCTCCCTCTTTCTCTGCCTTCCTATACCCTCTTGTTCCTCTCATTCCCAAATGGGATAATGCATCCTTCCCCTTTTTAGAGACAGGGTCTTGCTACGTTGCCTAGGCTGCCCTAAACCTGTGGTTTTCATGTGTTAACTCCTGGGCTCTAGGATTATAGGCAAGAACCACTCTGTCCTTGGCTTGATGCTGGTAATTCTGGCCCAAACCTCACAACCTTCACAACTTTAAGAAAGAAATCTCTGATGTCATCCTTAGACATTCCATTAGAGTAGCAAAATAAGATTAAGACAGGGTCAGGGGCAGTGTGTCGTCACCGAGAAAGTCAAATGCAGCAAGTCAGTTTGTATGATATTCTCCAGCTGACAGAGTTACAAAGGAAAAAAATCAAGCAGATTCCTGATTGTACTGAAGGGAGGGAATGGTAAGAAGGAGATGTTTGCGGGAGTGGGGTGGGTGTAGAATGGTTCTGTATCTTGACTGTGGTGGGAGTTCACCTCTTTATGGGTTTAAAATGGTGTGGAACTAGAGTGAGCAGAGTCAGGATTGCTGTGACACAGTATATCACATGCACAGGGTGAGGGCACATCAGTCTCTGCCAAGTCACCTGATGAGTTAGACATCCTCACATCATTCCCCAGCTCTAGAGGTAAGACTCTCCTGGGGTCAAAGGTCAGCAAGAAGCTGTTTCTAAAGGTCCCTCATTGAGAGAATGGGACTCCACTCTAGAAGTCCTCTTGCTGTCTCTGAGGGCTTCTGATTTCTTCAGCTTGAGAGTCTGCTGATTTACTTGAAAAGAAGCCCTACTAATAAAAATGGCTTTCGCTTTGATCATTAAAGTACTGATGAAGTCAAAAAGGAAGGCGGTGGAGGTAGAAATGTGTAAAACAAAAGCAGAAACAAGATAAACAAGCAAAGCCCTCAAACCTCACATGGGTCTCGGCACCATGAGTGCTGAGCTGGGAAAATGGGAACGTTTATGGTGAAAAATGTCTCTCAACAAACACATGGGTTAGGCTAAGACCAACTGACCTTGACATGTAAGCTTATCTTTCCTACTTCTGCACTGTCCTCACAGAAGGACAGATTTCTCACAGAGAGAAAGGGTTCTTACAGAGGGGAAGGCTTCTGGTAGAAGAAAAGGATTCCACAGTGCTGGGGATTGGGTCTGATGCTTTGATTCAATCGGGAATCTGCGTGTCTAAACACTAAAGGTCCTTGTCCCCAGTTGTTTTTTGGTTGATCAATAAAGAAGCCAGGGGCCAATGGCTGGGCAAAGGGACACAGGGTAGGACCCCTACCGTTGTACAGGCTGGGACACGGCGGAGAGGAGGAGGAGAAGTCTCCATGAAGCAGTGGGGTAAGGGTGGATGGATGGAGGAGCTGCAGGAGGTGAAGCCCCCCAGCTGTGTGAGAGATTTCAGGGAAGTGACCACTGGTCACTTCCCCCTGTCCGGCCTAGGGTAGCAGGTGGAGGATTAAAGTGCCCAGTCATTGAGCTGGTCAATATATTAAACATAAGCTAAATACATGGGTGTGTCTTTCATTCATGGATCCAAGGATTCCCCCGGAGGGAGGCTGGGAGCATGACCCACCGGGAGCATAGAGCGGTGTAGCTTAAAACTCACCACTACACCACAGAGGGAAAAGGCTCCACGGGGGAAAGGGCTCCACAGGGGATACAATGCGCTACTACTTACTCAGCCTGAGAAGAAGGCTTTTCCCCGAGCACCTGGTACTTTTTGTCAGCTCTGATGTACTTGGGATGTCGTGTCATGCTGTGGGACAGAAGGAAGTCAGTACTTTGTACACGGTGTGGGGTTCTGTACTCACTGAGCCCTGCCTGCCTGCGGCGGCTGGGAAGCTGAGCTGCCCATGGGGCAGGAGAACTGGACTCCAGAACAGTCTTTCGGGATGCTTTCCCACTCCTCTGAAAATAACTGTGACTTCGGGTTTATTGCCAAGTCACACTCAAGGTTAGGTGGAGAGCAAGAGGCAGGGGTGGTCAGGCCCAGAAGTTTGCAGCCTCCTGCTCCTGTTTGAAAACTAAAGCAAAGCCATCTGGTCAGTAGATAAGCATATGGCACTTCTAGTTAGAGGTGAACTCATATACTCAACAAAATATGGATATGGATATGGATATCGATATGTGTGTATATACATGTGTACATGTATATGTATATGTGTATATATCCAGGAAATATCAGGACATATTATATCCATATTTATATCTTTCTGGTCTAAAGAGTTAAGCATTGACCTTCAGTTAGATTGAGCTTAGGTTCCTCTTTTATCTGACAACACTAGATTGTCATAGTGACATAGCTATTGCTCTATGGTTGAACCTCTGAGAGAGCAGATGTAGAAAGAAGAGCTGACTGGGCCACCTGTTACAAAACAGAACTCTTGATTAATAATCTGGAGTGCTGTGCCCAGAGCACCTGCCATCTGCCTAGGACAAACAGCCTGAAGCCAGCCTGCTGGCCGGCTGGACACTCAGGCGGTCAGACTGCAGTCTCCTGATGGTCCAGGAATGGAAAGATAGGCTCCAAATGGCCAGGGCTTGGTTACTGAATGACAGACAGCTTGCCTCATTCCTGTTGACATTTCCAATTTAGGACCGTGAACGATGATGCCCTGTTCCCATGGGCCAGCTTGTAGCTTGAGGTGCCATACCTCTGACGGAGAACACTCAGGGCCTTCCCTGAGTTCCACCAGAGCCTTCCTACTCCCCTACCCGCTCTTGAGTCTGCCGAAATCAGCTCACTCGCTGCTGTCTACAGCTGTGAACCAATGGTTTTTGCTCTTTTCATTTGGCCACTCTTCCTCTCTCTTCAGGGTTCAAGAGACCTTGTACTGGTTGAAGCAAAATGGGGTCTCCTTTCATTTCTCCTAGTCAGGCATTCAGCCATGTTATCTAGGGCTTAGCAAAGAGCCAAAGTTGGCTCAGGCATTTTCTGTTTGCTTTCCCTAAAGCATGCTGGTTAGAGCAAGTGGCCAGAGATGCTCATGTTTGGTGACCTCTCCAGAGCTTAGCAGGTGACCACGGACTGGGACACCCTGTTCTGGTCCTCCTGTTCTGTGAAGTTGCACCAGGAAATCCACCTGCTCCTAAGCTCAGTCTGTCTCCCTTTCTAATGCTGTCCAGCCTGCTGGGAGATTGAAGGGTAGGGATCTACCTGCCATCCCAAGAATAGCCACCCAGAGACTTCTCCAGGTACCAATGTGTGGGAGCTTCGATCCACCCCAAGGTTGAACTCAAGCCACCATTAGTGGTACCCATCCCACCTCCATCCCACGCAGTTCCTGAGCATAAAAACAAAAGACAGGCCATCTGGCCTCTGGGGACAACTGGGCCCAGGGTGGGTCTAGGAAGGGGAAATTTAGAGTAGCCTTGAATTCTTACCTCCCTGCTGAGGTAACACTGGAGCTGGCCAAAGCCTTCTTTAAAGCCTTCTCTGCCCGGTACCGATGTCTCTTCAAGGCTTTGGGTGACAAGTATCCCGGTCAACAACAGAGAAGAGGTGATGATAGGTTACAGCTGCCACCAGCTTCCCTGCCACTGCCTTCCCCGAGCCCCACAGGTCTGTGTTTCTACCTGTTTGCGAGCGATCCTTATCACATGGGTATGTTGATTTTGCCTGAGAAATTCTGAAATCAGAAGAAAAGACATGAAATGTTCCATGGTGACATACCAACAAGGGCCCAGGTCAAGCCCCGGGTGACAAACTGGGCTCTCACCCATGTGTCTAAGTCTCACCATGAGTTCAAGTGTTTGGGTGAGCAACTAGGTTCTAAGAAGGGAAGCCCCTGGCCTGAGGTCAGAGGCCCCTGGATCATCACTCCTTTGATACCACAGTGAAGGAAACCCCAAAGCCATCCCCTGCTGGTCCAGGGCAATGGGCCATGGTGTGGGTACTCACTGAAGGATCCTTCTGACCACGTCCACAGCAGGGTCTTCAATCATGGGCCTCCCCATGCGGGTTGGTTGGGCAAAGGACTCGGGGGTGACAAGGCCCACCTTGGTGTCCTCCTCAAGGGCCTCTGCACTCATGTGGATATCACTCTCCATCTCAGTGTCAGTCAGGATGGTGTCCTGCAGTCCAGAGAGAAACGCTGAGTACATGGACCACATTCAAAGGAGGCAGCAGGTAAGGTCCACAGCCATCTTGTCCAGGTGATAGCTGGAGGCAAGCTGCCTAACTTCAAGGTAGAGCTCATTTTCTCTATAAAGTGGTTGTGCTCACTCAGGAAATTGACTGATCAAGTCAAGCTTTCCCAAGCGCCTGTTCTCACAAGGCTCTGCCTGAGGCCTGGAGACATGGGTAGAGAGGCCTAGAGTCCCTGATCTCTTGAAACTTGCAGTCTAGGTAAGAAAAACAGACACTGCATGCGCGCGCGCGCACACACACACACACACACAGTCAGAAATAGGACCAGTCCTATGAAGGCAAAGTTCCCATCTCCTTTGAGCATGAAGTGAGACCTACAAGAGTCAGCCACAGAGATGTCCAACTGGTTGGTGTCTTGACCACATGGGATGAGGGGACAAGTGAAGACAAGGCTGGGAGTGGCCAGTGAGAAAGGGTAGTAACACAGAGTGATTCATCTGACTGGTCCATCATTTATTCTGAGTCTCATCTCCAGTCAGTCCTTGGAAAGGGCATGGGCTTGATCCCTGGGGCCTCTATATTGCCATAAGCAGTGGAGGAAGCGACTGGAAGCTAACCCAGCTACACAGGAGGGGAAGCCTCCCTGTGGAAGGAAGAGTAGGCAGAATGTGACAGGGAGAACTGAGGCCAAGGCCAGCCTACTCATAAGGCAATGGGTTCTTGAGTTCCCTGGGAATGGCTGACCCTCAGGAGCAAGTCTGAGGTGGGCATGGGGAAAGCCCATTAACCCATTAACCAGAGACCTTACCTCATGGTCTGTGGACTCACAGGGTAGTGGGAGATACTCCAGGGACGGAAAGGAATGAAGGAGTATTGATGACAGCACCCCATGATGGTTGAAGAGTTTGGATTTGACATTGACGGCAGGAGAATGACAAAACTATTTGGGCCTTGGCTGTACTTTGGGGGAATGGGCATCAAGCATGGGAGAAGACTTAGTAAGTAGACAGAAGGACACTGGGGCCTTGCGACAGGGCGGATGGGACTGCTCACGGTGGGTGGGAAGCCAGAGGCTGAGGTGGGCAGGCTTGACTGAGACCACATGCACTGGCTGACTTAAGAGCCCTGGGAGAGAGGAGGAGTGTCAAGGATGTGAGGAATTTCCTAAGAGACAAGTGCATGGAGCTGGCCCACAGGGACCTCGGCTCGGACCCAACGTCACAGTCTGCCATCAGCAGATCACCCCAGCTGGTCTGGTGAGGCCTGGGAGCCTCCTCTCCCCACCACGCTGTACTATATCCCGTGTGGTCTCCTGGGAGCCAAGCCTGCATACAGCCTGTCTACCCTTTCCCCCATCCCTTTGTGTTTCTTACCGTAAAGACCTCCTGAGTGATGGACACCATGTCCAGGCTGCAGTTGAGGTACTTAATCCTCAAGCTCAGTTTTTCTTTCCAGGTTCGGACAAAGGCAAGGAGATCATCTGTGGTCACCATCTGGTGGAAGCACAGAGGGAGGAAGCCTCAGGAACCAGGCAAAATCACCACAAGTGCAGGGAGGGACAGGGGCTTATCCAGGAAGGACAACTCTTGGTTCTTCCAAGCTCTTAGAGAAAATGGTCCTGGAGGGGGAGGGGAGGGGCTGGCACTGGCTGTCTCTTATGGGCAGATGTCCTGAGGTAGCAGATCCTTCATGGATGGGGAGTTCTGTTCCTGGTCTTATAGGTCTTATAGGGCAAGTGACTCAAACCTGTGTGGCCCCGCTTCCTCATCTATAAGATGGGGATACAGAACATGGCCCTATATTTCCACTAGCTTTAAAATTCTATGTTCAGAAGGATGTATTTGGTCCAGTTGGCACGGGTGTGGAGAGCTGTGCAGGAGGGCTGACTGTCTCTATGGCAATATCTCACAAGCATTCCCTTTAGTGGCACCCTACAGATTCAGGCATGCGCCGTCAACCATCTTTATCCTCACTGAGTATCTACGGCACTATTACCATTCTCTCCTAATCATTGCTCTGCAGACTAGAAACAAGGCTTTCTGGGTGAGTCTCCTGACATCTCCTCAAGACAAAAGAACTGGTGGAGCTTGGAAGGGTAAGGAATGAGTCTAAAATGTTGCTATTCAGACAGTTAGGGCTTTCCTAATGAACCTATGGATGGTCCTAGCAGGGCGGTTAGTTTGCCCCTTGATACCAGGAAAAGGAGACCAGGGAAGTGACAGGTGAGACATAGGAACCTTTTGTCTGCACATCTGCTCTTCAGAGTGGTAACTCAGCGGTCTGTAGGAGACCATGTGAAGGCACACAATGTAATGCAGAGTGTCTCTGTCTCCAGAGGTACATTTATTCTGCATATGATGCTCTGTGGGAACTTTTCTCAAAAATTGTGTGTCATTCCATACCAAAATTTGCAAATGATGATTTAAAAAAAAAAAAAAAAGCATCCTCTCGGTGCTCACATCAATGGAGACAGAGCCCTGAGCTGCTGACGTGCAGAAAAAGGGAACAGGAAGCATTTCTCATGGTCTTGCATGTCAGGTACCAGTTCTGGAGTCATCTGGGTGAGCTGCCCAGGGGTCATACCTTGACATATGTGAATTAGGGCAGACGCAGGCACTCGTGACCCAAAAAACAAGTATGAACACACCAGAGACTTGTTCTGCTGACTGGGGAGCCAGAAACAATCAGAAACATGGCCCTGTGGAAATCTACAGCAATTCTGACATTTCACACATTAGACATGAAAAATCCATTTTTAGGCTGTGATAAAAAAAGGAGCCCAGAGCACCTGCTTTTTTCATTCACCTGGGGCTGAGTTATCAGTCCAGAGAGGAAAGCCTGATAGCATTGAAGGGGGAAGTAGGGTCCCCAAATCCGGGCTCAGACTCCTATCTTAACTGACCTCTGCATGCCTGCCTAAGGCTGGTGGGGGAGGGGAAATTAGCTGGTTTTGTTGTTGTTGTTTGTCTTGTTTTAATTTCTGCCTTCCATTGAATAGCACAAAAGTTAACCAGTGAGGCTCAGAGACATTCCACCATCTCTGTGCTGGGGAAATCTGGTACCCAGATGCAAGTCTAACACCATCGGTTGCTGCTCTTGACTGGGTACATTCAGAATCTGTGATCCACTCACTTCCTTATCTCCTCGGTGGCCTTGGCACGTTTGTATCTTCTGCTGAAGCTGTTCCAGAGAAGAATTTAATCCTTCTGCTTGGGAATTGGACTTTGCCACCTAGAAAACCAGGGGTTTGGAGATTCTGATTTTAGAATATGTATTTAAAATAGAAAAACATTCTTCAGGATACATGAGAAATTTATTAAACACTGGAGGGAAAATCAATAAGAGAGGAGTATGCAGCCTTATCAGAAAGTAGATCAACACCAGTTTAAAAGATTTGTTTTCATATCAAGTAGTTTGGTTTAAATGAAATTGGTGTCTGTACTGGCTGGTTTTGTGTCAACTTGACACAAGCTGGAGTTATCACAAAGAAAGGACATTCAAGTGAGAAAATGCCTCCATGAGATCCAGTTGTAAGGCATTTTCTCAATTAGTGATCAAGGGGAGAAGGCCCCTTGTGGGTGGTGCCATCCCTGGGCTGGAATCTTGAGTTCTATAAGAGAGCAGGCTGAGCAAGCCAGGGGAAGCAAGCCAGTAAGCAGCATTCCTCAATGGCCTCTGCATCAGCTCCTGCTTCCTGACCTGCTTGAGTTCCAGTCCTGACTTCCTTTAGTGATGAACAGCAGTGTGGAAGTGCAAGCTGAATTAACCCTTTCCTCCCAACTTGCTTCTTGGTACTGATGTTTGTGCAGGAATAGAAACCCTGACTAAGTGTCACACAGTGCTATGGTTTGTATATGCTTGACCCAGGGAGTGGCACTATTAAAATGTGTGGCCCTGTTGGGGGAGGTATGGCCTCATTGGAGTAGATGTGTCACTGTGGGTGTGGGCTTTAAAGACCCTCACCCTAGCTGCCTGGAAGTCAGTATTCTGCTAGCAGCCTTCAGATGAAGATGTAGAACTCTCAGCTCCTCCTGTACCATGCCTGCCTGGATGCTACCATGTTCCCACCTTGAAGTAATGGACTGAAGCCAGCTGTAACTAAATGTTTTTATAAGAGTTGTCTTGGTCATGGTGTCTGTTCACAGCAGTAAAACCTTAACTAAGACACAGAGTGTAGTTAAGTCTGTAAGCCCATCAGAAAGCATACAGAGCTTTGGAACACCCACACTCAGACACAGAGTTCCAGGTTTTAAGATACCTTGAGGACATAGGTAGTAGCCTGGATAGGGGTGTTTCTCACAATCCTGGATAGGACCATGATGAAAGACGATTCCCAAAAGAAAACTGATAGCCCAGTCATGACAGGGAGAGTCTGGAGTTAAAGGGCTTAAATGGCTGGATCTGTAGGACTGAGGAAGGTGAGTCAGAGAAGGCTTATGGTTGTGTATGAGACAGCCACGGGGGCAGATAAGAAGAGAAACGGGCTCTGGGCCACTGAGTGCTGCCTGTCCCCTGTGATGTCCTCAGGGAACAGGTTAGTGACTACGGTCCTTCAATCATCCCTGCTTCATGTAGCTCGTTGTAACAGACCAAAGTGTAAGGATGGATGGCTTCTAACCCTCCACTGGGAGATCATTCACCCACCCTATAGAAAAGGGGCTTCTGAGAAAGAACTCAGAAAGATGCAGCTCCATCTTGGTGGCTGTGGTCGAGCTAGCTCTGCCATGATAGAGCGACATACTGATCATGTAAGCGTGAGAACAGAGAGAGCTCGGCACAATAGACAACAAGGCACCTTCAAGATCTGAGGTAGCAATGACACTTAATGACCAGCAGCTAGCTGATAAAATCGGTAACAAACAAAACCAGAGATGGGCAGAAGAGGGCTTCCGCCACCCCTAACAGCCCATGACCAGCGTGTGATTATCACTCTGGTTGGGCCCAGGAGATGTGCAGAGAGTGGGGCATGGGCTCCATTTGCTTGGCTTATGACAGACAGCCCAGGTGATTAACCAATTTCAATAGTTCTTTCCAGTTCCTGACGCTGCCTTACAAAACCCTCCTAGACAACAGAAATACAGTATCTTTCCATCTCTTAGAAACCTCTCCCACTTTCAGGAGTTTCTCTTACTTTTTCTCCATGTCTTACTTTCCTGTAGTAATTAATTATTATCAAGGACTGCTTCCACATTGCATACTCCCATGGGTGTCTGAGCTGCTAACCATCGCTGGTGTGGTTATCAGAGACAGTGAACTCAGAGCCTCTGTTGCAGCTCCATCTTCCGTGACTGTGAGTGGCCAGCATCTTAAGCTCTTTAGTTATGTACACCTGGGTTGGTAAAGTTTTGTACTTAACCCCCTAGGTCACTAGGCAGTCAGCCTAGGCTCTTCATGTCTAGTGTATCCCAAGCCCCAACTATCCCATGGCCTCTCAGTTCTGAAATCAGGACATGTCCCTGCAGACATGCCGTGCAGACCTATTGCATCAGCCTTAACCTTACCCTGCCTCACACTCACCACCAGTTTTGTGCAGCCAGCAGCCAGCAGCCAGCAGCCAGCAACCAGCCGCTCTCCTCATTTATGTCCCTGAGCTCTCCGTCCTGTGGGAACCCTCTGTGACTCTTGCCATCTGACCAAAGCCCTGTAGGCTGACTGTAGCTTATCCAACCTCAGCTTCTCACTGTCTCTTGTCACAAACATTGTCACACAGCACCTGGATTCTTTCCAGCACCTCTCTAGGACACGCTATTCCCTCAACTCCAGCCGACTTCTGTCTCATGCTTTGGGGCGCCTTTGTTTCCTCAGTCCATGTCTCTTCCCTTCTAGTCCTCGAGTGCCACACGCACCTTCCTTCTGGACACAGGCATCCTTGGTCATGGTTTAGGCCAGCATCTCTTGTTCCACACAGGCCTGGATTCATATTCTGGCTCTACCACTTATGAGTAAGGCATTCCCTAGGGCTGGAGAGATGGCTTAGAGGTTAACAGCACTGACTGCTCTTTTCAGAGGTCCTGAGTTCGATTCCCAGAAACTAAATGGTGGCTCACAACCACCTCTAAGAGGATCTGAGGATTGTCTGTAGACAGCAACAGTGTAGTCACATATATAAAATAAATAAATCTTTTTTAAAAAGTTATGCATTACTAAGTCGTGGAATTACTATTAGCCTCAGTTCTCTCTTCCCTTTCTGAGTGTGTGTGTGTGTGTGTATGTGTGAAGACAGTGGCCAGAGGTCAACATTATATGTTATTGTCAGGAAGGATGCACGTTTAAGTATTTTTATTGACTCATGAGAATTTTATACAATGTATTTTCCCCATACTAATCCCCAACCCCCAACTCTAACTTCTCTTAGATTTTCTCCACCTCCTTACCAACCCCAACTTCATACCCTCTATTTATTATTATTATTATTATTATCATTATTATTATTACTTAATAACCCATCAGCTTCGATTTGTGCTGTCCACACAGGGTCTCTCATCGACCTGGAACATGCCAGGTAGGATAGCCTGATGGGTCAGCAAGCCCCAGGGACCTGCCTAACTCTGCCTCCCCCCCCCGCCCCCCCCCCGCACTGAAATTGCTAGCATGTAGCAATTTTTAGGTGTGGATTCTCGGGACTGATCTCAGGTCCCAGTGTGGGTCAAGCACTTTAAGGACTGAGCTATCTCCCCAGCCCCTGCCTCTGCTTCCTTAACCTCTACAAATGGAGCTAAAAGACCATTCATTCAGGTCTTACATGGACAGATAGTGCTGATTTAAATAAGGGGGTGATTGCAGTGTGTGGGTGGGTGGATGGGTGGGGCTACTAAGAGTTAGTAGTCTTCCGGCTATGGCACAGCCACCAGCTTGCTGGGCAGTATTGGTGTCTGTGCCAGCTCTTCACTAGATGGAGGATGGGCTTGTCCTACCTGACACTTGATATTCACTTGAAGGTTTGTCATCAGCCGCTGGATTTTCTCTACGAAAATAAGGTCTGAAGATAGGTTATGGAATTTACTCTCAAATTTGTTGATGACATCATTGGCCTGTAAGGAAAGGTAAGGAGTAAACTGGGGGCCTTGGAAGAATGCGGGAGCTTAATTATTGCTGTGACCCAGATGTGCCCTTTCTTCAGAAGTGACAGCCTCTGGCCGGCCATCCGGGAGGCTGTTTGGAGGGAGGACGGGGAGCCCCCACCTGGTCCAGGTACTCCGTCTCCATCTTTTCCATGTGGATCATGATTAAACTTTCAACAAACTCAATCCGGGTAGCTTCCTTCTCCAGTCGGTGGCACAGTGTCTCAATTTCTTCAGGGGAAAAGTTGCCACCCTCTGAGAACAATCTGGAGAAAGATTGAGGAGAAGCAAAGACCACCAGTCAAACGGAACATCCCCGCGCATCCCAAGGCCCGTGGCTTTATATCCCAGTGTGGGTGATGGAAAGACGAACGCAGGCCATGCATACGCAGAGGCAGTAGCATTGCTGTTTTGCTGGTGTGTCAGGTTGGGTGCCCTGATAGACCAGCTGAAATAAATGAAATGCTGCACAGACTCCAGATGGGGAGGCTCAGCCTGCAGCTCAGTGGTAGAATGCCTATCTAACATGCAGGAGGCTCTTGGTTCAATTCCCAACACCACTGAATAAAAGTGAGAATGAATGAATGAATGAGTGAATGAATGAGTGAGTGAGTGAGTGAGTGAGTGAGTGAGTGAGTGAGTGAGTGACAGATCTATATAAGGATGAGATGGATGCCCTCCCCAGATGAAGTGAAAATAGAGGAGTCCTCGGGATGTGGGTGGTGCCTAAGCTGACTTTGACCTGGAGACTTTGACTCTGAGCCTCTGTGACTGTACGTGGGGGAGGGCCAGCATGGGGCTGGAGCCTGAGCGTGACACTTTCAGTATGACACTGAGTGACACAAGAACCCCACCAGGTTCCAGGATACTGAGATCCCAGGGCAAGGAGGGAAAGTTCTTTCTTTCCTGAAAATTTGTTTACCAACTGAAAATGTGTTCCTTGGAATGACACAACAAAACAAAACTTTTCATTGGTCCTGAGTAGACGCTGCCCCGAGTGGTCCAGTAAAAAGAAATGTGGATCCTCTGAAGGGATGCCACATGAGTTCAGGCCTCAAAGAAGATGCTGCTGATAAAATCCAAGGTGGGGGTGGGAAAATGACTTCTAGTGAAAAAAATCACAAGGAAGTAAGACACCATAAATAAGAACCAAGGGTTAACAGGGAGCAGAAGGAAGGCCGTGTTACAGTTATCTGACATGAGTTACAAAACAACCAAATGTGAGACATTTGAAGAAGTAAGAGGCCTCTGCTTCCTGGTGAGGGGAGCAATGGGGCCAGCCACTACACATTCCTAATGTCACAGCGTATGTATCTACAAGTCATTAAAAAAAAAGTTAAGAGAGAAACATGACCTGCCCCCAAGAGCAAACAGTGGTGGCTCACGGAGGCATAGAATATACACTGGTTCCCACCTGCAGTGCTTGACAAAGTCGATGTTGGTGTAGCGGAGCTTGCCCAGACTCTCTTCCAGGTACTGCCGGAAGCTTCGCAGGGACACCTGGATGACATCCACATAGCTGAGCAGCTCCCGGTGTAGTGTATTGGTGAGACTAACCAGCCTGTGGGGACAGGGGAGGTGTTTGTAGTGAACGGGGAGCCTGTGGGAATCAAGGCAGGGCTGGGTGTGGCCTGAGCCTGGTGGGAGTCTGAGCTCTGGCAGACACACTACCGAACTCCTCTGGCCAGGAAAGGGAGAGAAATTAAAAGTCGGTGTGGTGGTACAAGCCTACAATCCCGGCACTCATGGGGCTGAGCTAGAAGGATCACAAGTTCCAGGCCAGCCTGTACGGCAGTGAGCGCAAGGCCGACCTGGACAATTTAGAGTGACTCTTCCTCAAAATAAAAAGTAAAAAGGTGTCGCCAGCACATTAGTAAAGGAGTCCCAGGCTCCACTGAGTCCTCAGAGCACCTGACTCCACAGCAGTGTGGCACTCACCCTGTGCTTCCTCAAACACTGCCCTGAAAGTTGCAGCTCTATAACAAAGGCCTCCGGAGCCAGCTGCCCCTGGGATTGGCTGCTGCAGACCCACCGTGGCCCTTCTATCACTCGAATGAGTCCCACCTTACATCTCTGAGTGGCCATGCCTGAGACTCTGGCTCTATCTGCCCTGCCGATAGCCCACGGTTTGACTGGAGCCTCTGAGGTTATCTGCAATGCCCTCCTGTGGGAAGCCCTTCTAAATGCACCCCGGGGAAGTTGTTTTTCTCCTCGTGGACATTTTTGGGGCACAGCATCTGTATCCTTGCATATGGACTATGCATACCTCTTCCCAGTAAAAGAGGAGCCTTCTGCCCCCTTGCCAGAAGGAGCTCAACCAGGACTGGGAAGGCGATGGATGCTCCAACCCCTTACTTTTGGCTTTTGGTGGCATTCAAGAAAATGTGCTCCATGTCATAGATCTTGCGGCGGAAGTTTCTGCTCCGTACAGCTTGCTCTTCTTGGAACTGACAGAACATCAGCCTCTCCTTCTTCAGTGTCTCGATCACACCGGCACAGTGGCTGTCCAGCCTCTCTTGGTGGAGCAGGAGCTCAGCTGCAAGAGGGCGAGGAGAGCCACTACCGTCTGCAGCCCACCCAAGGCAAAGCCCACTCATGCCAGTGAAGGTCTCTCACTGTGCCCCAACTGCCCACTCCAGGCTGGGAGCCTTCTAGCTGCCAAGAGGGCAAAATTGGGAATACAGAGAATCTCAGGGAGCAAAGGGGTTGGGGTGGGGATGTTTGGGGAGCACTGTGATGTTGGTGGGAGCACCTCAACAAGCGCAAAGCCAGGAAGTCTTGATCTGTTGATTTGCACCAGTAAATACTGTGTCCAACAGTCCAAATTCCAAATGGCTCCAAGGCGAGGAGGAATGAAAAGGGATCAGGTTTCCAGAGCCACTCATGGTCCTTTGTGGCAGGCAGAGAGCCAGACACTTCTTATGTGAGTGTGCTACTACCTGGAGTAATTAGTAGAAGGGCTATGGGTATGGTTTTAATTTTTAAAAAAATGGTGTCAGCAAACCACGCAGACACCTGTACACCCACTCACCGCAATTGAACCTAGGTGGCAATCAACACACAAATGGCTAGCTGAATGGCGGTATATAGTCCTAATGGAATATTACTCAACCATGAAGGAGAATGAAATTGTGTGGTTTCCAAGGAAATGGCACAACTGGAGATTATTTTAAGCAGAACAAGCCAGTCTCTGAAAGTTAAATAGTACACATTTTCTCTCATTTGTGGAATACAGCTGTTATATAAGTGGATATCTGTCTGTCCGTCTACCTATCTAACTGCCTGCCTGTCTGTCTCTCTGTCTGTATGCCTGTCTATGAGTGACATGAAATAAAAAAGGAAGAAGGTGGACCACCAGGAGCAGGCATGGGGGTCACGAGACGGCGACGGGGGATGACTATGAGCAAAGCAAAGTGATACGAGTATAGACACAGACGAGAAAGTTCCATCTCATGATGAATAATCATGAAACCCATTATTCTGTGCAATAATTACTTTTTAAACTTTGAAGAACACAGTGTGGAGCTGGGGCTTCGTTGCTGTGATCTGAGTTTCCAAGTTGAGCATTGGTCAGGGGAGCCAAAGAGGCGAAAGGAGTCAGCCTTCGGTGTGGTCTCTTTCACCCCTCGGTACATTTGCTTCACACATTTCCCAGAACTCAAGCCTGCAGGTCTGGGGGCCTGCCCTCATCACCGCTCCATGCCTTGGGAGTTTGGGTGGGATCTATGGACTGTCAGTGGGGACCACCCAGGAATCTCTCTAAAACTGTCCTTCCCCATTAATGGAGCTTCCCAGCTTGCAGAGAGAAAGTTTGCCATTCTAAGACCAGTATGAATAGAATGGCTTCCTTCTGGGGCACTGTGCCTCAGACCACCTGCTCACCGTTCCTCCCCACACCACTTCAACACCTTCTCCTGTACAGGAGAGTTCTGGTTTCTAAGCTACAGACTTGCTGCTAGATCATCCATCACACAAGTGTGTGTCTGACAGATGTGTGAGAAGATCGGAAATCTAAGAGCTACAGTGGGAGGACAGCCTTCCTTTTGCCCTCCCCCCACCACACACACACACACACACACTCTGCTGAGGAAGAGAGGGAGGAAGAGAGGAAGAAAGGGAAGACTCAAGTAGGGTGTGTGGGCTGTGCAGCCAGACAGACAAGAACTGGTGAGGTGGGGGAATCTCAGGGATCTGAGACGGTAGGAGGGGAGTTACCCCCTCCCTGCCTCTAGTGCCTGCTCTGGAACAAGTAACCACAACCCCCAATTGAGAGGACCACAAGCAGTCAGCGGTGTAATGCAGCACCTAGAACGCCTCTCCACGCTAATGAGGTATCTTAATAGCCTTAGCTTTTCACCAATGACCTTCCCTTCCTGAATATTCTCACATTCTTGCCCCGAAATTATATAATCCCTGGTTCATCCTGAATAAAGCATATGCATTCACACCCACATGCTATAAAGAAGAACGAACAAGCAAAGATTGTCTCAGAGGGCTGCTTCACTAAGGACCAGCATGGGAAGGCCTTTGCCTAAAGGAGTGGTGATTCTAAGACTCCAGAAGAAGGCCTTTTCTCTTCCCCAACTTGCTCCCAGTTGAGCTCTCATGCCTCAAAGGGAGACGGGCCCTTTACTGATTTCTCCAGGTGGTACACTGGCAGTGGCACCTGCCTGGGTACCCCAAGAGGAGACCAAAACCCACATTTGTCCTCCAACCTGTGCTTTTCCCTTCTGGTCTGGCTAACAGTCACACTCTGTGAAGAGAGATGCAGGCTGCAAACTCTGCAGCCCCAGACTTTGCCCTGCTGGTGGTGTATTGGCGGCAAGAGAGGCAGAACCCGGGATTCACAATGAACCCCGGATACCACAGACTCACTCATGAGGGTGAGACAAGGAAATTCCCACAAGTCAGAAGCTAGCTTGGGCTACAGTAAGAAGTTCAGGCCAACCTAGGCAACCAAGTGGAGATCTTGTCTCAAGAAGGAAGGGAGGGAGGGAAGAAGGAAGATTTCAAAATCTTATATGCTGATTCCCGACACACCTTCTGAGTGTGATGATAATCTATTCAGCACTTCATGGGGGAGGGGAGTAAACTGGAACACTTAAAAAAAACAAAAAGATGAGCCCATTGTCCCGCAGACCCTGCAGGGGATCTCTGAGGACAAGGTGGCCTGTCCCAGGACAGCTCGAACCTGCCCTGACGTTGTGAATATCCTTCTCCACTTGCTCGAGTCTTGGCTTGTGCAGGTGCAGCCGTAGCTCCAGCTCTGAATCCAGTTCATCAACCTTGGCGGCCACTACGATGCGAGCATTGAGGGCACACTGGTCAAACCATTTCTCAAGGTGTTCGAAGAAGCCAGCTCGAAGCCTGGAGAGAGATGAGCAAGGGTCAGTCATCTCTGCCGGCCGTCAGGACTAGGAGGAGATCGTTCACACGGAGACCAAACGTGCCTTCTGCTGTCAAGCCTCGTTCCCACTGTACAGTTTACCTCACTGAGCGGATGGACACCATCCATCCACTCCGACCGTGGCTGGGTAGTTTCCAATCTTTTATTCCCCCAGAGAAGGCTGCTATCAATAACCCTGTGCTTATGTCAAGTACAGAGGAGTTCAAAGGTTAAAAGACATGGGCTTCTACTTTTTTTTTTAATCACATCTCCTCAGGAATGGTGCCTCAGAACACTGGGATACAAAGGACTCAATAATCGTTTTTTTTTTTTTTCTTTTCCTTCTTAAGACTACAGGCCATTCCTTCATTGTCAATAGTTTCTTTTCCCTTTCCTGTCTTGGTTAGTACAAAATGCCACACAAGAAGTAGCATACCTTTGGCCTATATAATTCTATATCCATAGAATTTTTAAATAAAAGAAATGTTAGGGGCTGAAGAGATGGCTCAGTAGTTCAGAGTACTTGCTGCTCTTGTAGAGGACCTTGGTTCAATTCCCAGTACCCAGAAGACAGTTAACAACCCTGTGTGACTCCGGTTCTTGGGATTCTGGTCCCCTCTTCTGGCACTGTACACAGGTGATATAATACAGACTTACAGGCAAACATCCATACACACAATATAAGACTAAACAAATCTTTCAGAAATAAACTTTAACATTATGGATGAATTATGGGAATTACAAGCCAGAGTGGGCAGCAGGGGAAGTCTTTCTATGACAAATCCCAGACCTACAGAGCACCCTGGGAAGGGTGCTGGAGTCACAGTAACCAAGGCTATCGATGCCTGTGGGGCATTCTGGGACATTTTATGTTTCCTATGGTGTTTCTCATCCCTACCCTTCCTCAGTCACCTGAGCTTTTAGTCTTTTCAGCTAAGGTGAATCTTCAGTTCTAGCACCTCCCGTAGAAAGTTCGGGTAAGAGAATGTGAGCACAGTGGATTGTCCACTCACCCTTTCTTAACCTGGAGGATTAGTTTTTGAGGAATAGCCACTTGCTCTATGTACTTGGTGCTGAAAGAGTCTTGGAAGAGCACACCGTGGTGGGAGTGGGGCCTACTGTGGATCTGCTGCTCATCTTCCACAGACAGGAAAGCAAAGTAAGTGTTCCCACTTGCAGTTGTGAAGAACTCCATTTCTTCATAGGGTATCTCCTCCACAGACTCTTCCATGCCTTCAGCCTATACAGAGAATGAGACTTGAAAATCAATGTCAGCTGGTGCAGGTGAAAGGTTTTGCATCAAGTTACCAAGAAGATCTTTCCTTAACCTCCATCCCCACACAGAGTGCTTTTTATTTAAGCTCCTTTGTTTGCAGAGCTGACCCCAGGGCTTTCTGCATGCAAGCCCAGGACTCCTGAGCTACAAACTCAGTGATTTTAAAGTGGGAAGTTTCATATATAAATCTTGGTTCTCCATTTCCTTTGAAACAGCACCAAACATGCTATTTATCATCAGCTGAGACTCAGTAGTGACAGCACTTTTATTTATTTATTTATTTATTTATTTATTTATTTATTTATTTATTTATTTATTTATTTTACCACTTGTCATTTTGACCTACAGCCTCCAACCCTCTTTTCTCAATACAAGCATCAACATTTGAGTTTGGAATTCATGCAAAGGAGGAGGAGGAAGAAAAGGAGGAGGAAGAGGAAGAGGATTCAAAATATATTTTTGCTATTCTACTACCATAGAATTCAAGCTATGGCTTTGTGTGTTTGGATGCAGTTTGAAGACAAGGTTTATTAAAATGAATCGCCAGCCCTCAAAGGAGACTGTCCTAGTTGCCTTTCCTAATGCTATGATAAAACATCCTGACAAAAAGCAATTGAGAAAGGGCTCGCAATTCCAGATTACCGTCTATCATAGCAGGAAGTCGAGGCTGCAGGAGCTTGAAATAGTCGCGTCGCATCCACAATGGGCAACAGAGAGAAACGAATGCCTATGTGCTCCGTTGCTTACTTGTGCTGGCATTATCTCTCTGCTTGTATACCATTTAAGATGCCCTGCCTAGAGAATGGTGCTGCCCATGGTGGGCTGAGTCTTCCCACATCAATTAACTCAAGACAACGTCCCCACAGACGTGCCCACAGGCAAACCTGAGGTAGACAGTCTCTCCCTCAAACTCTTTCCAGATGATTCTAGGTTGTAACAAGTTGACAATTTAAAACTGCCCACCAAGGGGAGCTTTGCCTGAATTTTTTGTTACATATCCTGGTGACCAGGAAGAGAGAAGGGCTGAAGTCTAAGAGACCTGAGGCAATCTGTGCAATAAACAGGAGTCAAGAAAGAGACCCCATGGGGGGTAGTAGAGGGTGGGGTAATGAAGAAAGCCTTGGGAAGATGACGCCAGCGTAGACTACAAAGCCTGAAGAAAGGATGGCAAATTTTAAAAGTCCTTGCTGTGAGGGAAGAATTGAAGCTTTGTTGACAAAATTAGGAAAGAATGAATACTCTCGTGGGACTTTCTCTGGCCCCCTGTAGAGACTGAGCCCCTGGGAACCTAGCTTATCTGAGAAGTATATATAAGACAAACATAGTAAACTTTCTTCATACCCAACAAGGAGCCAGTGGCTGGCTTACCTGACCCATAAAATAGCTATCTTGATAGTACTCCAGCTCGTCTTCATTCATATCTTCATCTTCATCCTCCTCATAATCTCGTATTTCCTCCTCCTCCACTTCTTCCTCCCTCTCCTCCTCCTCTACTCTCTCCTCTTTTATTTCCTCTTCTTCTCTCTCTTCTCTTATTTCTTCCTCTTCTCTCTCCTCTTTTATTTCCTCCTCTTCCTCTATCTCTTCCTGAGACTTCGGAGTTTCTAGGCCCTGAGACGCCTCTGAGGAGGTCTCTCTCATGCCCGGCATTTCTTCAGCTCCTTGGGAAGACTCGTCTTTGGGCCCCTCCGTCTTGTCACTCTGCGGGGACTTGTTCTGCTGGCTCAGTGCCTCTCCAGCCGTGCTGGGCTCTGATTCTTCGCTCCCCTCTCCTTTCGTGCCTTCTGTTGGCTTCTCGGACCCCAGGTCTGGCTCTGTGCTTTCTTCATCTTTGTGTAACCTCACTGCCTCCCTTTGTTTTTTCTTCAGTTTCCTTATTTTATGCATGAAGAGTGTCTCGTGGGATTCTGTTGGTGACCAGTATTAAAGGGTAAGGACTCAGTGACCAGTGAGGCCCAGACTGGGACCCCCACCCACAGAGGTGCAGGGCAGATGGATGGCAGGAAGGGCCGGACTCGGGTCGTAAGTGTTACCTGGTTGCCTGAATTTAAAAATCACTTCCCCAGCCAAGTTCTAGAAGGAAAAAAAAAAAACCATTACAAGTCACCCATAGGGCCAGCAAAGTCTTTCTCCAGAGTGCTACTTCTAAAGCTTCATGTCTCTTTCAGTTAGAAGGCTCCAATGCAGGCCGTGACCCACTTCATTTGCTGGGGCAATCAGTGTGTCCCAAGTCCAGCAGGCTACCACACCTGCTGGGTAAGCACTAGAGGATGGACTCAGGGCTCCTTCTGACACAGTCTCAGAAATGAACTAGAGAGAAGGGTGAGCAGGATGGTGAGAACCCACTGCACCAGTGTCCCGGGACAGGGGATGGAATGAGTCTGACTGACATGATCCTGAGTGAGCAGAGCCAGGGAGGAACATCTGGGTGAATGGGGCTGGGCTTAATTTTAGCAGAATCACGTGGTAGTAGTAGACATTATGAATGAAACTCAAAGCAGTATAGAAATTAGGCCTTTCATTTGAAGGCTGGAACCTTTGATCGTGTGTATGTTTGGGGGATCTCTATGTCTGTGGGGGTGCACATGTGTGTATTTCAGAGAACAGCTTTGGATATCAGGCCTTACTCTCCACGTTCTCATTATTATTCACTGCATTATTATATATCAGGCTGGCTGCCTTCTGAGCTTCTGGGGATCCTCCTGTCTCTCATTCCTATCTCCCTGTAGAAACACAAGGACTTCAGGTGTGGTTACTGTGTACATATATACTGTGGTTTGTATATGCTTGGCCCAGGGAGTGGCACTATTAAAATGTGTGGCCCAGTTGGAGTAGGTATGGCCTTGTTGGAGTAGGTGTGTCACTGTGGGTGTGGGCTTTAAGACCCTCATCCTAGTTGCCTGGAAGTCAGTATTCTGCTAGCAGCCTTCAGATGAAGATGTAGAACTCTCAGCTCCTCCTGCACCATGCCTGCCTAGATGCTGTTATGATGATAATGGACTGAACCTCTGAAGCTGTAAGCCAGCCCCAATTAAATGTTGTCCTTCATACGAGTTGCCTTGGTCATGATGCCTCTTCATAGCAATAAAACCCTAAGCCAGTTACTGTGCCTGACTTAATGTGGGTTCTTAGGATTTAGACTCAGGTCTTAACACTTGCAAAGCAAGCACATGATTTGCCGAGCCATCTACCTAGTCCCTAATCTTCCATTTAAACTATGAAGAGAAGGTCTTTGATCAGTCTCTTCATCCTTGGCACCCTAACATGGATTCGTATTTTGTGGAATTAAGGATGGCTTCTAGATGTCCAGCCGATCAGATAGGAAGCCATCCTCTCCCCTGTCCTACTTAGCAAGTGGCCAGAGGTGCAGAGGCACAGAGGCCCACCCTCTGTCCTTCATACCTGCTCAAAGATTTCCCGAATGAAGAAGTGTCGGCTGAGGGTGAAGCTATAGCAGTTGAGTTCTTTCAGCACTAACCCCGGGTACTCCATCACTTCTTTGGTCAGCAGGATGTGAAAACATTCGTACCTGGGAGGGAGGGAGGGAGGGAGGGAGGGAGGGAGGGAGGAAGGGAGATGAGACTACCGTGTGAAGGGAACTCTGCAGAGTGTGGCAGACCCTCCTGGAGCCATGCTCCTGCCTCCGTCTGGCAACTGGCATTGTGGAGAGCTGCTGGATGGCTCCTCTTTCATAGAAGCAGACTTTGGGCCACTGTTCTATTTTCCTGATCATGCCGAGGAATGCATGCTGCTTGTAGGGACTCTGGGAAGCCCATGAGCTTTTTGTTTGTAAGGTGGTGTCTTAGGATTTGAACTCAGGTCTTCACACTTGCAAAGCAAGCATGTTAGCTGCCGAGACATCTACTTAGTCCCTATTCTTTTTAAACTATCGAGTAGAGGTCTTTGCTCAGTCTCTTCATCCTTGGCATCCTGGCATGGATTCCTTCTTTGAAGAATTGCTTTTCTTGTCTGTGGTCCTACCTCTGTCCCGGAAGTTAATCTACGTCACCCCATCAAACCCTCAAACATCATCAGGCTCAGAGATGTTATCTGTTCCTCGGGCAAAGTAAACAAGGCTCAAAGTTTACTCAACTGCCCAGACATAAACTCCCAGGATCTATGTGCAGCAATCAGATGGAAGGTGGGTCTAATTCTGTGAATGATCTTTACAGAATCAGCTATACAGAGGCAGGCAAATATAAGGCAGTTCACAGAGAACTGTTTGTAATTGTGTATGGAGAACCTGGAGCCTATGGGGAAAAGGTTGTCACGAGATGGCTAACCTATGATCAAGTGTGTGTGTGTGTGTGTGTGTGTGTGTGTGTAATTATAGTAAGAAATTCTACATGGTCACTTAAAAATGAACTAGATCTATAGTTACAGACTAAGTTGCATCCTGTAACCCATCCTTTATTTTTAAACGCTGTTTGGTATTTTGGTATGCATCTGTGTACATAAGTGTGTGTGCTCATACAAAGGAACAGCTAGGAAAGAAGCTTCTGCCAACAGAAGCTGACTTTCCTCTCCCTTTAACATAGAGTATACATGTTTACACTTTCTTGGCCTTGAATTTCAATTGCCTTGGCACTGCCCACTACAAGTTTGCCGCAGTTCTCTCTGGGAAATTCTGTGGGCTCCCGGGTGAGGAGCAAAGGATGGGTAATGTCCTCCGGTATTGAAGCCAAGGCTTTTATCTGAGTTTGCTGCTCACACCCCTGGCCTTCTGTGCTAGCTGGAGATTGAAGCCAAGGCTTGCTCACAGCCCTGGTCTTCTGTGCTAGCTCCCGCCCATCCCCGCCCATCTTCTGAGGTCTGACCAGCCTACCTGGACTTCATGTTCTTCAGAAAGATCCTGGCCTTCTCCATGTGTGCCTTCAGCGACTCCTCTTGACTTTGCTGTCTCATTTGGTCTAGAAGCTTATCCAGGGAAGTCTCTTGGTTCTGGCAGCCATTCCCCAAACAAGAGGAGCACAGGTGAGCATCGAGAGCTGATGGAATGGTGATGACCCCAGACCCTGCTGCCTATGGGGCTGGGGTTAAGCCAAAAGCCTGTGAGGGCTCCCAAGTCTATGACTAAACTCATTTCACCCAGCGCACGCTTTCGGGCTCTTCTCTGTTTCTGGAATGTTCTTTCTCCTCTATCAATCTCCCCAAGGACCCAGCTCAGATGAAGCACTTCAAGGACACTTCCCATGTACCTTGTCCCCATAGCCAGGCCTGAACTACACCTTTCTGGGGCATCTGCACGTCAGTCATGCTCGGAATGCCCATGTGTGAAGGCAGGCAGGGCTGGGGCTGACTGCACGGGCAGGTGATTGGCTGACACGTGCTCCAATGTCCCTATTACATAGCTTTGAATGATCCTGGACACACAGCTCACTACATGAATGATACTTGTGATGCTGTACTGCGAACTCGAGGTGTATTCCCCATCCCTAGGGGCGACTGGTGTCTTACAGGATTCCTTAGGTGACAACTTGGAGCCAGTCCCCTGAAATGCTGCCTATGCCTGTACCACTTTACTAGACCACATTCCAGAACGAGACTTCAAAAGGCATTTGAACTCAAGACTTAGATACTTTGAGAGCTCGGGATTCAGCAGGGGACTGCCACCGAGTCCCCTGTAGACTGGCACAGGCTTGGGAGTTAATGTTGGCACTTCCTCATGGCAAAGCAACCTTACTTGTTATGTTGGGAACGGGGTTCTGGCCAGTTTCTCCATAGAAACTTCTCATTAAAAGGTTCACATGTCTTTTAGACTTTACTTCCTACAAAGGTCTGTGTCCCCTCCCCTGCCACTCGAACAGCTGCATATGAATAATTTTGGCATTCCCTATGGGGACAGTGCAGTTCCTGTGAGACCTATGGTACTGCTACCTTCTTTCAGCACTAGGGGGTGTGGCAGGAAGAATGCATTCTCTTTGCTCTGAGCCATGGCTCATGAAATTACACCCTGAGCATCTTGTTTTCTTATTTTCTTTATTTATATAAACCCTTTGTTTTTCTAAGTCTCTCTCTCTCTCTCTCTCTCTCTCTCTCTCTCTCTCTCTCTGTGTGTGTGTGTGTGTGTGTGTGTGTGTGTGTGTGTGTACTGGTCCATGAGTATAAAGGTCAGAGGACAATTCTTGGGAGCTTCTCATGGCACTTCATGGGGCCCAGTGATTGAACTCAGGTTGTTTGGCTTGCCTGCAAGAGCCCTGGCCTGCTAAACCACCTCACCAGCCCCAGATCATGTTATTTTAACCATGCAGACTACTCTCCATTCAGTCAGTCTATCTGTCTGCCCTGCCTCTCTTTCTTGTGCACACTCTTAGAGACGAGCTTGACTCCCATGATCTATCCTAGGATTCTGGCATGGTTCAAGTTTCTTCCTGTTACTCCCATCTGCCCCCAGGATCAAGTCAAGCCTCGGAGTCTCCACCAGCACACATACTGCACGTTTTAACATTTGGGTTTTGGATCTATTTTCAGTTCTTTTTTTTTTTTTATGGCGCTGTTGTTCAGTTGGTGCTTTTCCCCCCATCTGAAAGCCGGCCAAGCTCGGGATTCTGGAGTCCAGGTCCGCCCACATCTCCTTGCACGCATGCGCACACATCTCGCACGCATGCGCACACAGATCCAGGCTTCAGGCACCTGGGTCTCCTGGTTGTGCTTCTGCCGATGCTGTTCTATCCTCTTCTCTAGCTCCAGCTCTTGTCCCAACAGGACACTCTGGTGCCCCTCCCACAGTCTCACAGCCTCCTGGAAATACCTGAAGAGGTCCGAGCTCTGCAATTCTGTCTCCCTGGCCAAAGCCTCAAAGGAGCTCTGCCACGGTAGAAAACAGGAAAGGTTATATCCAAGCCTAACCTTGTCAGACTAACCCAGGCCTCGAGGACAGCCTGTCCACAGAGGCCTGTGCCTCCAAGCTACTGCCTGGGCACCATCCCTCAATGTCAGCTTTAGGCTCTGTGCTGGTTAGTTTTGTGTCACCTTGGCATAAGCTGGGAAACGAGATTCTTAACTAAGATAACTGCCTCCATAAGATTGGACCATAGGTAAGTATGTCGGCCATTTTCCTGATTTATGATTGACGTGGGCAGACCCAACCCACCTGGATGGTGCTATCTACCCCTGGGCAGGTGATCCTGCACTGTCTAAGAAAGCAGGCTGAGCAGACCGTCAGGAGCGAGCCAGTAAGCAGTCCTTCTCCATGGCCTCGGCTGCAGCTCCTGCCTCCAGGGTCCATCTTTCAGTTTCTGCCCTGACTTTTTTCAGTGATGGGCTGCAAGGTGGAAGTGTAAACAAAATAGGCCCGTTGCTCCCTGAGTTGATTTGATCTTGATGCTTTTGAAATAGAAACCCTAAGACAGGCTCCATCTGGGCTCCTGGCCTTCTACCTGCATGGGGTAGTAGGACCTGGGCATCTTTCTCTAGAACATTCTGTCTCTGAGCATCTGGATACAATTCCACACCTGCTGGTAAAAATCTCACATACAAATTTACCTTTTAAAAACTACGTGCCAGGGGCTGGGAAGATGGCTCAGTGGTTAAGAGCATGAGTTGCTTTCAGAAGACCTGGGTTATGTTCCCGGCACACACATGGTGGCTCATAACCATTCCTAACTCCGGTTCTCTGCTGCCTTCTTCTGGCCTCCTCAGGCACTGGGCACGCTCATGGTGCATATGCATACGTGCAGGCAAAACACTCATTACGCAAAATAAAATAAATATAAAAAAAATCTGAAAAGCATTCTATATGTTAGGCCTAGAGATGGTTGGTTGGCAGAGGGCTTTCTTAGCTTGTGAGGGGGGTTGAGTTTAATGGCGAGCGCCGCACATACGAAAAACAAAACCGCACAGGTTGTATGAATTCATCTGGGACAGAGACTGGCAGGCTAGACTGCGGGATAAATTTGGCCCTCTGTTGTTGTGTAGACTCATGAGCTAGTCACAGATTCTCCAAGTTTTAATTTTTTTTTAAAACAAATCAAAAGTAGTGAAAATATACCATAAAACTTAAATGAAGTACAGACCCTGGCCTCTAAGAAAGGTATTGGAACACAGCCACACCCTTTGCCTCCATGTTGCTTACTCTGATAGAAGTCACAGACTGTGACAGACACCTGTGGCCTGCAAGGCCTCACACATTACTTGGCCCTTCACAGAAAGAGTGTGCTGTTTCTGGGTTAGCACTACGGACTTCTTGGGACTGGACACTCTTGCTTCCCCCAGCCTCCAACAAAGGGTTAACAGTGGTTCTGATACACCATAGCCTGAGTAGCTTTCCCAAACCTAAGTAGCCCTGGTGGTTTCCAGGACCCAGGGGATGAGCCTGGGTGTGGTTTGCATAGGAGGCCTATGCTGGAAGGGACTGGTAAGGGCCAGGGAGTGGCTACGCCAGGGGCACCCTAGACCTCTAGGATTTGCAGTGTAGCCCTCCAGAGACCCACCCCCAGGGTCTCCAACACCCCTGAACATACATCCAGGAGCTCCAGCTGCTTCTCCACCTTGCTTTGGAATTCCCCCACCATTAGGAAGAAGGTTGGATTTACTAGGCTCTCTGCCTCTGCTTCAGAGAAAGCTCTCCAGTCCAGCAGCTGCTGCTGCAGGGGGTCGTGGGGGGGGGGGAGGAGAGAAGAAGGCAGAGAAACACGCAGTTGTCGATGAGCTGCTTCAGGGTCCCAAGAGGGCGACAACTGCCACGAGGATTCCCTGGGGTCTGATCCTAGATGGGGCAGGGTGCAGAACAGAGCCGGCCAGAGGTACCCGGAGAATGGGGGACACTCCCTGTGGGTAGTAAGTGAGCCCTCGGAGCTCAGAACGGTTCAAAATGCCTCGGCTTTTATAGACTTTTCATCTAGACACTTTTTACCAAGGTGGCATGGAGGGGTTGTTTTGACAAGCTGTTTCCCCAATATCACTGTCCTGGACAGGTTGGGAATAAACTCTTTACCCTGCCCAGAGGCAGGCAGGCCAGAGACAATGGTAGGACTGGAGCCAGGTATCAGCACTATCTATGAAAAGGGCCTTGTGGTGTCCCCTTAGAATAAGGCCTCCATCTCTGGCAAGGTCCAGTGCTGTGAGGGATACAGTCAAGGAGTTAACGACAGAGATGGCTTATGAATACCCATCTCCGTTTCACAGGGGGCTTTGATGCTGGACTAAGCCCCGAAGACTGCAGGGTCAGTGAGGTCGAGGGAACCAGAATGCCCAGTGGCCAGTGAGTACTGGTGACTGACAGGAAGGAAGAAAAGTCTAGATTGAGACTGAAGGGGATGGAGGAGGCAGAGCAGGTCCCAGTGCGCAGCTCCTCTTCCGGGGCCTCCAGAGCAGAAAACATACCTTGCATTCCTGCACACGGGACAGGCACTGCTGCCAAATCTTCTCATACAGGAAGCGAACCAGCGACATGCAGTCCATGTGGTAGGTGTCTTCAGGGACAGAACACAAAATGGATCAAATAAGTCAGGCATTCTCCCAAGAGGAAGAGAAACACGAGAAGGAGAGGTGTTCCTGTCGCAAAGGGAATCGGCTCTGCTCAGCAAAGAGCCTCCACAGCGAAGGTTGTTCGGCTCAGATTGATCAGAGCCCTCTATTCAGGTCAGGGGCTGGTATCTCCCTCCTCAGAGAGTTCATAGCACCCCAAGAGGATGGCCTCATATGAGGAGTTCGTCTCTAGCAGAAGGGGTCTTCTGCGACACAATGGCAACGGTGCATGTGAGAGTCTTTAATCTGAAATGAACACCATGAGCTCCGGTTCTGAGCACGCGTTTGCCGGCTAGGGCTAGGTGGCACTATCGGAGCGGCTTTGAAGCCTTTGGAGGCAAAGCCTAGCTGGCTTTTTTAGGGGGTGGATCTTTAGAGGTCACAGCTCTGACCATGGTTCAAGTACCCTCTCTGCCTCCAGGTCCACTGTAACATGCGGAATCTCTACCACAGGCTCCCACCATCTTGCTTGCAGCTATGTCTTGGACATCCTCTAAAACCATGAGCCAGAACAGAGCTTTGCTCCCTCTCTTCAGCTGCACATCAAGCATTGTGTCACAGTAACGCACGGCCACTGACTGACCTCACTGGCAGCCTCTGACTGACGTCATTGGGTTGTGGTGAGCCTCAAAGATGGAAAAACGATCCTCAAAAGTGTGGCTTGGCACCCTCTGTCCACAAAGTGACAGACAGACTCACTATTTCTAGCCTTGTGGTCACACGGTCTCTGCTACAGTGAGCAAGCAGCCCGAGAGTGCAAGAAAGCAAACTAGCGTGGCCAGGCCCTGTACCCTATTTCCAAACCAGGCGGCTGGGCTGTGGCCGTGACCTGACAGTCTTGATGCGGGATAGTCTAAATAGTTACCACTTACGGTTGAGCCTTCTGGCTGTGAGCTAGGAACTGAACTATGAATAGTCATTAATCCACAAGGTAGGGCCACAGTTAGTCCTGTTCACATCTCTGCTCTACGGGGGAAGACACGGAGGCCATGATAGGACATGGCTTTCCCAAGGGTACGCATCAGGACAAAGCAGGGCTGGGCCTTAAACTTGTACCTCCAGCTACAAGACTCTCGGGACATGGCCCTTGTGACATCTTGAGAGTTGAGCAGAGACTCTATGTCTTTACCCCCAGGCTTGGGTCAGGGGTCAGGGGTCAGATGTGAGGGGTCAGAATTTGAGGCTAGCATGGCCGTGAACTGGGCAGTGAGCAGAGGAGATCTTCGGGGTTCACACATCCTCAAGGCCCAGGGTAGAGGGACCTCAGCTCCTCAGACACATGGCTGGAGGACTGACTATAACAAGCTACTACTTGGTCTAGAAAGTTCTGAAAACCCCACACAGACATTGCTCACCGAGCTGCTTGTTGAGGGAGGTGAGAGAGTCATACCACTCAGACAGCTGGGTTTTGTTATAGTTAGGCGGGAGGAGGTCACTGGGGAAAGAAGAGATGACAGGTACTCATCTGAAATTTGTCAAAATGGTTAGCATATTTAACATACTGAAGTCAGTAACATACTGAAGAAGCTAAAGAATCTGTTGGGGTCCCCTGCTACCCCAAACCAGCCTCACAGAAAGGCCTTTTATTATTTACAATGTTGCTAGCTGAAAGACTCTCAATGGAGCCTCCTCTGTGACAGCAGCATCCCAGTGTTGTGTCATCCTACCGGCTTCTAAAGCGCCTCAGGATGCAGCAGACCTCCTGTGTCTTCCCTCCTCCCTCCTCCTTCCTCCTTCGCCTCTTGTCTTCCCTTCTCCTTCCTCCTTCACCTCTTGTCCTCCCTCCTCCCTCCTCTCTGCTCCCTCAGCCCTGGCCACTATGTCCTGGTGAGCTCTTTGGCAGAATCAATCTAAGCTTCTGCTTCTTTCCACAGCAAGTGACCTATGACCTTTCTTGCCATGGGGCTGGGGTGGTCAGCCCAACCCTCTAGCACCAGGAGATAACCCCTGGTGCAGAAGGGTTTCAGGGGGAAGATCTAGGCCACATGGTCTCCCTACAAGATCCCCAAAGGTGCTGGTCCCAGTGGTCCTCCTTCCTGTAGACCGTACCAGATGGTGCAGATGTGATCGAGCCTCACTCTTTGAAGGGCCTCCTGGTTCTTCTGCATTGCTTCTAGCTCCTTCTTCACCTCTGGGGGCTCCTGGATGTCCTCACTGGCCATGAACTCACTGGGCAGCCAGACACAGAGGGGAGAAGTAGGCAGGAGGTTCCGGCAGGAATGCTCAGAACCCTATAACCCCGACCTCCCACCCTAGACTGTAGTGGTCCCACCTGGGCCTCCATCCGGGTCACTGAGGATAGAAGGGAGGTGAAGGGAGCAAGATGGGCAGGAAGAACTGCAAACCATCTCTCAGCACAAAGCTTCAGATGCCATGGAGTCCTGACCCTGAACAAGTCCCACTTCCACACTGGGCCTCAGACTATAACATAGAGCTAATGGCAGCACCGTCCTCATTAGGAACGTGTAAGGACTCAGAAAGACAGACAAAGCCCTGAACCCTTGCCCTGCATCATGGGGAGTGCCCAGGAAAACTCAGCTGTGGTTTGACCTTTGACCTTTGTAACAGTCCCAATCCTGGACCCAGACAAGCTCTCTTTATAGCATCTCACTGAGTCACTGCAGAGAACCCAGGGCCAGTAGGGGAATAGGGTGGTGCCTGCTGTGTGGAGGAGGCAGGCTTGGAATACTTGGGGACTTCATCAAGGTCACACGATAGGGCAAGGCTGAACCTCAGCACTCAGTGCAGAGATGGGTCCTCTCCTCCTACAGAGGAAATGTGCTGCTGAAAGGTGGGAGGTATCCACCTGAGAGATGTCTGTCCTTCCAGGCCAAGGGTTATAACCAATACAAAAGCATAGACATTATACAGATAACGGCACGAACACTCTCTGATAATTTGTAGTGAGCCCAGAGAATAGTTGTGAAATAACGCTTGTTGTGGGGGGGATCTAAAATGGTGTGGGCTCTGTGGGTCTGAAATGCTCCAGTCCTAGCTGTACCCCTCCTTCTGGTGACTCAGTTTCTTTTTGATGCTTTAATCTAACTTTAAATATAGGACACAGAAAACAGTAGCATTTGCAAATGATGAAGAAGAGGGCAGGAAAAAGCAGTCTGGGGGCCAGGAGAGAGCTGTAGGTGGGAGGGGGCAATGGGGGGGGGCCCACACCGACCTGAAGCTCTGCAACAGGGCCTCCTTCTTGAGAGCCTTCCAGGTGTCCACCAGCCCCTGCCAGCGGTGGCGGTTGTCAAGCTCCTGCTGTAGGGTGGCCTCAGTCAGGTTGACTAGGAGCTGGGCGATGGCCCTCCGGTTGCCCAGGAGAGCCTGGTTCATGGCCTGTGGTCGGGGTAGGCAGGGCTTTAAACTGGGCAGTTCTCTGGCCAGAGTAAGGCTCAATAAGCGGGACCAGGGGAGAAGTCAGGAGAGGGGCAGGCCAGGGCTAAGTGAGACTGTGGTTGGCTGTGGGCCGAGGACCACTTCTTCAGGGCTTTTCCTGGGAGGCTCAGATATGTAGCTGCCCCGGGTCACTGCTTAAAACACGAGAGTGGGTAGCACTCCAGTGACCGTTTGCTACCCTTATATATAAATTTGTTCTGAAGGCTGAGAGCCCTGCCGTCGGGCCCCTGTCACACACGATAGCTTTGAGATCCAGACCTAGGGATGTGTCAGATCCAGATCCAAGTCTGGTCCTCCCGGGATGGCTCAACTGCATGCCCTGGCACAGGGCAGGACGGCCCCCATCACACACCATACTTCTGCCCTTTATTAGCACTGCCACTAATACGAGAGCAGCTTTCCCTTCCTCGCTCACGCCACACCACACCACGCCACGCTACACCACATGAAAAGCCCTTGATGCCGTCCACTTCCCAAGTCCTCTAGGGAGGTGAAGACACAGGCAGGTAGGTATACGGGAAGGAATCTCAGCGCGGCTCTCCAGCAGGGCCCGAGGCAAGCCCTGTGCCGCTGGGGCCTAAGCAGGTATTTCTTCACCTTGCAGGTCCATAGCTGTGCTTTGAGGACAGGGCCGCAGCAGAGCAGTTTTGGAATAGGATGAGATTAATGCACACAACATGGGTAGCATGTGCCGGCTGGCATCAGTGAGGAGATGAGCACTGGCTCACAATCCAGACTAGAGGGCCTCCAGGGACACACAAACTTCTGAGGGACAGGGACTGCATCTTCTCTGTCCTATGTGGCCCTGCTGATGTTAATTTGTGGCTAATGTACACGTGTGAGTGTGAGCATAGGTATAAATTATGAAATTGCAGAGGAGAGGATGAGGAGAGAAAAGGGGGTGTCAGGGAAGGGGAGGGGTAACAACAAGTGACAAGAAAGCAGGAGGCTGCTGGGAAGGGGACGGGTAGCGGGGGAGCCACAAAACAAATCATGTTCGGGAAATGCCACAACGAAATATATTTTGTATGCTAATTTAAAAATTAAACTTTAGGGGCCGGAGAGATGGCTCAGTGCTTAAAAGTGCCTGTGGCTCCTCCGTGGGACTCAAGTTTGTTCCCAGCACCCATACTGGATGGCTCACAACTGCCTCTAACTCCAGCTTTGGGAAATCCTGTGTCCTGTTTTGGCCTCTACAAGCATTTACATACATGTGGTATATACACACAGAGAGACATGTACATATACACATAACTTTAAAAATAACCTCTCAAGAATAAACTTTTAACATGAGGACAGTTGTTGCTGTCAAGACCTCTGTTGTCATCCTCTAGCCACATCCTGTCAGAGAGCACTGCTGTCCCCAGGTGAAGACCTAGGGCATGCTCGGCTCTGCACAATACCACAATGCACCTGTGAACAGCCCAAGCAAGCGCCCTCTCACATAGCAGAAGAGCCAGGCTTTCTTCTGGAGACATCATGAACAACCTTGAAATTCTTCCTCCCTCCCCACGCACAGACAGCAGTGTGGGGAGAACGGGAGGAGAGATCCAACAGTTAGGTGTGGTACAGCCACAGACACCCCTGGCCAGTAGGAGAGTCAGGAAACAAGAGAAAACCAGAGTAGTCTGGGACTGCCAAGCAAGCGTAGGAGGGACAGCGAAAGCCCTAAGGCGACAACCTCAGAGTGTAGCGCCCATAGCAGCACACACATAGAAGCTGGGACATGGCTACTGCGTGTGATTAAACTACTGGGCATGCAGCTATAGACAGCAGGCATTCATAAACGCAGTCCACGATGACTGCTATTGAAAACAAGCAGTTATAAAGGTTTGGTTCCCAACCAAAAAGCCTGCCTGAGTTACTAAGGTACATCACAGATGTGATGCCCTGCATTCCTGAGGCACCAGAATACCCTGGATCGCGCTCCCCCCACCACAGAACACCACTCACCATGGCCTCTTTATCTATCAACCTGTATACATCGGGCTGCAGGATATAGGAGGTCTTCTCTATGATGCCGACGTATCTCTTCAGCACTTCCTTTAGCTGGAGAGGAGAAGGCTGTGTGTCACTCTCAGTTCCTAGACCACCAGCAGGACAAAGGAGGGTGCCCACAAAGCCTCCTAGACAAAGCCACCGTGGAGATCATTTGCGGCCATCTTGCCTTGTCAGCTCGAGAGACCTCCAGTGCCAACAGCTCTTCATCCAACTCCTTAATCTCCTGCTTCTGCTGCATGAATCTTTCAGCCACCTTTTCCCACAGTTCCAACAGGGTCTGCAAAGGGGAACTGGATCAGGCCAGGAGTTCCTGGAGAGGTGGGGCGGGGAGCAGGTGTGGTCACCAGGGAATCCCTACTTCAATAGTGTAGCTCTCGAGGTCTGGTTCCACTTCGACTTTCTTGAACAGCTTGTCAACATCCTCGTCAGACTTCGAAATCTTTTTCAAAAGAAGATCCCCTTTCTGCAGGATGAGCGGTTCCATCGCCTGTGACAGGCCAGGAGGTTGAGGGTTAGGGCAGCAGCACCCCAGATAGGAGGCAGCCCTCCCTAGTCAGGGAGGTGCCAGGTCCCATCCTGTCTCAAGAAAGATCATTCTCTAAACCCGGAGCTGAGAACTGATGACAAACTCACACCCAGAGAAGACCAGAACACCTTGCAGCATAGCAGGCACAGTGCCCAGGTGACGCCTGTTCCTACTTGAGTCTCCCCTCTGCAGCTGAAGGAAGAGCCGCCATTGAGTCTAGCCTGACAGGTCCCAAAGAAACTCAGGACAGACGGCTGAGGCGTCTACCTAAGTACCAAAATGTCTGCTTGGCTTTGAGACTCATTCAGCACCTATGGTTCCTCCAACAGTTCTTACCACACCCCGATCCTAAACTTCCCTCCCCTCCCCTCCCCTCCCCTCTCCTTCCCTCCCCTCCTCTTTCCTCTTCTCCCCTCCTCTCTTCTTCCCCTCTCCTCTCTCCCCCTCCCTTCCCCTCCCCCTCCTTTCCTGTCCCCTCCCCCTCTCTTTCCTTCCCCTCCCCCTCCTTTCCCTTCCCTTCCTCCTCTCTTTCCTTCCTTTCCTCCTCTCTTTCCTTCCCTTCCCCCTCCCTTCCCCTCCCCCTCCCCTCCTTTCCCTCCTCCTCCCCTTTCCTTTCCCCCTTCCTTCTCTCTCCTCTCCCCTCCCCCTCCCCTCTCTCCCCCTCCCTCCTCCCTTGCCCTCCCCTCCCCTTCCACCTTCCTTCTCTCTCCTCTCCCCTCCCTCCCCCCCTCCCCTTCCCCTCTCTCCCCCTCCCTCCTCCCTCGCCCTCCCCTCCCCTTCCACCTTCCTTCTCTCTCCTCTCCCCTCCCTCTCCTCCCCCTCCCCTTCCCCCTCCTGTCCCCTTCCCTTCTCTTTCTTATATAACTGCAGTTTTGACCACATGCCCTCCTGGTCCGCTTTTCTTGGTTCTCTTGGCTCCTGTTGTTGGCTCTTGGTCCTCTCTCCTCCTCTCTCTCCCCTACCTCTCCTCTCACCTTCAGATGCCTCTGGCTGCGCTCTCCCTCACACCTACAGTAAAAACCTTCTCCCCAACTGTACAGAGGAGCATACGGTTCATGTCGTTTCAGTCATAGCCCATGACTGGTGTTCAACAAACTGCAACTAAAGGAGTAGATGAGAGCCCAGTTTGCTGTGGACCCAGAAGCCAAGGCTGTTGGAAGCGAGGACCAGTGGCGGTGGGGTTGGTGTCAAGGTGGGACATGAGGAAGGCAGGCTGGAGTCTGCTCTTAGTGCCTTGGATGCACAGCAAACACTTGGGACTCGACAGTGGGCAAGAGAAGGGTGGAGAAGTGTGGAAGAGTCTGTGGTGGTCTGAATGAGAAATGTCCTCCCCGGTCTCAGGCACCGGAACACGTGGTCCTTAGATACCTCTGCCCCTCCATCGGCAGGACTGGCAGTGAGTCGGGGACAGACCCAAATGAGATTCTGACTTGAACCCTTTCAAACTTATCCTGGCAAGACTCTGGGCCTCTCACAAGATGAGGCAGCAGCCTTTAATTTATAGGGATTGTCTGAGAATTATGGAAGCCTATGCCATAAGAAACCCTTATGCCATTCCTCTAACAAGCCCTTGAACGTGCCCCCTGTGATTCCATCTGTGTGTGTTTTGGTGAGACACGGAGGACACAGGAGGAGGAGGACAGAAGCTGGGAGCAGTGAAAGCACGGCTCCCCACCCAAGGGATGCTACAAGAACTGAGCGGAGGGGGCAGGGCCTCACCACCCCAATCTGCTCCAGCTCCTCCTGAAAGCACGCCAGTGCACGCACATACTTCCTCTTCTTGTATTCTTCTTGCTCTTGGAGGTCGCTCACCCTCTCAGGAACTGCGGGACAAACGACAGAGCTGATGAGCAGAGTGCTCCCAGAGAGAGAGCTGATGAGCAGAGTGCTCCCAGAGAGAGAGAGCTGATGAGCAGAGTGCTCCCAGAGAGAGAGAGCTGATGAGCAGAGTGCTCCCAGAGACACCTGATGAGCAGAGTGCTCCCAGAGAGAACTGATGAGCAGAGTGCTCCCAGAGAGAGAGAGCTGATGAGCAGAGTGCTCCCAGAAAGCTCAGCATGGCAGAGAGCATCTTCACTGAGGCCTGAATTCTTCAGAGGCAGACCCTGAAGCCAGGCCAGCAGGGGTAGAAACTTGAGAATTATGAGAAAAGATGCAAATGAATCCACGTGAGCAAGTGCTATGAGGACCTGGGTTCTGACTCACAGGCAAGGGACTGAGGCACGATAGCTTAGTTCTTGCCTGCTCACAGTCCTGGGTTCAACCGCTGTACCACGGCTGAGTAAACAGACAACTAACTACTGGGGCAAAATTCCCAATAGGTGTATATAGAGCGTGTATATAGAGTGTCTATGCTGTTCCTCAAAATGATTTCAGCCAAGCGTGGATGGCACACACCAGTCATCCTGGCACTAAGACGGCAAATGCAAAAACAGCTGGCGCTTGAGGCCAGCCTAGGCTACTTAGTAAAAATTCATTAACAAAAAAAAATGTTTAGAGATTCAAATACACATACAGGTGCCTTTTTTTTAATTCCAAGGAGTCCCGATCTGATGAAATCAGTATAAATAGAAAGTACTATAAGCTGAGAATATATTCAATTACACCCAATCTACTGAGCGTCAAAGCTTAGTCCAGCGTCTTAAATGCACCCAGAGTACTTAGATTTGTCTACAACTGAGCAAAAACTATACAACACAAAGTCTGTTATGTGTCAAAATGTCGACTATCTGAGCAAGGATCTGTACTGATTGTGGGAAGGGTAGTAATAGTTTATGAGCATACTCTTGTGCCACTGTGAAGTTGAAATATTACCATATTTAAAAGCCATATAGTACAGATAAAAGCCAGGACTAGTGATGAGTACTTTGAATCTCAGTATTGGGGTTGGCAGAGGCAAGTGATCTCTGCAAGTTCGAGGTCAGCCTGGTCTACATAGGGAGTTCCAGGACAGTCCAAAAAAAAAAAAAAAGGCAAGCAAGAAATACGTGAACCAGAGAGAGACTATTTGTGCAATATTAGTCGATACTGTCTGCTTATCACATGGGTATTGGCAGCCTAAGCCTATTGCGTCCAAGAATCAACTCAGGAGACTGGTGCTGTCACAAGCCTTCTGTAAGGTGCACACTCTGATATGGAGCAAGTGCAATAGTGGGAGGGGGTGGGGTGGGAGACACAGACAGATGGACGGACCTGGAGCAACCGTGAGGTAGAGATGTGTCCAAACCCCGAAAATCTCATCTTGAGACCGGCAGGAGTGAGGATCCATACCTCCCTGTTCTAGACCTGCGAGCCCCCGGGGTACCTAGCCCGAAGACCCACCCACCTCCACCACCTTTGAGGTAGTTACCTAGCCTCATGGCCAAATTCAAGGTGTAAGCACTGGAATTCTTCTTCATGTAAATGAAGTATTCTCGGCACCTCAGCCCCAGCCAATAAGGTTCACTCACCCCCCACCCCACCCCACTCCCTAAGGTTTCTATAGCTCTGTTCACCCCGAATAAAAGAGAGCTGTTTCACTGAATACTGTCTAACTGAGACTAAAACACATCTCAAAGAACACCCCCACCCCCCACCCATCCCCCTACTCACAGCCAGATCAAGATCCTGCTAACCCGCCCCGCCTGGACAAACTTCATTCCTTTCCTTCCTGACTGGCTCAGTGCTGCTGGAATACCCCAAGGGCAGAAGCAGAGCCAGGCCTTGGCACTCTGATTTGGTGTTAAAGAACTAAGTCACGGGTGGCTGTGGCGTGTGGGGTGTGGGGTTGCAGAGCAGGTGTGAAGCTGAACCCTCAGCCCTGAGCCTGCGCCCCTCCCCGTCCTCTGCTCTGCTTTGTCCTGTGTCTATCTAGGAGCTGGAAGATGGCTGCCACCCTGGGGCTCTCAGCAAGAGAACGGCACTCCTGCTGAGACTCCGGCAGTCTGTGCCTTCTGTCTTTCTATACTGAGTCACTTTTTAACCATATGAGCACGGGCAAGGGCGCCCACACGGGGATCATGTGAAACTGGGACATTCGGGGAGGAGGAACCATGGCTTGAGACATGCCAGGGCCAAATCAAACAAGATAGTGAGCTCCGTTTGTCTGTCTGTCTGTCTGTCTGTCCATCCTTCCTGCCTTGGAATTACCCACTGTGCAGTAACCACTGGCTGTCTGTCCCTCCTGGGGTTACAATCAAAAGGCATCCAATGGGAAATGCACCCCAGTGCGGGTGTCAAGCGCCTCTGAGGAGGAGCCATAGCAGACACTGCCATCTGGAGACTCTCCTGCCTGGGGCAGGCCCGCCCTTGGAACTGAAGGGCGAGAGACTCACCTATGTTGTCCAAGAGGCCCTGCACCTCTTGGGAAGCAATCATGTCCTCCGTCAGACGCTCCCTCTCCTTCCTGGCTTCTTCATTTTCCCTGAGGAAACAAGTAGAGAAGAGTGAGGCCTAGCCGGGCGGTGGTGGCGCACGCCTTCAATCCCAGAATTTGGGAGGCAGAGGCAGGCGGATTTCTGAGTTTGAGGCCAGCCTGGTCTACAGAGTGAGTTCCAGGACAGGCAGGAGTACACAGAGAAACCCTCTCTCAAAAAAACAAAAAACAAAAAACAAACAAACAAACAAAACCCAGAAAACAGAAGAGTGAGGCCTGCCCCCACACCCACCCAGGACACCACAGGCATTGGCCGCTGCTCAGGCCCGCCTCCTACTCCAGATGGCCTTGGAGGTGATGCCAACCAATGTTGCTATGTCTCTAACCTTAGTCTCTGAGGGTTCCTGGACAGAGTTGGTTCCCTGCCCCAGATATAAGCTGTAAATTCCTTGGCTGGCAGATATGGGTCGGGGCTGGAACCATTTCCAAATGGAAACCAAGTATCATGATGGGTAAACAGCCCAACAAAGAACAAAGCTCTCAGCATGTTCCCTTCTTTGGCCCTTGGCAGATGTCTCTGGTAGTCTGAATAAGAATGGCCACCATAGACTTGTATATGTGAATGTTTGGTTTACTTTTGGGAAGGTGTGGAGGTTGGAATAGGTATAGCCCCTTCATAGACTCATGTGTTTGAATTCTTGGTCCATGGGAAGTGGTACTTCTAGGAGGTGTGGCCTTGTAGGTATAGCCTTGTTGGAGTAGGTGTGGCCTTGTTGGAGGAAGTGTGTCATTGTAGGGTGGGCTTTGAGTCTCAGATGCTCAAGCCCGGCCAGTGTGTCTCTGTCACTTCCTCCTGTGTGCCAATCAAGATGGAGAACTCTCAGCTCCTTCTCCTGCACCATGTCTGCTTGCACACTGCCATGCTTCCTGCCATGAGGACGATGGACTAACACTCTGAAACTGTAATTGAGTCCCCAGTTAAATGCTTTCTTTTATAAGGGTTGCCTTGGTCATGGTATCTCTTCACAAAAGTAAAACCTTAACTAAGAAGTATTAAGAGGTGTGACCTTGGGGCTGGAGAGATGGCTCAGCGGGTAAGAGCACCGACTGCTCTTCCAAAGGTCATGAGTTCAAATCCCAGCACCCACATGGTGGCTCACAACCATCCATAAAGAGATCTGACGTCCTCTTCTGGTGTCTGAAGACAGCTACAGTGTACTTACATATGATAAATAAATAAATATCTTTAAAAAAAAAGAGGTGTGACCTTGTTGGTTAGTGTATCACTAAGGGGAAAGTGCTAAAGTTTCAAAGGCCCGTGCCATTCCCAATTAGCTCTCCCCTCCCCTCCCCCTCCTCTCCTCCTCCCCTTCCCTCTCTCTGCCTTATGCGAATGGTTCTGATGTAAGCCCTCAGATTCTGTTGCCATAATCTCCACCATGGACTCTAACCCTCTAAACTGTAACCAAGACATTTTCCTATGAGGCAGCTGCAGTAAGTCCATTTTCTGTAAAAGGGATGGAAAGGAGCCATTGTCTCAAGCAGAGCTGGACGCTCAGAGCCACTCCATGATGTCAAGGCCCATCGAGTTTGGATCTAGCTAGAGTGGACTGAGATCTCTCAGTAAACCAACTCACAGAAAGTCCTGGGAGGAAAGACTGTGGCATCAACTCTGGGATAAAGTCTACAAATGCCCCATCTATGAGGCAAGCATCAGAGAAGCCAGCGGGTTGGCATCCGTGAGCTCAGCTCAAGGCCCCCAGCTGAGCTCTTTGCACAGGAAACGCCTGCGGAGGAACATCCTGCGGAGGAACATCCTGCGGCTTATTTTGATTCCTGTTTTCCCTCCCGGTGTGGTAGGGGCTTCCCAGGTACCTGAACTATGGCTATGATTGTTTTTTCCTGATGTTCTTCCTGGCCTGTAGTATATATTGCTGGTCCCTCAGGAAAGCTTTGCCATTCTCCTTACTGAATGACCCGAGTCTGTGAATTCTGTCAATCCCCCAGGTCTACGCCCAATACTTGGTACTGTGGCAGCGCAGGTGCTGTCACCAGAGTGCCCTACAGTTTCTGGAGGCCCTAGGCAGGTGGTATCTGTCATCTATTCTCTTATGAGTCGTGCTGTCCCACGGGTAGGAGAAGACAACAGGTATGGACTGCAGCTGATGGGGAAACTTTGTCAGACCTTGATAGTTCAAATGTCTAGGACCCAAAGCAGCTCCATAGGGAACCCACAGGACGATGAGGTCCACTGTCACCAGGATTGGTATGTATAGTGAGAATCTAACTCCCCCCACACACACACCACCCCCAGACCAACCCATACGTGCTGTGGATTGGTCTCCCCAACCTGAGGGGAATGAGCATATAGATTTACTGTCCTTTTACTATTCTGCATGGAATTCTCAAGCACTTGCTCAAGGGCCCCTAGGAAGATGGACACTGTAGTTCTGTCAGCCGTCCTAGTGTGGCCTCTGCTAACCCTGGAGGAACCTCCCAATGGCCCAAGAAGGCACAAGAGCTCTGACTCATAGAGAGAGGCAGGAACAGTTGGGGACAGAGCCAGTTGACAGGAGTGCCCGGGAGACCTCAGCAAAAGCAGCTGGGGTGGACACAGCTTAGGGGCTACTGCTAAGGTAGAGGCTCTTTCGGGATTAAAGGCAGGAGGGCAGCAGGAATGAGGCAGGTTCCCTTTTCAATAAGGTGAGCGGCCCTGGGGTTGATGGTTGAGGACTTGCTGGGGAAGTTAAGTAAATCAGAGAGGAAGGGGGACATTACAAAAGTCACCAAGGAAAGCCATAGGGCTGCTTTTAAAATCTGCATACCACCAAATGGAGATACCTAAGAGTTTTGAAATAGATGAATTTCTTGATGTAGACAACCTACCAAAGTTAAATCAAGATGAAATAAACATTTCAAATATACCTATAACTCCTAGTGAAATAGAAGCAGTAATTAAAAATCTCCCACCCACACCCCTCCAAAAGAAAGGGCAGGATGCATCCAGTACAGAGTTCTACCTCTAACTGCTTCTTGTAAGTCTCTCCACCTTTCTGCATAGACTTGCCAAGGGGACTTCAGATAGTCAAATCAATCCAAAGTTCAAAGCTATGATTGGCTTGCAAACTCCCAGCCTCTGCTCCAACCCTTTCTTCCTCTAGGTTCTCAACCTGTGTGTCACAACCCCTTTGGGGAGGGGGTCAAATGACCCTCTCACATGGGTTACCTGAGACCATCGGAAAACTCAGATATTTACATTATGATTCATCACAGTAGTAGCAAAACTACAGTTGTGAAGTAGATATGAAGTAGATGTGAAAAATAATTTTATGGTTGAGGGTCACCACATGAGGAACTGCATTAAAAGGCTCATGAACTAGACCCACCGACCTCAGTCATCCCCACTGTGTCAAAAACGAGTAAAAGCTGCATCCCCTCCCTCCTCCCTTAGCCTCCCATCTCAGCGGTGGCGCCTCCCTAGGGAGTTTTCCCAGCCCAGTCCTCTGAGTGGTCTTCCCACTGGTGAAGGAGTGTGGCTATTCACTATCATTGAGAAGTCAAGTTCTGTGACAGTGGGGGCTCTTCTGCCCAGACACTGGCCCTAGACACCCCATCGAAACTACTGAGGGAGAGGAAAAACATCTTTTCAAGCAGATGTGACTAGCTCCCTTTTTTGGAGAAGGTACTTGAGGCTCCGTTCCTGGCGGGCACACATCTTCCTGAGTCTTTGAAGACTGAGGACCTGCAATGTGGCTTGGGGGCAAGACTTACCTATAGAGAACTGGGTTTTCCGTGACCCAGTCGTTGGGGAGGCTACGCACCCACTTCCTCTGGCGAGGGGTCATGGTTTCTCCCTCAGGTAACGGCACCTTCTTCATCATGGGTGTCTTGGCATTCTTTGGAATCTCAGAATGCTCTGCAGCCCGCTTCCTGGTGGCTGCCAGAGACTGAACCAGCTGCACCTGAGTGCAGGAAAGATGAGACATAGGTGTAGTGAAAGTCTCAGGTGCCCAAGCTGTGCCCATCGTAGGAGGACGTGGAGGCACTTGGCATCCAGAAGGCACCCTGGACTCTGACTCCATGCCCACCCACTGCAGAAGATCTCTTAACAGGCACGGGCTGTTCTAAGGAACATGTGTGTAAAGAATTTTGAATGAAGATCATTTAGTGTACACAATTATTTTTGTAATCATAAGAAACTGAAAATAAATGAAAAACAAAACAAAACGAAAAGACAGAATAAAATAAACCAGAACCATTCAGCAAGAGAAGACTGGCTGAGTATAAAGATCCTTTGATGGAATGGTAGTTGCTTACTAAAGACAGAGATTACCACAAATTTCTTATGACAAGGAAACCATTACCCAATAATGTATCCTTAACACATCAACTAAAACACAGATTGCAGGGCTGAAGAGATGACAGCCCCAGGGCGAGGAGACAACAGCCCCAGAGCTCCACCTTCTGCATCTGCTGGGTGCCTCACAACTCCCTGGTGCCCGACAGCGCACCAGCCATGCACACACATATTCAGCCACATCACTCATACACACTAAATAAATATAAATCTTGTTTTAAAGCATAAATTAAAAACTAGGGGCAGGTGGCACTTTGAATACTGCTAGACCTGCTGTCCTTTCCGATACATTTAACAAAGTCACCTTTTTGCTAAAAAATAAAATAAAATAAAAAATTGCAACCCAAATTACAGTGTTGTTTCAAGTTTTAAAATACATGGACAAATGACAGAAGGTTGAGAATAATACCTTGCTTATATATAAGGAGCTGAATCGTGTGAGTAATTTGAGTTCTCTGGTTTCTCTATATGTTTATTATTTCTAAAGGTTATACAGACATGATGATTTATGGCTCAAATGAGGAATAAAAATGCCACTTCAATAAGCAGTACACTAGATTGAAGCTTGTAGGTCTCTTTGGTCTGCAAGGTCCATTCAGGAAGGGATAACAATTTTTACCATAGCCATGGCCAGTAAAGCTTTTTACACTGTGAGACAAGTCCTCTGCGGAGGCAGACACTGGGTACCAGTGAGATGTGTGAATAATCCTGACCATGGCCATGAGTTCTGAGAGGCTGCCAAAGAGCAAAGGGAGATTCAAAACCCTAGTACAGAAAAAGAACCACCACCATCATCATCACCATCAGTTTTTTGAGGCAGGATCTTCTTGCTTTCTATGTATATACACACCTGACTCTGCCTCCCAAGTGCTGAGACTCCCATGTGCCCCCATGCCTGGCCAAGACTCACTTTTTAAACAGAAAAATAAGAATTGCTTTTATACTCTATAAAAAGACTCAGGCACAGAAGGATTAATTCAAACTAATTCTGAATAATTTCTATTAAAACTATTTTTTTACCAAAATTAAGTTTTTAATTTTAAGACCAAATGTCCCAACGTTCTTCTATGTGTACACTATAATATATCTAATAGCAATTATTTTTTTAAAAAATCAAAGTAATGTCAAAAACTTTTTTAAAAAATTTGAGTCTTAATGGGGGAAAATCTAGGAGAAGATGAGGTGGGGATCAGAATAATAGTGTATGAAAAAAACTATTCTCAATAAAAAAATAAACTGGGCAGTGGTGCCACATGCTTGTAATCCCAGCACTTGGGAGGCAGAGGCAGGCAGATTTCTGAGTTCGAGGCCAGCCTGGTCTACAGAGTGAGTTCCAGAACAGCCAGGGCTATACAGAGAAACCGGGTCTCGAAAAAACCAAAATAAATAAATAAATAAATAAATAAATAAATAAATAAATAAATAAATAAATAAAATGGATCTTAGATGGGGAAACTCTCAGAACAAAGAGAATTAAAAGGGACCAGGAAAGTTTGGCAGAGCCCAGGGAAAGGGAACAGAGACCAGGAGGGCACCTACCTGGGCCTGGAAGATCTGCTGGTAGACTTTGCCATCCTGTACTTGGGACACCTTCCCCACTGGCGACATCTTGGCTGCTGGCCCAAGTCCCACTTGGGACTTGGCCTTAGTTTTCACTCAGAAGCTGGGACCCTCTTGATAGGACCTCCAGCCTCAAGACAGCACTAGATCGCACAGGACACCTTGTTAAGGGGAAACTTAGATTTCAGAGAAAATAAGGTGTGTGGGGGGTGGAGGGGTGGGAGAGAGAGAAAGAGACAGAGAGAGAGAGACAGAGAGAGAGGGAGGGAGGGAGATGGTTCAGCACACAGGGTGGAAATCCCACAAGCACTTCCTGTAAAGGGCTCTTCTAGGGACGGTCAATCTGCCTAAGATGTCAGGTGGGACTGGAACCCCACCACCTCCTCCGGGAGAAATAGGGGAATGGTGCAAAGGGAAGGAGCAGTTTGGTTCTGGCCTCGCTAATTAGATGCCTACAGTTTGCGACACGCCCACCTTCCTATCTGCTCAATCCGCCCGCTGCCCCCAAAACCCAGCGATTTTGAGGTCCTGACCCAAGCCTGGCGGCTCCAGCACCTGAAGTTCAGATTTGCCTAGAAGCAACTGCATCGAGACGCTGCGGTCTCCTAGGCAACGCGAAGGGGCGGGGCAACACGAGGGGGCGGGGCCGTCCCTGCTCACACTTCCTTCTCAGGGCTTCCTCTCTCAGCAACAGCAGAAGCCCAGGTAGAGGAGTGAAACTCTCCACATTTTTTTAAAGTTGGGTCCTTGGATCTCTGCAGATCTTGACTGTTGTTGTCAAGGAATCCAGGCTCTGTTAGGCTGGTTAAAACCAACCCGTGCCGGCAGGCAGCACAAGGTGGCCCTTGCCTGTAAGAATCTGAAAGACACTTAAGAGACCAGATCTTTCCTAGTTCAAAGTAGGTTGGAAGGCTCAGAATTCAAGGCTTAAGACCTGCCTGGCCAAAATGAGAAGTTCATGCACTAGACCACAAAGACCCGTGGGTAGGAACCCTCTGACAAACCACTATACTCAAAAGTGTTTTCATTCTGATTATGAAAATAATTTGATGGTTGGGAGTCACCACAGCATGAGGAACTAAGGTGGCAGCGGTCCAGGAGCAAACCTGCTGGCAAGCCGGCCCACAGTGATGTCGGAGAGTGAGTGCTCTTCCTTCCTCGCATCAGAAACCCGAGGAGTGATGACTGAAAACACTAGTCTCGTTCTTTGACAAAACAGTGAATAAAAAACCCTTTTAGTCTCATTCTTTGGTCCAGGATGAAATAAAATAAAGCCTGGATTTATTTTAGCTGAAAAGGAAAGAAAGCATGAATGTGACCTTAGCAAGGGGATGAAAAACGTGTTTTTTTAAAAACAGGACTCTTTTTTGACTCTTGTTTTTGTTTGTTTGTTTGTTTTGATCTGTTCTGTGTTTGAGGAAGTAGGGGTTTCCATGTCTGCCCTTCCTCATCCAGGAAAGGTTACTTGCTGGCTTGAGCTTCCAACATCAGAAACTTCCCCCTTCCCTTCCGGTCCCGGTCCCGCAGTTATAGCTCCCCAGGAGCTGGCCATGGTAGCACGTCTATAACAAGCAGTGAGAAGAACAAGCAGCAATTTAAAATCTCCCAACTAAAGCCCGGGAAGGATGGAGCCCTGGTGGATTTTACCTTCAAAGAACTGGCATCAATCCTTCTCATCACAGTATTCCACCAAACAGAAGAGTAAAGAACTTCATTAACTTCATTTTATGAAGCTGGTATCATCTTGATTCCAAAACCAGGCAAAGAAGTAAAAAGATATATATATATATATTGCAGACCAGTCTCCCCAATGAACATAGGTCCAAAAGTTCTCAAGAAAATACTTGCAAACAGAATTCAGGAATACATCAAAAAGATCATTCACCACAATCAAGACATAAGGATGGTTCACTCTAAGTAGACCAATAAATGTTACAAATTTTATAAAGGGACTTAAAGGGGAAAGCCACATGCTCATTTCAATTGTAGAAGATGCATTTTGGCATCCCTTCATGTTTTCTAAGTGTCTTCCCCAATTTCTCTCTTTGGTGTTTTAATATCTTCGTTACAGAATTTGTTCAAGTCTTTCACATCCCAAGGTACCTTTTCTAAAGACTTTCAATGAATGTAATCCCACCCACCTCATTTCTTTCTTAGTAAGTTTAACTTACTAAGTATACTCAGCAGTGTGACTGAGTATAATGTGAATTTTGTATCTTGACACTTTGCTGAAAATATTTATCACTTCTTAAGAGTTTCTGGTAGAATCTGACAGGTTGCCAGAGGTCCAGTGGATGGCCCTATACCCATGTCTGTGGAATCAGCACTAACTGGATTCATGGAATTATATTTTCTAAAATAAAAGACATTGTGCTGATTAGTTTTTACCGTCAACTTGACACAACTTGGAGTCTCCTGGAAGAGGAAACCGCCACTGAGGGACTGCTCAATCAGACTGATCTGTGACTATGGGTATAGAGCACAAATTGATGCTCCCAGCCCACTGTGGGCGGTGCCACCCCTAGGCAGGTGCTCCTGGGTGGATTACAAAAGCAGGCTGAGCACGAGGCAGAAGGAGCAAGCCAGGAAGCCGTGTGCCTCCATGAATGCCTCCATAGATTCCGCTTTAGTTTCTGCCTTTGGGTTCCTGTCCTGCCTGAGTTCCTATCCTGGCTTCCCACAGTGATAGACTTTGACCTGGAAATGGAAATGGAAACAAACCCTTTCCCTCCTAAGTTGCTTTTGATCAGAATGTTTTATCACAGCAAACAGAACACAAACAGAACAGACATGAGGGTAGGAGGGGGAGATGTGTTGGAGGAGTCTCTGGGAGAAAAAGGAAGAGGGAATTGGGGGTGGGCAAGTAAGACATATACATCCATATACATGTATGACCAAGATATATGACATACATATATGAAACTTGCCAGGAGCCCAAACTTTTATGTTTAGATTCCATTTTAGGGATAGACTTGGGTTTTGGCTTCTCCTCAGCTACAGACCTTGGAGAAATCGGGTGGTCGATGGTACTGTGCCCTCCCAGAGGAAGAAAACATCTTACAGCTGCCAGAGATTCACCTTGGCTGAATGCCCAGGCTATGTGGAAAATCCCACTTGCCTTACTTCTTCCCCTGCCTGTATAAGTTCCCTGAGAAAATACAGTTTGGGGCCTTGAACAAGGCTTATCTTGGCCTCGTTCTTCCCATCTCCTGTCTTTCTATTTCTCTGCCCTTCTCTCCTAGGGTCCCCCACTGAAAACCCCACAGGCTGGGGCAAAACTGTCAAAGAATAAGTTTAAAATGTTTTAAAAGTAAAAACAAAACAAAAAAACCCACTTCCTCACTATGAAATGAATGTACTTATAGTTGTTTCTGGAGGTGTTCTATTATTAGAAATATTCCATTTTATTTATATTTTTAATGTACATTGGAGGTTTCCCATTTCAATTTGGAGCTGCTTGGCTCCAGGGACTTGACCTGAGTGGGGACATGAGGAAATTTAAAAAAAAGAAAGAAAGAAAAGAAAGCAAGCAAGCCATGTGGTGTGGTGGTCTGGGCTCTCAGGTGGAGAAAATACAGCACCTCGGAAGCTTGGATTGTTTATTCTATGGAGTTGAGCAGAGAGGTGGGATTGTTGCATGCAGGCAGATAAACAAGGATGCAGAGTTCTTGGTATGAATCTGAAACAGGAGGCTGACTTAGTTAATTTCTGTAGGAGCAGCCTCTGTAGAGGAGCCATCTTTAGGCCATAAACATCTGGATGGAGACCGCTCTGGTGGACATTTTCTGCATTGACTGTCAACTCTTACACTCAGACCCCCCACAGAAGATTTCACAATCCCTCTGAGTCTGAGGCTGTGGGGTCCCATGTCAAGAACACATTTACTCGGGACTTCACACACTCAGGGTTTCCAGCATTCTCTACAATTTGGGAATGTATCCAAATCCCTGCTCTAACCATTCTTCTGTACGTTGAGTGTGATGTGTCAGAGTATGAATGTGTACATCTTAGAAGATACTATCAAATGTCCTGAAAGTGGTAAAAGTTCACACACACCACAGCATACCATAGTGTTCTGTGTCCTCACCAACACTTAGTAGTGTTACCAGACATTATCCTAGACATGATGTGGTGGTATAGTATCATGGTATTTTGCATTTTCCTGATGAATAATATGGACATAGATACACAGGCATGTACATACACACACACCCATACCCACAAGGCACACACTTGCACACACACACACATACACACACACACACCTTGGATCTTTCTGTGACATGAGATCTGTATTAGCTCCCTGTTAATGCATGCCTCCAGTGACTTACGGACCTCCTACTAGGCACCACCTCCAAAGGTCCCACCCCTCTGCACGGTGCCATCTTAGGTACCAAGGTCTTAACTGGGTCTTTGGAAGACACTGCTTACACTCAAACCATAGAGACAACCAAAGTTGGACCTCTTGCTTTTGAGAGTGTAGAGTGTCAGGCACAAGCTTAGATGTATCTGTGTGCTTTGAATAATTTTATTCTCAAGATGATTCACAGATCTGGGATGCTGGTCCCTTTTGCAGATATAGATATCTGTGAATCAAGAAAGACAAAGTCATTTGGCCACAGAGTTAGTGACATGTGTTACGTGTGGGGTGGGGAGGGGGCTCTTCAATTTCTCAGCTTCTCAAAACAAACTGTCAAACAGCTGTTGTAAAGATTCAGCTGAAAGAGACAACCCTGGCGCATGCACCAGCAGAACCGAGTATACACAGCAACCAGGGGCAGGCACTCACAGAGACTGGGGCCTCACGGCACTTGCTCAGGCTCAGGAGAGACTTTCAATGGTCAGACTGTGTCTGTCCTGGGCCATTGTGAGCATGAAAGTTCGGGTAGTCCTGGGCTCTGCCTAAGGACAATGTCCACACCTCCAGCCTGACACCTGTGTCTTTTGAATAAGCTTCCTCTTCTTCCAGCATTTGTATCCATCATGAACACCATCATCAAATGCCTTGGGTCTCCTGCTCACCCAGAATTAGTATTGTGGCCTCCACCTGGATTGCAGGCCTTTCCTACTCTGCCTGGCTTTTGTAGGTGATCCCGCAGGTAGACTCAGACCTTCTTTAGGAGGAAGGCCTAGATCATCTCTGATTCCATTCCCAGTAGGTCATGGGGCAGAAAGTTCACTTCACACTTCTTTTAAAAAATTGTTTTAAAGATTCATTATTTTATTATTTTTACTTATGTGTATATGTGTCTGCCACATTTGTGCAGCTGCCTGAAGAGGCCAGAAATGGATCAGATCCCTTAGAGTTGGAGTTACAGACACTTGTGCTGTCCAGTGTGGATGCTGGGAACCAAACTTGAGTCGTCTGCAAGTGAAATCTAGTGCACTCAGCCAGAGCTGTCTCACTTATCCAGCATCGATTGTGTGCTTCTTAACAGGTGACCCATGGCGGCCTTCCCACAAATAGTAGAGGTCACTGATGGGCAAAATTTGCTCAACAGACATTGCTTTTTATGTTGTTTTTCCTTTTTATATTGTTTTTCTTGTTTTTCCCCTCAAGGGATTGAGGTTGTTCAAGGCTTAAACCATTGGTCTATATGGCCATCCCACAAGCGGTCAGTGCTGTCTGTCATGTGCATGAAGAGTGCCCAAGTCATCCTGTCCTGTAGGGGATGGCTGCTCGTTAAGGCCCCGGTGAGAGGGGATGGCCTGGCCTTGAAGCAGAAGTTGGTGACCTCATCAGCAGTCTGAGCAGGTCAGCAGAATCTGTGTGAACTCTCCCGAACTGTGACCTGATTCTGATTTTCTAAGCGTGATGAGCCTGGGATTGTTGATCAGTGTCTGCAGCAGAAACCACCTCGTTCTGGCTCTGGCTGAGAATCGGGGACCTAGGACAGAATTGGAGGAGAGGGATCAGGGGGTGGGGGTGGGGTGAGCTACCTACAATGCAAAGTTGTAACAAGAGGCATTGATTCAGGACTCCTGGGGGATGAGAGGTAGAAGGATGCGAGCTCTCCTACAGACCTGTAGGGAATATTAGTGTGTATATCTGAGCCCTTTGAGGGCGGGAGGAACTCAGAGCACTTCCTGTAAGCAATAGGGGAGAAAATCCCACAACTGATCTCCATTTTGGAAATCGAGTCTGCTGTGTAGCCTGAGGTGTGTAACGGCATCCCAGGACAATAGGATACAGATAACTGAGCCTGCAGAACTGAGGTTCAGTTCCAGATGAGGTAGGTAAGCCAGTCTGCAGGACAAGCCAGGCAGCCTGCATGATGAGGGCTATGGCTCCCGAGCAGCTTGGCCTGAAGGGATGCAGAGCAAAGGGATCAGGAAGGAGACCTGGTGCCTCTGAGGATCCCAGGGAGTCCACGGGAATCCATTTTCCACTCTGAACCCAGCGCAGGTCCAAACAGGAGACATTACCTGCTGTCTGGTTCAGGTACCAGTATTTCACAGTCTTCTTCAGCTTCCCATCCTTGTGGCTTGTGATCAGAATGTGGCAAAAGCTGACCAACACAGGGTTGGTGTGGTAATGGTCCACGAAGAGCATGCCAACCCATGCACCGAAGCCTGGAACCCAGGTCAAAGCAGGTCAGCCAGGCTGCACCTCCCATTGCCGCCCAGTTGGTGTTTTTATAATACAATTGCTGTTCTTCTTTATTTAAATTTTATTGTTGAGACAGAGTCTCCCTGCATAGCCCTGACTGGCCTGGAACTCACTGTGTAGAACAGGCTGGCATTGAACTCATAGAGATAGCTCTGCCAGCCCCTGCCTCTCCTATGCTGGCTAACTGCTATCTACAGAGTGAGTGTAAAGATCTGGAAGGATACTTGGAGAGAACGTTCTACTCTGTGCACTCATGGAGAACTCAAAGCTTGAAGGGGCCGAGAGCAGCAACGAAGAGAGAAGATATCACTCAGTACAGCCACAAGAAGACAGAGCATGCGTCAGTGCAGATCTTAAACAGCAGAGGGAAGGTATGACCAGGCTTGAGACTGGAAGCACTAACTTCTCTTCCTCAGGAACAGATAGGCAGCTTTGCGTTTAGACTATATTAAACTAGATACTTTCTTCACTAAATGTTCAAGCCGCAATACTAATATGACGGAGCTGTGTTCTAGTCTCCAATCTATTTGGAAAGTCTGAACCACCTATCCTATACCTCAATGGCCTGTGGAACGGGAAGAGTTCAACAACCTTCAAACTTTGACCACACACCAGAATACATATTTCCTGTGTGTGTTCATAGGGACTCACTGATTAAGCTGAGCTGGCTGTCTAGTCAGCCTTAAGGAACCTCCTGTCTCCACCTCCCTAGTACTGGGATTACAATCAGAGCATACCATGCATGGCTTTTTTACATAGGGGACCTGGGGATCAATCTCAGGTCCTCAGGCTCACACAGCAAGTCCTTCCATGACTGAGTCATCTCCCCAGGCCAGAACCAAGTGCCTGGCTTTATGACCTCTGCCAGAAGCCAATTGCAGGCCCAGGTGAAGGTGTGAACTCATAGCCATCTGTTCCCCCAAGGAGATAGCCGGCAGGACTGCTACGCACCCATGTCTGCATCCTCATAGCCACTCTGCATGATGGTCCTGTCGATGCGTGCAATCAGCCATGTGCCCAGGAGGCAGCTGATGAGCAGCCTGGAGAGGCAGGCACCCAGACCCAGCAGCACATTGTAGAAAAACAAGAAGTAGTTGAAGTTGTGGAAGGCTCTCCTGCAGACAGAGGCAGACAAGAGGTAACCCTTCTATCAGGCAAAATGGCAGCACAGCCAGCTCTGGCTTCATCCAGACTGGGTGTTAAACTCTGCAGCTCTGTCTCCTAAGCTTATGACCTCATGCTTGGTGGCAGGTGAAGCTGAGTGTTTGTCCACAGTGCTGGAGGGATGTGTGGTCTCTGATTGTGGGGTTGGGGTGGGGCACTGAGCATATCACAGGGTAAATGTTTCTTGCTTTGTATGGCCTTTGGATTCTGAAAGGTCAAGAAAAACAATGGGGCTACAGCTGGCTTAAGGGTTGCAACAACACTGTGGTTCACCTCGCCATTGCTATAAGGACCTACCCCAGCCAGAGCTGTCACTGGTCCTCCAGAGGAAAAGTCCCAAAGGACCCCCTGATGACATGGTCCTGTGGCCTCAGGACCAAACTGCATCCTGAATGTCACAGACCCCCCTGACAGAGGACTGTTTGGCCTTGTCACTCTGTATCCCTTGGTGCTCCACGCTGTGTCACACTCTATGGTGGATATTTGGGGTCCTCACTGATCTCCCAACACATGTAGTTTATGTCTTACGACTTCCATCCACGCTGTGGTAGCTGTAAACCATGTTAGTTCCTCATTTCCACCCACTGCTCTCTCCCCTCCTCCCGGCCTCTGCTCCTCCTCCTCAGTCTCTCCTCATCGTCTTTACATCACTCGGGAGATTTTGGCTTTTACCCATGTGCCAGTCCTCTACAGCAAGCTATAACGCTCTCAGAGGTGGTAGGTAGGGATATCTATCTCTCTGTTGTACATGCTAAGGTTTCCTCAATGAATAAATGAATGAATGACAAAGGATTACTGTTCTGTCCATATTTTATGTTTCATCTTTAAAACACCTCTTGAAAGAATGCACAATAACTACAAACAGGGAAGCTGAGGTTCACACCTTTACTGAGGCTGCACAACCTCACTGGCTCTCCTACTACCGGAAAAGGCAATTCTGGATCCCAGATCATGTGGCCCCAGATCTCACCCCTGTGCACAGCTAGCCTCACAGAACTCAGAGCACTCCAGAGCCCGGCCACCACTAGACAGGAGGTGCAGGAGCATCACCCCACAGAGCAGCCATCTCCCTCCTCTGCCCTCACCTGTTGTTGAGAGCCAGGGGCTTCTGCTTGTCGCCTGTGCCCAGCTTGGGCTGCAGGAAGAACGTGGCAGCAATCCACACTTGTAGGCTTATAAGGCCCACGACTACGGATAGGGTGAGGCTGAAACACAGGACAAGTTCAACCTGGAAGTGTCTGTTCTACTGTTCCAGGACCTTCTGATACACAGTGGGTAGAGAGAGAAAGGGGGAGAGAGAGGGGGAGAGAGAGACAGACAGACAGACAGACACATAAAGATAGAGAGACAGAGAGAGGGGTAGAGAGAGGGGGAGAGAGAGGGGGAGGGAGGGAGAGAGACAGAAGCACAGAGAGAGACTGAGAGACACACAGACACAGAGAGAGGGGAGGAGGAAGGAGGGGGGATGGAGGAAGGGAGGGAGACATAGAGACAGACACAGAGAAAGACAGACACAGACAGACAGACACAAACACACATACACACACACACACACACACAGAGAGAGAGAGAGAGAGAGAGAGAGAGAGAGAGAGAGAGAGAGCCCAACCAAAAGAACGGTAGAAGAACAAGTTCTGAGCTGAGATCTCCACCCACTCCCCAGCCCATGGTGCACAAATGGGAGGTGTGCCTCCCAAGACCACATGATGATTCTCAGCTCCAGATCATAGCCTGTGGTTGCCCATGATGTCCCTTTTTGCCAAGGGTGGCAGTGGAGTGACCATCCTAAGAATAAGTATAACGCAGAGCCACACAATCCTTCCATGTTGAGAATGAAAGCCTAGAATTAGCTGGGAAAGCCGCCAGGGAGCAGACAGGCATGCACTGCAGGCACACAGGTGGCTCTAGGCAAACATGGCATCAATGTGTGCAGAGCAATGAGTTTCCTGGAGAGTGACACATGCTAAGTTGACATAAGTGGCAGTTATGGTGGTAACTAACTAACAGGGGCTTGGACTCCAGCCTGTTCCTCTACTTCAGGCCTTTTAGCATGTGTCTCCTGGCTGCACCAAACTCCCAGAGCTCTTACAGGAAAGGGGTTCGGCAAGCGCTCCACAGTCAGCCACTCACTGTCTCCACAGAGAGCTGAGTGAGGCTCTAGAAGGGTAGGGATCTTACCCTGGGTAACAGCACATCAGGTAACTTCTCCATGATCCCGGCCCTTCCTTCCGGTCCCTCCTCTCACTTCATCCCTCCCACCCCCGCAACTTGTTTCCTTGATGGGAAGTGGGAGTTTAAGTATCAAGTACAGGACTGTGAAGGACCCACAAAATGATGGGAAAGGAACCCTGTTGAAAAGGTAAGATTCCCTCCCTCCCCGTGAGGTGCTGTGATGACCCATCCCTGTGGCATCAGAACAAGACCTTGGACCCAGGGCTGGGTCCCCAGGATCAGTAAGAAGACATTTAGCACTTACACCCCAAGGCCAAATCCTTGCAGCATCTCCAGGCCTTGGTGGTGGACGATGGGCAACACCAGGCTGTACATGAGCATCACCCCACAGAGGCTCTGTACCACATGGATGATGAGGTATCCTGGAGATGCAGTAGAAGGCATCACTAGGGATCCGACATGGCCGACTCCCATCCTCCCCTCAGGCAGACATGACTTATGCCCTCTTCCTCCAGAGGCACTTGGCACACCTGCTGGTACTGTGTCTTCTGCCTAGTTTTATTCTCCTCTCCATGCTTTGTCCAGCACTCTGCCAGAGCAGTTCAAATGTCAACTCCCCTAGGAAGCCCTCGGGTCCTGAGCTGGCATGAAGGACCGTTTCTTCCTCTGCTCCCTGATGCCCTTAGCAAAGGCAGCCAGTGAGATGGGGGTGAGGGGGAGATGACAAATGCTGTTTCCCTACTATTCTACGTACTCCCCAAAGCTAGAAGCTATGACTGCTTCTCTGGCCCTCTGTGTTTCTCCTCACAGCTGTGGCTCTGCAGGTGCCCAGGAAGCACACACTGTGTCACATGGGTCATGGGGTGGCACTTACCCCAGAGGATGTAGGCTATTTGCCAGCCAGAGTACCTTGCAATGGCCACCTGAGAGATAGAAGGAAAAGGGGGGTTTCAGAGTAGAATGGGAGACTCCTTCCCCTCAAGCCTTATACCTAGGAACCCCCCCCCACCTCCCGCATCTGAGGGTAACCCATTAACCGAAGCAGGTTCTTCTCATGGCTGGGTCTCAGGATGGAGGCCTGGTTTGACTCCTCTGTGCTCCTGTTCACCTGCTGCCCTGTCAGGTGTGACCCAGCTCCCCTACAGACTCACCACACTCGCTGCTGAAGAGGGACTGTGGAACTTCTGAGGGAGGAAGTGTTTGTCTCCAGCCCATAGCCTCTTCATATGCTTTCTGGGGAAGAGGGAAAGTAGGTGACATTCATAACTGTGGTGCTTTCTGTGGGGTCCGAGCTCAATGAAAAGGCTGTGGAGGCCTGTGGCAGTCAGGGGGTGTCAATCGTCTCTCCTCCAGAGTTCTGATTTCTCTTCCGTCTTCAGGGTTACTATAGTTCATAAAAATAATACTCATCAAGTCATAACAGCAGTTGAATCTGATGGATGAGAACACATGGTTTATCTTCATTCTGCTTTCTATATTTCTTACTGTTATGGTGAATGCATATTACTTCATAATATTTTTAAAACAGTAAATTCCAGGAAGTCAATTTGTTGACTTAACCTTACATCAACATAAAGAGAAATCAAGGATGGGTGAGATGGCTCGGCAGGTAAGAGCGCTCTGCTGCAGAGCCTGCTGACCTGAGTTCAACTCACATGGCAGAAGGAGAGAACCTTTTCCCACAAATTGTCCTCTGAACTCCACACATGCCATGCCATATTCACCCACAGAAACACACGAGGCACACACCCGCACACACAATAACAATACATTGCTTTGTTTTGCTTTGCTTTGTTTAAGACAGGGTCTTTTTACATAGCCCTGACTGTACTAGAACCCTCTATGTAGACAAGGTTAATCTTGAACTTACAGAGAGCTGACTGCTATGCTTCCTGAGTGCTGGGATTAGAGGTGTGTGCCACTGAAGTGGAAATCTCTGTTTGCTTTGGAAATTCAGTTATGTCATATGATGTTCTGCTGGGGCAGACATGTGAAAGGATGTTTTGCTGAAACAGACATGTGAGAGGATATGTGATGTTTAGAAAGAATATAAATATAACCCCACAGACAGTGGGAGGAGGCTCTGGCATTGATTTGCCTTGCATCAAGTTGCTGATCTTCTCTTGTCATGACTTTGTAGAGAGTAGCTTGTCAAAGAACTCATGATATTCAGGAGGCTTCTCGCTGCTCCTTCAGACTCAGGCTGATTGGCAGAACCTCGAGGTTTCTTCTGGATTGAATTGCCTTTGCTGATTCATGGGTGGTGAGTGCTGAGTGGACTGGACTGCCACTGCTGATTTGTGTTAAGTGTTTGCTAGAGGACTGGACTGTTGACAATGAAGACTAGAATCGCCCCCCAAGGAACTATTTCTAAGCAGGTCTACGATGCCTGTTTCCTACTAACCTTCCTTTTCCACTACTTCTGGTGGGTGGTGGGCTAGAAGGGAGGTTGATGCTTTTAAGAACCCTTATTAAAGTAGGTTTTGAACAATCTAAGCCTACACACCAGCATGTCTAATGATACATTTTTAAACAGAAAAACTTTAAAGGGTCAATAACCCCTCATTGATCCCCACTCCCTTCACTTTACTTCCCACACCCCTGTTTTTGGCAGGGAAGTAGCCAGATGTGGCTTAAAAGACTAGAATAGATTAATATTGCTCAGCTATTGTGCCTAAAGCTTGATTAAATAAATCTTATGGCCTCTGTCTCATTTATTTGGGAGCTAGATGGGATAAAGAAAAAGCTGTCACTTTTAAGACTGCAAGACTACCCCTGTCCAGTTCCTATATCTGAAGGTCAGGTTGGAGGCTTTCTGTCCCTAGGCCACACTCACATTTGAGGGATACTTTTCCCCCCACTTTTTACTCAATCTCAAACATCTTCTCCCAGCTGGCATGATCCCTGCTACATTTGGAAATTCTTAGCCTGAAAGGAGAAATGTAGCTCTTGGCGTTGACTCCCAGGGAACTGTGCAGACTCTACAGCCTCCTCAACCATTCCTTAATACCAGCCACCAGCACTCTCTCCACTGGCCAGGAATCAGATCCTCATGGTGGACCCAGTGTCCCCCCGCACCCCAATGAATGCACTTAGCGTTCGGCCCTGCTCTCCATCCCCATTCCTTATATCAGGCCCCAATACCAAGAAATAAGTTCTACTTGGGATCCCCAGTGGCCACACCTAGTTGGAACTCAGAAGCACTCTCTAGCAGGCAGCCCATAGCTACCACACCCTCCTAAGATCCAGAGAGAGCAACAGAAACCAAAGAAGGAAAAACCCACCCAACAAAGACAATGTGAGAAATGCCATATTGTTGAAGAAACAGACAAAGTCTTCAAAATGGCTTTTTATGACTAATGATGAAGGACCTTAAAGGCGATATGAATAGATCCATTAATGGAAGCCACGAAGACACAAACAGTAGAAAGAAATGAAGAAAACTGTCCAAGACACTGAAGGGAAAACAGAATAAAGAAAACCCAAATGGAGGGGAAACTGGAAATGAAAACTTAGGACCTCCAACGGGATCCTCAGAGGCAAGCCTCAGCTGCAGAGATGGAAGAGAATCTCAGGTGCTAAAGACAAAATGCAAGAGTTTGATACCTTGGTCAGAGAAAATGGCAAATGTAAAACCCACCCAAGCACGAGCATCCAGGAAGTTTGAGACACTATGAAAATACCAAACCTAAGAATAATAGAGTAGAGAAAGAAGAAATACAGATCAAAAGCACAGAGAATATTTTCAACAGAAATCATAGAAGAAAAAAAATTCCCTAACCTAAAGAAGGAAGTGCCTAGCAAGGTACAAGATGTATACAGGGACCCAGACACACAGAGAGACTTGCAGAGAGAAAGCACAAGCCTGCTTCTTCTTCCTGCACCACTGTTCTTGAGGTACATGCTCCCACAGCACTTGACTCCACCTCTGCAGATGTTCCCTCAAGCTAGGGTTACCTGCTAGGAGCCTGGACTCATCAGCCCTGAAGAGTGGGGCAGATCTGATACCCAACAATGAAGCAGCATACACAAGATATACCAAGGTCTCAGGAGGACATGCCTCTCTGCTCAGAGCTTGAGCACGTCATCTTATTCTTGTTGAGTCTCAGCTTTGTCAACTGTAAACATTGAGAGGAAAATACTCACCTCCCAAGTGTGGGGCAAAGTCGACTTGAGGACTCTAAGCATATTGGTAGATCGTCATAGATGTCCAACCTGACAGTTAAGCTTACATTCTTCTCAACCAAAGGTGAGCTTGGCCACACCTGGCCCTTGTATTCACCCCTCATAGTCACACTAAAACATGCGGGTACTGGTCAGAGATTCTGGGTAAGGAATGCCATGCTTGGTTTTGTTTGTTTGTTGTTGTTGGTGGTGGTGGTGTTTTGTTTTGTTTTGTTAGCTGAAGTCTTGTGAATGACTCTTACCTGTAACAGGCCAAAATGTGGAAGAGATAGGTGACACACGTGAGGGCGGCAGGCAAAATGGTCACCACCCAGACACCTGAAATATGAAGGCTGACGTGAGAGGGCTTGTAAAACACTCCTGAAGTGGAACTGCAGAGCATAGATCTGTGTCAGCAAGGTCTAGGCAAGCCTGTTCCACTCCTTTACCTCCTTCTGTGTGGGTGAGCTGGTGCCCCGTTTAACCACACACATTCTTGGTAGAGGTGATTTCCCACGTGGTCCTCTGAAACCTTTGACAGCAAAATGTTCCAACTATATTCAATTAATTTGGGGAAGGCTATGCATGATCTACATCATCCGTAGGGCCCATGAATGGAAAATACCATTAGAGCTGACTTTTGATAGGGCGGGCATGGGGCATTGGTTACTTAACCTCTGTCAACCAGAGGCCGTAGCGCTCATCGACCAGCAGGTTTCACTGCCTGGGCTCAGTCTTGGCTACTTTTCTGTTGGTTCAGTCAGTCATGGGGAGGAGTCATGGCATGCATGTGTATGCGTCGGGGAGGCCAGAAGTCAACCTTGGGTATTGTTCCTTAGGAGCTGTCCACATAGGTTTGTCTGTTGTTGTTGCTATTTTGAGACAGTGTCTCACATTAGAACCTAGTGTGTGGGCAGCGGGCCAGCAAGCCCCAAGGATCTCCCTGTTTCTGTCTCTCCAGTCCAGAGATTACAAGCATTTTGCATCATACGTTTTCGTGTGGGAACTCAGATTGTCCTGCTTGCACAGTAAGCACCTTACTCATTGTGGTGGTTGAGTAAGAATGGCCCACCTAGGCCCACAGGTTTGAATGCTTAGCCATTAGGGAGTGACACTACTTGGGAGGGATTAGGAAGTGTGGCCTTGTTGTTGGAGGAAGTATGTCACTAGGGGGCAAGCCTGGAGGTTTCAGAAGCCCCAAACCAGGCCCGGTGACTCTTCCTGCTGCCTGAGGATCTGGATGTGGAACTCTCAGCAGCTCCTGTACCAAGCCGGCCTGTACGCTGCCATGCTTCCCGCCATGATAATGGACTAAACTCTGAACCTGTAACCCAGCCCCAATTAAATGCTTTCTTTTAAAAGAATTGCTGTGGTTATGGCGTCTCTTCACAGCAATAGAATAACCACTAAGACCTTCATTTAGTCATCGCTCCCACGGGCATTTATCCTGACATCTTGTACACGATTCTTTCTTACTTAGAAGACAGTAGACATCTCCTCTTCCCAGAGATGATATACATATCGTGTCATTTTCTTTTCTTTTTCTTTTTGGTTCTTTTCGAGACAGGGTTTCTCTGTGTAGCCCTGGCTGTCCTGGAACTCACTTTGTAGACCAGGCTGGCCTCGAACTCAGAAATCCTCCCTGCCTCTGCCTCACAAGTGCTGGGATTAAAGGTGTGTGCTACCACTGCCTGGCAGATTATGTCATTTTCTAAGAAATTTTCTTTCATAAGTACCTTTCTTGTTACAAAAAAAAAGACATTCCTCCAAAGAAGACACACAAATGCCCAACGGATACATAGAAAAGATGGTCATTATTCATTTTCAGAAGATGCAAATTAAAAACACAATGAGAAGTCCCTTCACAGCTATTAAGGTCATGGTGGGGAGGCATGGTATCGGGCAGGCATGGCGGCTGTAGCAGCAACTGAGAGCTCACATCTTCAATAATAAGCAGGAAGCAGAGAGAACAGCTGGAACTAGAGTGGACCTTCAAACTCTCAAAGCCCTCCTCCCGGGACATATTTCTCCATTGAGGCCACACCTCCTAAGCTTTCTGAAACAGGACCACCAACTGAAGACCAAATGTTCAACTGTATGAGCCTATGCAGGACTGTAACTAAAACCACCACAGCATGTCTGAGAGATTATCTTGATTGCATTCTATGAAATGGGAAGACCTGTCCACTGTGGGTAGCAACATTCCCACGCTTGTTCGGTTTAAATGGAGAAAGGGAGCTGAGCCCCACATGCACGTGCCTCTGTTTCCTGACTGTGGGTACGCTGTGACCCACAGATTCAAGCTCCTGCCACTTTGATTTCCTTGTAGAATGATGGACTGTGCCTAGAACTAGAATAAAATTTCTTCCCTGTGTTGCTTTTGTAGCTATAGTTTATCACTACAACAGGATAAAACAACTTAAAATGAGAAATTTCTATTGGCGGGTTCAGTTCAGCCTCAGCCCTCTGTCCTAGTGGACCCAGGAAGACACAAATCAACTCTCACACAAAGGCAGTGTGGATGCTACTTGGACGATGGGAGTGGGCGGCCTTACCTTTAGTGACGCTGATCAGTTCTTTCACCTGTAGGATGACTGGGGTCAAGGCCTCCGTCTCGTTCATGTGGGTGAGGTAGCTCTCCAGCTTGTCTTCAAACATGTCCACCTTGTCTCTCACGTATAGAAACACACAAAACTCAATGACGATGAACTGCAGATGCAGAGCACAGGGGTCAAGGTCTCTTGGGACCAGCTCAGCATAGAAACAAACACAAATGTCTCTCGGGCCGGAGGCCAGCCTCTCCCAGACAGCCAGAAGTCTCTTGACCATGAGAGTGTGCAAGCTTGTTCTTCACCTAGAAGACTCAAAAAACACTTGAAGGTTATAGAATCTGGAAGTAGAGGGTGACCCTAGGCGCAAGCCCAGCCCCATCTCCCATGGTCCCTTTCACTGATCTAAACAAGAGCTACACTGGAGAAGGTATTTCACATGATTGCAACGCTTGCCCACTGTCCTGTCTTCCCGCCACCACGTTCTTGCTTTTCTGGTTCCCACCATCTTCTTTCTCCAGCAACCAAATCATGTTTGCTTTTGAGAGTGGAGTACGAATGCCGCCACCATCAAGCAGTTTCACAGTCCAGAATAATCACTGGCCTTCAGAACGCCTTCCCCATCTCTTTTCTCTCTTAGAACGGCAGAGATCTCCTTTCATGTCTTACTCCTTCTCTTGGACCCACAGCTTCTCTCTGGCTAGGACAATGCTAAAGCAACTTTCCACCTTCTCCCAGCTCTCAAGATGGTGCTTAGTATATGGCAGATGTTCAATAAAGTCTTAAAGCACACCATAGCACCAAGAGAGGTATTCATTGCTGCAGAGCGCTTCAGTCATCCTTCCAAGTCCATCCTCTGGGGGCTGGGGAGATGGTGAAGTGGATGGGATGTTTGCAGAGCAAGCACAAGGACTTGAATTTGATCCCCAGCACTCACATAAGAAGTTCAACATGGTGGCACAGGCTTGTAACTCCAGAGCTGGGGAGGCAGAGACAGTCAGATCCCAGGACCCCAGTGACCCCTCCCTAATCTAGCCTAATCAGAATCTCAAGGTCTCAGGGGAAGACTCAGTCTCAAAAAAGGGGGATGGGGGCTTGAGAGATAGTTTAGGGGATAAAGCACTTGTGATATAATTGTGAAGATCAGAGTTCAGATCCCGGCACCCATATAAAAGCCTGGGGTCCATGGCAGCCACCTGACATCTCAGTGCTGGAGAGCAGAGCCAGGAGATTCTCCACAAGAAGCTGGCTGGCTAGAATAGCCCCATTGCCAAAATCTGGGTTTAGTGAAAGGCCTGCCTAATGAAATAAACGAAGACAATTGAGGAAGGCACCTGACGTCACCCTCTGGGCCCCACAAACGCACGGGAACACACACACACACACACACACACAGACTTATATAACCAAATTAACTACTACATCATTCTCCCTTCTTTAGTCACAGAACTGGACTATATTTCCCAGCCTCCCTATGTTAGGTGTGACCACACGACCCCATTAGGACAATGGATGAGAAGCAGAAGGGAAAGATGGTACACACCCAGTCTAGGAAAACCCTGTGCAAGCATTTTGCTATTTTTCCCTCCCTGCTATTGACTAGGAGGCCACGAGGTCCTAGGAATGGGGAGGCGCATGACAGAGGATGCCAGGTGTCTGAGTGAAGAAGAGAGCTGCCTCCCGACCTGCACACACCCTCAGTGGGGACGGGGCAGGGGGCACAGAGAGGGAGCCACTGGCATTTAGAATGGCATCCATGCTTCGGTATAACCCAATGAACGCATTTCCTTAAAACCTGAACAGCAAGCTGACTCCACAGAAACATCACCCCCACTTCGAAACAATCAAAGGCAACGAGGCCTTCTGTCTGTGTTCTGTGTATTGCAGCTGCCTTTGACTCAGCCAACTTAATTTCCAGTGACTCAGGGCATGTGCAATGTTTTTATTTTATATCTGATAAAACACTGAATCCTAGCAACACTAAAAACATTTTCTTGAGGAAAAAAAAGCAAATGAAAGATAGTTCAGCTTTGATCCATACCATAAGTCAATTCTAGTTTTCCACTTTCATATTTAAGTCACTGAAATTATTTTTGTGAGAATCAGTTACCTGCTGGGCAGTGGTGGCGCATGCCTTTAGTCCCAGAACTCGGAAAGCAGAGGCAGGCAGAGCTCTGAGTTTGAGGCCAGCCTGGTCTACAGAGTAAGTTCCAGGGCAGCCATGGCTACACAGAGAAACCTGGTCTTGGAGAGAGAAATGGGAGGCAGAGGGCGGGATTTAATTTTTCACAAGATAACTTACTGTCTATAATTGTGTGTTTTCTCTGGATATCATTATTTCTATCAGCTTTCCTGGGTCAGTTGAGCATATCAAATGATATAAAACATCTTTTCCTTACCTTTTTTCCTTTCCTTTTTTGAGACACGGTCCTACTATGTAACCCTGGTTAGCCTGGAACTATATAGCTTAGGTTAGCCTTGAGCTAACAGAAATCCACCTCTGACCCCTGTGTGCTGGGATTAAAGGTGTGAGCCACCACCAGTTTCATTTGTGATGGATAACTCTCCAGTGAGTGTCACCACACGGGTGAAGTGTCCTTGCAGGTCAAAGGGTCGATCACTGTACTTCCTTAATTCACCAAGTTTCCGTTCTGACTCAAACTTTAGACACACACTGCTTGTACCAAAGACTTGGTGACCCCAAACTGGGTACTGCTCTGTTTACAAAACAGGAAAGGATTTTCCTGGAGCTACTCACTCACAAGGTAGAGGCAGATGAAGGCCAGCACGAGGGTCCCGATCATCCTGCTGGGGAACTGGAAGCAGGGGTCCCACTCATACACCCTGGTTTGAAACCAAGACTTTCCGCCTTCTCTGTGAATGAATGAACACACTGAAAGGAGCATTGGTAGTTCCCCGAGCTTCCTGTCGTCCCTTATCCTTAAGGACACAGACTGCAGTTTAAGGAATAGGGCAACAGGTTATCAAAAACTCCAAAACAAACAAAAACTAAAGTAAAGTAAAATAATAAAATAAAACAAACAAAACCCAGAAACTCCAACTTTCCTAGCAGCTAAGAACCTGGCTGGGTTGTCACACTCAGGGTGACTTAGGGCAGACTGCCCAGGTGGAGCTGACACCGTCACAGACCCCTTCTGTTCTGTCTTGTTTCCTTCTGTCTGTCCGCAGAAATGCAGATTAATGGCTGGTCCCGGGGTGGAGCCCGTGAGGCAGCACTGGGGGTGGGGGTGAGGGTAGGGTGGAAGGTGGGAAGGAGACTAAGACGCTGGAACAGAGAGTTGGGAGCCCACATCACGAGCAGTCTAGAGTCACTGTGGAGTGCTTACCTCCAGAGTTCTTACAGATGATAAACTAAAACACCTGGGTCTTGTTAGTGCCAGTGTTATTTCAAGTCTAGTTCTCCAAACCTAACTCTCGCCACAGTAGGAACTTTGCCACTCTGTGATTTGGGATAAGATGCATCCCTTCTCTGGATCTACCCAGTATGAGCGGTGGCTGAGGCAGGGGCGAGCTGGACTGGACCATCTCAGACGCTCTGGTGGGAAGCTATTTATTCCCACCCTGGGTCTTACTACTTAAGTGAGGTTGTCGCTCCTGTCTCTCTTCTGTCCCAAGAAATGGGCTTGGCCAGTCATCCAGACATAGTAATTGATCTCAGCTGGCATATGACCCGAGGGAACATTCTCAAGTGACTGTTTTTTAAAAAAGGGAAAAGTGTAATGTGTCTTCCCTCCTAAAGTCTAGAAATGACAGTGGGGAGAAAGCTTACCCAGAGTGCGGCCCAAGCAGTTAAGAGCACTGTAGGGAGCACTAATTAACAGTCCTGAAGTTGTCTCTTAGGTCCAGTTAGCCTGAAAGACTCTCTCTGACTCTCTCTCTCTCTCTCTCTCTCTCTCTCTCTCTCTCTCTCTCTCTCTGTCTTTTTAGAGCTCCGATCCCCCCAGCCCCCCACACACACCCTACCCCCCTCCCCGGTTTCCCCCCTGCTGTGTTCCGCTTTAAGCTGGTTCCTGCTATCAGCATGGACTCCTGCAGTGTCTCTCCACCATCCCAGGGCCGGTAGGAGAGGCCTGGTACAAACTTTAGGGGCGAAGGGGCAGAAGAACGCTTACTGTGGGCGGGGCTTCCTCAAGAGCTGCTTCACGTGCTCCGCCTGGTGGGCCTCCAGCATCGACTTTGCTTCCTGGGAGGAAGGAGGGGATGTGCAGGCTCACAGATGCTTGCTAGGGTTTGGTCCCTTAAGGGGTCATCGACATGGAGGCCGGGATTTGGAATCACACTTAGCGGTCCCTGCACAGGTCATGCCTAGGAGTGGCCTTCAACTTTGTCATCCTGCGTTCCCCAGAGGCCAGAGAGCTGGTCCTATTCAACTCTCCTAGCCCAGGGTGAAAAGGTCCCTGCTCCAAGTAGCTTGTCGCCCCCACCAGAGAGGCTGTGCAGTAAAGCATGGGAGAAGCAGTAACAGATTCCCTGGGAAATCAGTGTCCAGCACTCACTGTCTGTGGCTCCAGGCCCAGGTGGACAGGCAGAGCCTTAAGGAACATGTGCAGGAAACGACCCAGCAGGAAACCCAGGCACAAGAGCGAGGGCCAGTAGAAAATGAGGGTCTCGAACCTCCCCAGAAACTACAACAGAAACAGAGACAGGGATGAGGGAATTAGTAGGCTGAGGTGAAGTACGGCCAGAATACTGCTAGGAAGATACGTCAGGACTCTGGCTGCTAGGAAGATAGGACAGGACTCTGGCTGCCCCGCGGATCCGCCTTCTCTAAACTACTAAAACAATAATCAATCCTTGCTCTATATGGTCAGCCAATCTCTGACATGCCCCGCCCCGCCCCCATGGTTGACCAATCCTGCTCTCCTCCCCTAGATGGTCAGCCAATCTCTGTTCCCCCTTCTTACATGCTCAGCCAATTCCTGCTCCCACTACAGTCAGAATGAAAAATGGATTTTGAGTCCAGCAAACCCAGGATGGAAAATTTTGAGCCCTTTTATTTTATGAAAACAGCTTTTTGGGTTTTGTTTTGCTTTGTTTTGTTTTGTTTGTTTTAATTTAATGAAAAGAAGTGAATGTCCCTTCGGGGAAATGTGAGAGACTGGGAAACGGGTGGGTAGATAGACGGAAGGAAGAGGTGGGGGTGGGGAAAGGAAGAAATAGAAGGGCAGAGAGGGGTGAAAGGAGGGAGGGAGGGATAGTCGTGGTGGGAGGAGACAGAAGGGAGGAGGGAGGAATGACCTATAACCAAGGATGGGAGTTGGGTGGTAGAAAGTTTAACAGGTTTCTCAAGGGAGTGTTCACAGTTTTTCTTTGTTTTTATTTTTTATTATTTTTGAGATTCCTATTTTTACTGCTTTCAGACCAATGTTAGCGGAACTCGGCTTTCACAGTGTGCTGGCTAGTTTCATGTTTTGTTATATTCTAGGGACCTTGTTCCTCAGGGGAATCGGGGCTCGATGCTGCTGTGATGTAACAGTACAAACACAATAGAGAGGGCCCGAGACGGAGGTACCAGTTAGTTCCCTTTCCTCTCTCACACGTTTCTAGCTCACCTTAACCATGACTAGCATTTTGGTGTTTCTCCCTCGTGTCTGGGAGTTGTTGGTAAACCCTGAATTCTGGACCCAGATAACCTTATGAGTCCCCCAAACCTCCCTGGGAACCCCTCTAAGTGCATTGTGACACCTGAAGTCTGTGAGAAGGATGGACAGACAAGGAATAAGCAACTTGCTGACAGTGCAGGCCTGTACTTGGGGAAACCTGCAGAGAGGAGGCGACATCAGGACCCCCTGCTGCCTGCAAGCTGGGGCAGCTAGGGGCAGAAGGGGGGCCTTGAAAATCTTCTGGCTTTGGCCCCAAGCTGGCCACTACTAGGAGTGGTCAGTTAGAGAGTGTCCATTGTTAGAGAGAGTCCATTTCTGGGGTCCTGGAAGCAAGAATCTAGAGAAATATATTCGTTTTCCACAGCCCCTGAAATTGTCGCAGTTCAACCAAATGGAACTTTTACAGAATGGCGTGGACCTGGCCAATAATATCCTCTTTGTTTTGTTCCTTTTCTGGGTTTGGAGACCAAGCCTGCAACTTTCAGTAACTCTGAGAAGGCAATGAACGGCTGGTCCTGCTAGGAAGGCTTCGTCTAACGATCGATCGATTTTACAGCAAGAGAAGCTGGAGCTCACTGGAGTGGATAGAAAGGAGCCTTGACCACGGGCAGGCCCGGCCTCAGCTCCCAGGTTTGCTCATTCCTGGGACTTACTCGGCCAAGTTGGCATCGTTTCCTCACCTGTAAAGTAGGTTTGATGACCAAGCAACGCAGCGAGTGAAAGATGCTACGGGAACAGAAGTGGGGTGAGCAGTGCCTGCTCCCCTCCCCCACAGGTAGGGAAACTGAAGCCTAGAGGAGGCTCCTCTGAGCTCACAGCGCCTGGTGGCCCTGAGGTGGTGACTGAACATCCTGAGAAAAGTCGGCGAGGACTTACCTGCCCATGGGGACACTGTGAGATCTGAAGAACAGTGACCACAAACCTGCAGAAAAGAGGCAAGGTAGGGTTGGCTTCTGTCCCAGCACAGCCCAAAGCAGCCTGGGGAACACAGCCCAGACACTGCCTGCCACCCCCAGGACTGTACCTGCCCCTTCCTAATCGGATTCCTCCTCGTGCCTAGCTGAGTACTACATTTTCTGGGTTCTACCTTGATGGGAACACATCTCAGAGTCCTTGCAGATGCCCCTCCCCTCTCCCTCTAACATTCAAGGAGGCAGAAGTCCAGGTTCAGCAAGTGATTTGTCCAAGCCACTTACAGACGCATAGAGCCAAGACAAGGTCTCAGGTCTCCTGACAGGGACTGAGGCTCTTCCTGAATGTAGGAGTGGGTGGGTGGATGGGGGAGAGGGAGCCAGCACTGGGCCTCAGGGACTCAGGAGTGGAACTGTTCCAAGGTGGGTCGCTCAGCTGGCAGATGACCCTGGTGCTTGCTCTGCATAAGTGTGCACTGCTGAAGCAATTCAGCACAAGCCGAGACCTCTCCCAGGTGGAGAGATGTTCTACACAAGGAAGAGGAGAAACACAGAGGCCCAGGGACCAAAGTCCATGAGGATCATAAAGGAGGCTGTTGAATGGATAAGTGGAGAGAGAATGGCAGGTAGGCAGCCGTGTGACTGAAGGTATGTGCCTGGACATGCTTGGGGACTGGGGGAGGAGGAGGAGGCCAGGTCTGGATGGCCCTGAATGCCAAGCAGAGATATAACTTTCTCTAAGAGAAGCCACAGACACGGGGCTCCTACCTCCTCTCTCTAGGGACCCTTGTCAGTTCCCAGAGTGGATTTTCCTTAATTCCTGACCTCCAGGAATATTCTAGCCATGGGCCCCTTCTCAGGAGGCACACAGCATCCTTGACAGACGTTTGGAAACCTCAGAAGTACCCCCAAGAAGAAGCCGCGATGGGACATTGAGCTAGTCGCCTCTGCCCTCTCTGAACCTTGCTATTCTCTTTCTCCACAAGGAACTCCAACCCAGCTCTGTCCTCTTGCCTAGAGTTCAGCCATGGCCAATATGGCCGGAAAAAGGCAAGCAGAGTCATCTTACCAGGTCAGGGAGTAGGCGAAGCCCAGGATGGAGCTGACCAGCTGGAACTCTGAGGACAGGCAGGCAAAGAAGGGGAAGTAGGAGAGGCCGACCTCCATGCCCCCGATGAGAAGCACAAAGGCTGCAAGAAATGAGGCCAAGACACTGTGGGCGCCTCTGCTCTCCTCTCAGAGGCCAAGACACTGTGGGCGCCTCTGCTCTCCTCTCAGAGGTGACCAGGAGAGCTGCGGAGCTCTATCCTGAGCTCGAGCCAGGGCCTCAGGACCCAAAGAGCTGACTGAAAGAGCTCTTGGCCATGGCGGAGGGATGCAGAAATGTCCTTCATTAACCATGCTCCCCTTCCCATGACAAGTGACAGCTGACCATGAAGATGAAGACTTTATACCTGAGGAGCTCACACAGTAAGGCAGGGCCAGACAGGCCAGCCAGCAAGCCAAAATGGCTGAGAGGCCCACACAGGCATGTTTCATGTCCTCTGGGGAGTACTCTAAGCAAGGTGACAGTCACATTGCCCCAGCAATGCACAGTGTAGAGAACGCTCTATGGAAGCGATGGTCACATTGGTCCCACCGCTGGCTAGCTCTGAGATGGGTCGACAGCTTCTGAAAAAGGCTGAGTCATCCAGGCTGACCTTTACTCTGTGCTAGGCACTGCATGGCAGAAATGGCCAGGGTTCTTGCTTTAAATATCGACAGTGCAGTGGGCAGGGGAGTGGTCTGAAATGAGCTGCAACAGAGGCACATTCATCCTGCCACAGGGACACAGACAAGGAAGCCAGTGACACTCCATCTCCAGGGGGCAAAGAATGGAGCAGCCTTCCCGCAGGTGCTGACTTTACCCCAGCAGTGCACTGTGAAGAGTTTGTACAGTGGGGAGATGGTTCTGGAACTGTATGGGAGCTCACCAAACCTTTCGATCAGGGTTACATGAGCACAGAGCCTGGGGAGGAAGGCCTCTGGCCAATGGACACAGACACAGGGTAAAGGTCATCTCCTCAAGGAGCCCCAGAAATTGTTGCTGTCAGAAGACAGCAGGCTCAGGGGACTGGCTGAGGAGGATGAGGAAGACTCTACTTCCAGTGCCTGTGTTATATAAGTTTGTCTAAAGCGCCTCAGTCTAACTGCAGGGAAGCCCCCAGGCAGGCTGTGGTGTTTGCCAAGCATTGACCTTGGGCAAGTAACAAACTAAGAACAATATGGCTGCTCATGTTGTTTTACCCCTCCAGACAGCCCCCATGGCCTCAGAGCAAGCATGTCCAGGTGGCATTCCCAGGATGTGTGAGGAAGCCCTGGTACCTTGGGCCCACTGTGGAACTTTCAGGGGCTGGTAGCCTTCGGAGAACAAGAACATGACCTTATTGGCTGTGGCCCCAAAAGCAGCTCCATAGGACCATCGGTTACTAAAAGTCCCCAAGAAGTCCAGAGGCCTGTAGACAACAGAAATGGTGGTGTGTGAGTCTCCAGGTCACCTCTAAAATAGCCATCCCACCGGTTGAGAGTGAAGGATTGTGGGAGAGTGAGCTGCTCACTGCCACCACGGTCTAAGCACACTACTAAGCACAGATTCTGTGCTCTGAAGTGAGGAAGATGGAGTCTTTCCCATAGAGGACCTCAGAACCTAGTAGGATGCCGGGAGCCTTGACACCGAGCAAAACAGAACAAGCTTTTATGAGATACAGCGTGATGTGAAGACCAAACAAAGAATGTATCTCCTACAGTTGTAGGGAGACTTGGCAGGGACCCAGACATAGCCTATGAAGACTTTTCCCTGTGATAAATTCCCCGAGGAAGGCCTGGATATCATTGGCTAATTTAGTACCACATAACTATGGGAGTTAAAACTACTCCACCTCAAAATATGTCATTTCAGCATATAGAATATTTTGAATTAAAGACACTTGAGTAAAATGACAGTTAAAAGACAATATGGGACTAGAGAAATGGTTCGGTGCTTAAAAGCACTGGTAGTTCTTATAGAGGACCCTGGTTTTATTTCCAATAGCTATGTGACTGGCTCACAATCATCTATAATGCCAGTCCTAGATATATGCAAAGCCCTGTCCAAGCCTCTATGGGCACTGCATGCACATGGTATGTAGACATACATGCAGGAAGAACACCATACATATAAAATGAAAATGAAGGTTATAAAGAAAAACTTTAGAGGGAAAAAAAAAACCACCCAGAGAGGATGAGGAGGCAGAGATCAGACTTGGCAGGTAACAGTGTACACCACGTTTGTGGAAAACCTGAGTTTGATTTCCAGCACCCATGTTGCGGGGCTCACAACTGTCTGTTAACTCTAGGACCAGGGAGATCTGATATCTCTGGACATTGAGTGCATCTACACTCAAGTAGGGGTGTAGTGTGTGTGTGTGTGTGTGTGTGTGTGTGTGTGTTCAAGTTTAATTGCATCTTTAAATTTTCATGTCCTTCTGGGGCCCCTGTGCCTGTGAAAGTCACATTAAGTAGATTTATGTTTTTATGATTCTGCCAGTTTGTCTTCTGTCAGTTTAATTCTCTTGACATTTTGGTTGTGAGTCTAACCTTTAACGGCTAAGCAAAGAAAATGGCTCAGGACCTGGGCCAAGAGCAGTGCAATAAATGCTAACTGCATGGTGGTGATAGTGTTGATGGCGATGAAGAAGGAGGAGGAGGAGCAAGAGGAGGAGGAGGAAGAGAGAAGGAAGAAGAGGAGAAGGGAGAAGGAGAAGGAGAAGAAGATGATGAAGATAGGGTCATGAGACAGAATAATTAAAACTCAAAGAAAAAAATGTGCTAAGGGACGCCACAGTGCAGAACGGCATAACCAGGAAGACTCCGGCAGCCGGGCAGGATCTCACACACGCTTCGTGATGCCACCCCAACCGGAACGGTGACCGCTTTTGGTCAAGGTGGCCACAGTCCCCTCAGCGGGAAGGCATTCTGGTTTGGATGTAAAATGTTTCCCACTGTCTCGTGTGTTCGAAGAGTTGGTCCCCAGCCATTGAAGGTGTGGTATGGACCTTCAGAGAAGGTTCTAGATGGCAGAAGTACAGCAGTAAGGGTGGGCCTTTGAAGGTCATAGCGCAGAGTTGCTTCCTGCCTGTCCTCTGTTCCCTGTCACACACTGCTGCTGCTGCCGCAAGCCAAGCTGTTCCAGCCGCTGCCCCTGCATCATTGCGATGCATCGTACTCTCCTAAACTGTCAGCCAAAATAAGCCTCCACTCCCTCAAGTTGCCTTCGCCTCGTGGCTTGTCACAACAACGAGTGAGTGACGTTCACGGAGGGCCCTTTTCCATGGTTGTCTAGGTTTCCTTGAGAAGTTTCTTGCCATCTAGGCAGCCCTGTGTGCAGATGGCGGGCGGCAGTAGCCGCTCAGAGCACGGTTTAGGGAACAGGTACAGTGGGAGAAGATGGGATCCTCTGAGCTACCTGGCCTTGCACTGTGTGCTGGGCCCAACCACAGGGTACACCAAGCTTCAGGAAATGACCCTGAGTCAACTTACACGATGATTCCAAAGTGGTTCCCCAGGAGGTAGGAGGTGCCGTCCCTTTGTCTACGATGCTCTCGTCTTTGAAGGAAAGACAAGGCCAAAATGATGAAGATCTGTAAGGAGAGAACAGTGTGTCTGGGGACCCAGTCACCCTTGGGGTGGCCTCAGTGTCGTCACAGGAGAGAATGTGTGGGCAAGCAGAGAGCTTGCATCTGTGACACCTGGCACTCCATGTCCCTCAGAGCTACCAGAAGGTTCTGTCTTGACCCTTCCTCTGTGTGACTCTGAACAGATAGAGGTTTGAGTCCAGTTCTCTCTCTCTCTCTCTCTCACACACACACACACACACACACACACACACACACACACATACACACACACATCCTCCCTGAACTTTTGTTTCCATCTTTTGAAAGGCAGCCATGCCTATCAGTTTTCAAATCTTTCTTCCCTTCATTTCTGTATAGTTGGTTATGTTTCAGATGAAAATTCTTTATTGTAATTTTTACTAGAAAAGTCTTGAGAACTGTCTGTATGTGCTCTCTCTATTCCCTTATCTCTGCTGGTCCTTCAGACCCTGCCATTGCATTGCAAGGCTATGACGTCACCAACAGCCCTCTCATCTACCTCCCAAGGCCATGCCAACTCCAGCTGGTCTACTTCACCTTCTCCTTAGACCCTCTTCCCTGGGCTTCGGCCACTGTGTCTTCTTGTCTTCCCCACTCTTCTCTGGAGCCTGGCTAGGTCATTCTTTCCCTGGTTTCTGGACAGAGAGTTCCTGCAGCTCCTTCCAAGCCCTGTCCCTGCCTCCTCCCTAGAGAAAACTTTTAATGACATAAAACATTCACAAGTTTTTGCCTCCAGCCCCGACCCTCCTCACCCAGTAGCTCCAGATCTGTTAGCTGGCATTTCTGTTGAAAGCTTCTCAAATCAGCATGTTTTACCTGAAACTCATGGTTTTCTTGTTGCCCTGTTCCTTCATCCACCTCATCCCGGACCTCCCTTCCCCGCCCGCACCCGGTCCTGGGATTGCCTCTAGGGTCCTGCACATCCTGGGCAAGGGCTTTACCACTGAGCTACATGCCTTGCCCTCTTTTTGACTTTTTATTTTAAGACAGGATCTAATGTCTCATTAAGGTGTTCAGAAGAGTCTTGAACCCACCCTGTAGCCCAGACTGGCCTGAGCTTTCAAACTTCCTGATTCAGCTTCCCATATTGACAGCAACACCGGCCTACATGACCAGGCCTGGTTCTCCTCACTTTCCTGAACTCACAGGTGACAGCAGCTGCCATTGTGCCTGCAGCCAAGGAATCTCAGGAGTCCTCCTCCCTTCTGCCTCACAGATCCTCCCACAGGGCTCCTTCCTGCCGAGCCCCGCCCACCTCTTAGAAAATCCCACTTCTCAGTACTCCGCTCTGGGTTTCAGCTCCTCTGCCATCCACAGAGCCTTTGCACATACTTTCCTCTGTGTCTGGAATGTTCTTCAGTATATCTTCCAAAATAACCTTAACTCTGTCTTTTATCTCTTTAGAAAAGTCCTTCCAGGGGGCTGAGGAACTATCATAGTTAGAAAAGCACTGGTTGACCAAGCTTGAGGACCCGAGTTCGATTCCCAGCATCCACATTAAAACAAACCAGCAAACAGATGTGGTAGCATACATTTATAATCCCAGTGCTGGAGAGGTAGAGACAGATAGATCTCTGGTGCTGGTTATCTACCCAATCTTGTTTAACCATCAAGCATCAGGTCCCAGTGAGAGACTCTGTCTCAAAAAACAAGGTGAGGGCTAGAGAGACGGCTCAGTAGTTAAGAGCATCATTGAGAGACTGCCAGCCTCCACAGGACCTAGGTTCAATCCCCAGTTCCCACATGGCGATTCACAACCATCTAACCCCAGTTCAAAGGCATCCAAGGGTACCAGACATGCATGTGATACACAGACATGCATGCAGACAAAACAACCATAAACATATTCATTAATTTAAAAATGAAAAACAAAAATAAAAAGTGACTTTCACCTGGCAAACAATAACCTGGATTGCCTCTGGGCTCCACATGTGTGCACAGACGTGTTCATGCACACCTGTACACACATCTAAAAAAAAAAAAAGGAAGGAAGGAGGGAAGGAATGAAAGAAAGAAAAGAAAACCTTTTACTCTGCCAAAAGTCCTATATCTCTGTTTCTAGGACCCAAAATGCTTTCTTTTGCATATGCACTTGGTTGTGCACTGTAAGAAACTGAGTTGGGGTTCTGGAAGAAGAATCATCAGCTCTCTCTCCTGTGTGATGCAGGCCTGCCCACAAGCTGTGTGGTGGAGCATCCCAAATCTCCTCCCTCCCTCCCTGGCCCTCCCCCCTTGCTGCTCCTGGCTCAGTGCCCCACCCTTCCTGGGCTGTGCTCCCTTTACTTACTGATGGGATGAGGGAGTAATGCAGAAAGTCCTCCCGGTCGAATGAGTTGTCACAGGTGACATTTAGCTGCATGGTCCTGAAAAAAGCCACAAGTCACATCAGCCACATCACTGGTCACCTGACAGCACTGACTCCAGCCTGGAGGATTTCTCTCAGGAGTTTGGACCATCTGAACTTCCTTACTTGCATTCCCAAGACCAAGCCTACCCGCTCGAGGTAAATGGACAGCTCTCTTCCATTGCTCTAAAGATCTCCAGCATCCCTGGAGTTAGCACTCAGACCCCCATCCACATCTGGATGATAGATTTGGGTTTGTAGGGAGTTCTTTTTACAAAACACTACAGGGATGCCTGACTTTTTCATGTTTTAAGGAAAACGAATGACTATGGAGACCCTTAACTCTTAGAGTGGAGCCCTTCCCCTCTTCCCAGAGCTCCGGAAGGGCCCTGTGTAGGGAGGAGAGTGAGACGGAAGCAGGAAGCATCCTTAGCGTCCCAGGAAGTCAGTCTGTGGACCTGAGCTTCACAGTCAAGGTCAGAAACACCAATGAAGTACTGGGGCAGGAGGGGAGGGGGGACAGGGGGAGTAGGAGGGGAACGGGGGGGGGAGTAGGGGAAGCAGGAAGAGCAGGGGGGCAGGGAGAGAGGGAGCAGGGGGAGCAGGAGGAGCAGGGGCAGCAGGGGCAGCAGGGGGAGCAGGGGGAACAGGGGCAGCAGGGGGAGCAGGGGAAACAGGCAGAGCAGGGGCAGCAGGAGGAGCAGGGGGAGCAGGGGCAGCAGGGGGAACAGGCAGAGCAGGGGCAGCAGGAGGAGCAGGGGGAGCAGGGGCAGCAGGGGGAACAAGGGCAGCAGGGGGAGCAGGGGGAGCAGGGGAAACAGGCAGAGCAGGGGCAGCAGGAGGAGCAGGGGGAGCAGGAGGAGCAGGGGGAGCAGGGGGAACAGGAGGAGCAGGGGGAGCAGGAGGAGCAGGGGGAGCAGGGGGAACAGGGGCAGCAGGGGGAGCAGGGGAAACAGGCAGAGCAGGAGGAGCAGGGGAAACAGGCAGAGCAGGGGCAGCAGGAGGAGCAGGGGGAGCAGGGGCAGCAGGGGGAACAAGGGCAGCAGGGGGAGCAGGGGAAACAGGCAGAGCAGGGGCAGCAGGAGGAGCAGGGGGAGCAGGGGGAACAGGAGGAGCAGGGGGAGCAGGAGGAGCAGGGGGAACAGGAGGAGCAGGGGGAGCAGGAGGAGCAGGGGGAGCAGGGGGGGAACAGGGGCAGCAGGAGGAGCAGGGGGAGCAGGAGGAGCAGGGGGAGCAGGGGAACAGGGGGAACAGGGGGAGCAGGAGGAGCAGGGGGAGCAGGGGGAGCAGGGGGAACAGGGGGAGCAGGAGGAGCAGGGGGAGCAGGAGGAGCAGGAGGAGCAGGAGGAGCAGGGGGAGCAGGAGGAGCAGGGGGAGCAGGAGGAGCAGGAGGAGCAGGGGGAGCAGGGGGAGCAGGAGGAGCAGGGGGAACAGGAGGAGACATTCGACTACACATTGCGATGTCTTCAGGACAAAGCTGGTGGGGTCTCAAGTCAGAAGCACGGGGAAGCTTTCCCTAACAAGGGACCCCCTCTTTCCTAGGCTGCATCACACCTTGTCCCTGCTGCCCTGACTCCACAGCACCGCCCAGGCCCACTCTGTCACTTCTCTGATCCTCGCTCCTGCCATTCTTGACCCCAGTACACCCAGCCACCATCTCCACAGGTCCATCTTGTGACTCCTGAGGATAAGAAGGGAACACGGGTCCTCTCTGCAGTGGACACTAGGGGGCGAGCTCTCCTAGGAAAACCAGAGGAAGAGCACTGACAAGGGATTGGTGACACACTGCCCTCCCTCAGCCCTGGGGATTTGAATATGTAGATATTTATTTTAAATATACAAATACCAAATGCATTCACCTGTACTATTCCATTTAATAATGTAGTCAATGCATATGTATAAACACAAGAACTGAAAATTATTCTCCATTATAAACATGCTCAGGTAATAAACTTTTCCATTATAAAAATTCTCAGGTAATAAAGAGGAACCCATGAAGGAGAGTTTAAAAGCAACAGGAACAGAAGAACACGTAGTCGCGCACAATAGCCATTGAAATTGGTTGTCGACTTTATAGAATAGGATGTCTGAGGCAGCATCAACTTAAGCACCAAATGACTTCCAAATGGAGGACAGAGAGAAAGAAAACTGTGCAGCTGTGCTCTCTCCCGATCACGTGGGAATACAGACTCTTGTCTCCTCCCGCTGTGGCTTAAGAGTGAAAATGAACTTCTAGCTGAGCGTAGTCATGATTCAGTAGCAGACGGCCAGAAGAGAATAGCAGAACACAAACCACCACGGTAAAAAGTTACACGAAAGGAAAAAAAATGAAGAAGAGAAAGGAAGTGAAGTTAATATAAGAAGACACCACAAGACTAGTGGCGTCTGAAGACGGGTAGCTAAGCCGCTGGTGGAGGAAATGGGGGGATTTAAAAATACTTAAAATTCAAAACTGGCAAGTGGCCTGGCGTTTCATTTATTTTTTAAATTTGTTTGTTTACTTATTTCTTTAATGTAGATGGGTGCCCGCATGTATGTAAGTGTGCCTGCCTGGTGCCAGCAGAGGCCAGAAGGTGTCAGGTCCACTGAAACTGAAGTTGAAAGACGGCTCCAAGTCACCACGTGGGGTGCTGGGAATTGAACCTGGGTCCTCTGAAAGAGCAGCGAGTGCTTTCAACTGCTGAGCCATCTCCTCCTGTGCCTCCCGGCCTTTCATTCCTCAAAAGAAGCCATCAGTAGGCCACAGGTATGTTCACCGGTGTGGAGCCTCCCTGGCCACCCAAAAGTCAGAGGGTAACAGAGCCAGTGAGGGTGCAGAGAGACGGTAATGCTTAGAGTGTTGGTGGGAATAAAAACTATAGCCATGGAGTCAAACAGGATAGAGGGCCCTAAAAACTAAGCAGAGAGCTGGGCATGGTGGCATAATCTTCTACTCAGGAGGCAGAGGCAGGAGGATGTCTGTGAGTTAGAGACTAGCCTGCTCTACATAGTGAGTTCTCAGCTAGCCAGGGATGCATAGTAAGATGCTATCTAAAAATAAGCAAGCTGGCTAACTAAGAACGGAACTGCCACACTCAGATACGCCATTCCTGAGCGTGTGCATCTAAAGGAGAGAAAATATGTTTGCTCCCGTGTTCTCTGTAGAGCTATTTGCAGTAGCCAACTGACCCTGCCAAACAGATCCAAGCCAGCCTTGGCAACCCCCTCTCCCCCTCCCCCACCCCCTCCCCTCCCATCCCCAGCACCGCAACTCTCCAAGGCCAGAGTTGGTGCATTCGTGGAGTGGCCTCAAAGCATTCTTTATTGCTTTTGCCTTTAATCAAAGCAGGGGTTGCTGGGAGTTCGAGAACAACCTAGGCTGGATTTTGCATTTGATGTTAGTCAGGGCTCCAGAGCAAGAGAGTGTCTTCAAAGACTGAAGAGAAACACAAGAGAAAGAGAAGGAGGAGGAGAAGAGGAAAGGGAGGAGGAAAGTTAGTTAGCTAGCTAGCTAGCTAGCTAGTTAGTTCGTTAGTTTTATATTTGGAGAGCTGAGGGGGATTCCGGGAGCTGAGTAGCTTGCCCAGACCCCAGAGTACCTGGCCAGCTTTCCTGGTGCCCCTCCTCCCTGGATCAGCCCTGTGGCCCCTCCCCTCCCCTGCTCAGTGAGTCACTGTCACAGGGCTGCAATGCCAGGCCTCTCTCTCCTGGGCCCCTTGCCATCTGCAGGATTGCATGGATCGCAGTCCCTTGCTTCGTTAACCAATAGCCAGGGTGGCTGCCCGGCTCTCTCTGGCCTCATGAGCAGCCCAGCAATGTGGCCCGGGGGGACGCCTCTGCTTAGCTGTCCCAGCTGCCCCCTTGAGCTGCCAGCCTCTTCTAGCAAAGAAGCCACACAAGCAGAAGGACCCTGTGGCACCCCAGCTCTGTGCGGTTGCTGGGATCCTGCGGCTCAGAGACTCTCTGCTCTCAGCTGGTCAGTGGGGAACAAGGCCTAAGAATCAGGAGCGAGACTCCAGGGGCCCACACACGCGCATTCTGCTTCCATTCTGTTTCCTCCCTGGCCCCTTCCCTTCTCTGTGTGCAGATGTCTGTTCCTTGTCTCCATCTCTCCAGGCACGGCCAGCTCCTGGTTGCTGCCCTGTCTTGGGGAGCATGCATGGCTGTTTTCATATGTGTCTGGGAAGCTCAGAGCAGCTGCCATGAAAAAATAAAAAGGGCAACTGAAGAAGAAAGGGGTCTGCTTCTACCCCATGCCATTCCTTGTTAAATGGTTTATTTTATCAGTGGCAGGAGACGGCTCATAGTTAAGAGCCTTGGTTGCTTTGGGGGAGGATCCGGGTTTGATTCCCAGCATCCATATGGACCCTTAGAGCCATTTATAACTCCGGTTCCAGGGGATCTGATATTCTCTCCATGGGCACAGAGCATCAGTGTGGTGCGTGGACACACTTGTAGGCAAAACACCCATACAGATGAAACAAAATGGGGAAAAAAGAAAATTATAAAAATATTTTATGATTTAGTGTGTGTGTGAATGTGTGTGTGAGTGCATGTGTGTGTGTGAGTGTGAGTGTGTGTGTGTGTGTGTGTGTGTACATATGTGTAAGTGCCCAAGGAGGCTATAAGAGACTTTAGAGCACCTGGAGCTGGAGTTACAAATAGATGTGAAACACTAGACAGGGGTGCGAGGAACCAAACCTAGATCCTGCGCAAGAGAGGAACATGCCCCTAACCACTGAGCTGTCTCTCCGGACCTTCCCCACCATCTGCCCCACACAGCAGTGCTCACCTTCCTTCGTGCCCCTTCACCAAGTGTGAGCAGCAGCGAAGAGGACCTTTCCCCTTATGCAGGGTGGCAGGCAGATGGACTCCTAGCTCCTTTCCCACCAGCCCCTTCCACAGCCCCACAGCGTATTTCAGAAAAGCCAAGGAAAAGCCCAAAGTGCCCCTGGGAAGCAGAGCTGAAAGTCTGGACATTTCCTGTCTGAACATTTCCAAATGGAGAACATAGTCACATACTTGGATGTATAGATTCTGAGGAAGCTTTGTGGCCAAGGTCCTTGAAGGAGAAAAGACCCCAAGTTCTATGCTTGAGAAACAACAACAACAACAACAACAACAAAACACCTGAGCAATGTACTGAGGCCTGATTCCTCCCTGTGAGAAGGCCCAACCAGCCAGGCCACAGCCAGGGAGGGGACAGTGCTTGAGGGAGGCTCTTGGGGACAGGACTGACATTGCAAGAAGATCAAGGGGTGGGAAGTGATGTGCAACTGGCCCAAGGTGGACTGAGTCCCCTCAGTACAGCCACGCCAGTCGCCTTCCTCCTGAGGAGCGCCTTTCTCAGTGTCCCATGGAGCCACAGGCCAGCCTGTCCCTCTAACCAGCTCATCCTCCGAAGTCATCGCAGGAGCGGTGGCTCCACATGCCTGTCCAGACTAGTCACAGATCTAGAGCGGCTCTGCCTGTCTCCTCCATCCCTGCGGAATCCGTTCAGCTCAGGTTATCAAAGTAGATTATTCCCCTAGCCCAGGTTATCATCATCTTCACCAAGACCTTCTGCCCCATCTCTGCCCCATCCGCCATGTGGACCAGAGCCATCTTTCTAGGAACCCACATCTGATAGCATCAGGCCCTGTCTCCGCAGCCTCTCCTGCTCTCTCCTGGCCACAGAGCCCACTGGAGAGAGGGACGGGTTCTCCTGGACTCTACAGCACACCATTGCCTTCCCACACCCTCCAGAGATGCTCAGCCCGCTCCAGCTACCTGTGTTCTAGACAACTCCAACTCCCATCATGCCCTCTTTGCCTCCATGGCTTCCCTCTCTCCTGTCTACTTTGGGATCCCTCAGCATTCTGACCAGATCCGGGGACTCCAGAGGCAGTGGACCTGTTTCCTGTTCCTGATCCCTGCGTTCTCAGACCAGAGTGCAAGTCTCAGTTCCTACCATCTGAGCAGGACTCCCCGATCCTCCATCCTTGCCTTCCCAGTTCCCCTCTGATGATCTCAAGTTTGTAGGTCACCCCCTCCTGTCAGAATGGCTATTCTCAGCAAGATGGCAGATGCAGCTGAGGGTGAAGAAAAGTTGCATGCACTGGGGGTAGATCAGCCTGACCATCATGGGAGAGGGCATGGCAAGTCCTCAGAGAAAACTAAAAATGCAACTTCCTCATGATTCAACATTCCCACAAGTGAGGACCCAGACCAAGGAAATGAAAGTAGCGTGTCAAAGCGATAGCTGTACCCTTACTAAACATTCACAGCAGCCAGAACACGGCATCCACCTGCAGGTTGAGCTGCAGGGCAGAGAAAATGTGGTACGTCCGCAGGGTGGAATACTATTTAATCTCAAATCAAGAAGGAAATCCTGTCAGCATGGATGAACCCAGAGGGCATTGTGGGAAGAGGAGCCCGGGACAGAAAGACAAATAGGGCATGACATCGCACCTCTAGGGCGACCAGAAAAGGCTGACACATGCAAGCGCAGGGTGGGGCAGCAACTAGGAGGGAGCAGGAACAGCTGGCGAGAGGCTGGACACCATACAAAGTTAGAGTTATGAGGAAAAAGTGCCCTCGTTTTGTGGCCCAGAAGGGTGACTAGAATTAACTATTGGCTACCTAGTTCACAACTGGGAGGGACTGGGGAGGGGGAGAGGGAGGGGTATCTTATCACAAAATGGTAAATGTTTGAGGTTGGATCAATGTATCATACACATATCAAAGTGTACTCCATAAATGGCGGACAATTATAAAATATCAGCTAAAAAGGATGAGGACATAAAGTTTTACACCAGAATAACAGATAAAGAGACCATAGCAGGGAAACCACAGAGTCAGGATTCCATTAGGATCCTCTAACTCCTTACCTGAGCTCTGCCTGCTGACCGTGGCTCTGACTGACTGACTGACTGACTGACTGACTGACTGACTGACTGACATGGAGGAAATCTACCATAGTTCTGTCTCTTCACGTCTGCCTGCCTGCAGGTCAGCCACCCTGTGCCTTTCTCCCAGTCTCTGATAATCTCCAACATCAGAAGAGCCGGGAGGAGTGAGGATCCCGGCTCAGCCTCTGCTGCTCACCTTGTGCTTGCAGCAAGCATCTTGCTGAAGAAGGACTACTGTGGGTGGGGCGCGGTGAATGCTGCTGTCCTGGGGCTTCTCCGTTCCTCAGGATCTTGGTAATGCCGGCTTCCCATGAGCTCATATTCTCCCCGGTGTGATCTGTAGAGCCAGACTCTGAGAAGAGGCAAACATCCAGTCAAACATTTACTTGGGAGTGAACTCGCTCGGCAGCCCTCTTCCTGGTTTCACAACAATTCTGGCTGCTCTGATTCTTACTCCACAGGCATAGGCTCCTCTCTTCCGTAGCCTCCTCCTTGGCCTCACTGCTATTCCTTTCACTCCCCCCTCTTTACCTCCCTCCACAGCTGTGGTCCCAGGACCACCACCCCCACCCCAGCAGTCTGCGGAGACTTTGCCTGGCAGCTGTGTGACTTTGGCTAGCTATAAAAAATTATTATAGATAATAAACTAGGATTCCAAGCCATAAACCAGGGCGGACACTGGCAACCAGTCTCCTGCTTGGAGAAGGGAAGGGAGACAGGTCTGGGATAGAACCCCAGACACATGACAGAGCCTGCTGCCGCCCACCCCTGAGCTTCACAGTCTCTGGGCGGAAAGCAAGGCTGCTGCCTTGTAGCTCTTCGCCACAAAGGCCAGACTCCAGCCACCCTGGCATCTGAGAGCAAACACCCAACGAGGATTCCTGTGGGATGGGTGTGGAGTGCCATGTGCCCCCTCTGCACAGTGTGCTGAAGGACAGAGGGAGCCCGCCACTTCCTCTTTCCCTCAGGAGGGGGAATCACAAGAGCTAGGGAACACGAGACCTTGAGTCACCATGCTAAGAACATTGGCCCTTACATGTTGTCCCCTCACAGTTTAGCCCACAGGCAAAAAGCTAAAGTTGACTTACTTGTAAGCTGTCAATGACACTTGGGCTGACTTGTCACAGAGCTTACCCGACCTTTCTAATACTTCCGAGAATGCAGAGAACTTTGTTGGCACCTGAAGCTCCAAGTCCCCTATTTTAAGAATAAGGCTTCAAGTTAGCCTAATGACCCTGTCTGTCTCCGAAGATGGTCACATCCTAAGTGCTAGGAGCCCCCATCTGAGCTTAGAGCCTACCCAGACAGTCTAATCAGCTATGGTAGGAGGAAGGCTTGGAGCTGGTGCAGACATTGATAGCCCAGACAATGGTCACCCACTTGCTCTTTCTACCACTGCCCGAAACATCCCCATGCGCTCCTGCAATGCCATCTTGGCTTGGGTCACATTCATCTCCTGTCGCACTGGTGAGTCTTCTTGATGTGTAGAACCCTGATGGGTGCTGCAGTTTGAAATCTTGAGAGTCAGCTCCGCCATTATGAAGTCTCATAACTAGATAAGCCGTCAGTCTCCTGCGCCCCATCTGAGGATGCCTGGTTTGTGAGCATTTGGGGCTAGAATGAGCAAAGGCACTGAAGATGTTTAGTGGAGTGTCTGACAGTGAGTCCCAAGCACCCAAGCATCCAGTCACGCCACAGATACACCTGACGGATCATAGCAGTTCAGACGCTTGACCAGATCTGACTCAGCACGGTTTGTGGGATATGGATGAGGTTCCAAAAATGCTTGGTGTCATGATGGACTTAAAAGAAAGATAGAAAAGAACACAGGCGGGTCCAGCGCAGCGCAGCTCTCTTCTAGGTACCTGCAATCAGAGGCACGGGGAGCACCCCTGGGAATGGCTGCTGCTTTCCTGGGGTGACCGTTCCCTAGGATGTGCCCCCAGCTCTTCACTAGGCACCCAGAGTCTGTCTTCTGGAGGTGCCCGCTGCAGGTCCTCCTGGCTCCTGGCCAGGCTGCATGGGAATGTGCTCCACTCTCAGACGACTGTGGCCACTCTCCTACACCCTTAAGAAGAGGTCATTGTTGAATTGTCACTAGCACAGGGCATGATGGGAAAGCAGTCACCTAACCCCTAATCTAGAAAATCCAAGGCATTTGCTCCCAGGTGAATAAGTTCAGGTGAGTTTCATGTATGAGGCCTCAGACAAGGCCCCATACCTGCGGGGCTGCCATGGCCCCATATCTGAGGGGCAACCATGCCTCCTCAGACTTGCCTTCCCTGAAGATTCTATGTTGAATCCGAACCTAGAAGTCGTTATGTGTCTAAGATACTCCCACTGCTGATTTCTCTCCAGGATACCGGCCTATGGGAGCCTTTGTGAATATTGTTTCTTCTAGGGAACGTACACTGATTCCTTTTTCCAGCTTTGGGATGCATGAAGGGTCTCTATGAGTTTGTACAGATCATTGATTTATAGAACAAAACAAGCAACAAGAGCCCTGTATAGAGAAGAGCCCTAGGACCCTCACCCCGAGACCCCTCTGTGGAGGGGTGCTGCATGTGGGCAGGGCAAGGACAGCAATGGTGGAATGCACTAGAACCTAGGAGAGAAGTCACTGTCTTGGGTGCCTGTGTTTGTCAGGGTTCAGAGTATGGGTGAAGTCTGGACAGTCAGTCACAATGGCTGTACTTGCTTCCTGAGGGTTAGGAGTTTTGTCTTGGGACAACCTCCATTCCTTCTATAGAAATACAGCTTAATTATTAAGTTCAGGAACAAAGAACCCTGCTGTCTGGGACACCTAGTATGGTTTTATCACTGTGTGACACTAAGTGTTTTCTGGGGTTGGGAACAACCCTTGACCGAGAACTGCTTTTCTCTCTTTGAGAAAGAATTTATAGTTGGCTTCCGTTCCTTCTGTGTTCACAAATAGACCTGGGAACTAAATAAATAAATAAAACCAAACCTCACAGCTGGGCATTCCATGACCTTTGATCTGAAGGAAGGATGATCTTTCCAGGCTGTCCTCAGAAGGCTTGGCTCTCATGAAGCCATCGAGATGGTAGGCCCAGAAGTTATTCGAGGGATACTTTTATAATATCAAGAGTGAGAGTCACTTAAACTAAAGGCATTCAGGGACAGAATAAGAGGCCTGGGCTGGGAGAATCAGAAACCAGGACTTCAATCCTGCTCTGCCTAAGAGCAGTGCAGCTTATATGGGTGGAGTCTTGCACAGTCTTTACAAAACTCGGTGTGCTCTGTCACTGTTGTAGGGGTGAGTGTGGAAGGTGATGGGGAGAGAAGGGGGAACCAATTAAAACCTTTCTCAGGTGAGTTTTCACTACACAGGACTGGGTTAGTTCCTGCCATAGCTGGATGTTATAAATGTGTCCCTGGCTTGGGGGCTATCTCTCAGTTGGTAGAGAGATTACCCAGCAGGTACCTGTCCCCAAGTCCCACCCCCATCACTGCGGAAACGAGATAATGTTGGCTCAGGTCTATAACCTTAACACCTGGAAGGTAGAGGTAGGAGGATTCAGAGTTTAAGACCATCCTTGGCTACATAGTAAGATCTAGGACAGCCTGGGCTGCATGAGACTCCATCTCAACAACTGAAAACAATAAGGCAAAGCAAGCCCTCTGGCGTTGTGTTTGTCATCCAGGTCTTCTTGCCCTCTGCCTTCGGCCATGAGTTGAAACACAGCCGGTCCTCTCCAGAAGCACAGAAGATGCTGGCCACATGCTTCCACCTTCCCGGCTGCAGAACTGAGGGACAAAGCTACCCGCTTGTTTATAAATTATTATTCTCGGGAAAACTAAGCAACCGGGCCTAAGTCCCTCTCAGCCCTGGGCTGCAGTTGAGTGAGGCATCAGCAGTTGGATCCGAGCGCTCTTCTGTCTACACTGCTCCCTCTGAAGGTGTCACTGCTCCCCACACTCACCTCATTACTGAAGGATGACTCACAGCTCTGAGCATCTCTCCTAATCAACTCTGGCTCTAGCATTGAGCCCATGAGAAAGAGTCATTCTTGCATTGTCCACACGGTGGCGCTATTCCAAGGCGCTGATTGCAGAAACTGTAGACACCCCCCACCCCACCCCCACCCCACCCCCCCGCAAAGCCGAGGTGGAGGAAAGGTAAATACACCTTCTAGTTTCACTCTGAAACACTGCCCAAAAGCAACCGAGGCGAGGAAAAGGCTTCTTTCAGCTTCTCTGTCACAGCTCTTCACCGAGGGAAGCCAGGACAGGGCCCCAAGCATCAACCCTGCTTGCCGGCTCGCTCACTGGCTCGGGCTTAGCTAGTTTTCTTATCTAACCCAGAGCCTCTTGCCTAGGAATGGTGCTGCCCACGGTGGGCTGGACTCTCCTGCACCAGCTAATAATCAAGACGGTTAACCCCTGCTAGACATGCCCACAGGCCAATCCGAGCTAGGCAATCCTCAACTGAGGCCCTCCTGGCCAATGACCATAAGCTGTGTCTAAGAGAGTAATTTGGCGGTTTTTGTTTGCTTTTTTTTAATGGCCTTCAGTTACCTAGATATTAAAATAATAGTATCTGCCACCTCCATCACAGAGACCTTTTCTCCAATGCTAGGTGTACATGGGAAACTGCCAGCATGTGTCCATTGGCAGTGTGTGGTGTGCCCAAAAGGACAGGCAGTCAGAGGTGATTCACACAGGTGGTTGGGAACATTTCCTCTCTCAAGTGGTAGTGTGCAGTAAAGCGTTCTCGGAGGTGACTCAGTGGATCTGTGGCGTGAAGCACTCTTTCCGCCCAATGCTGTTGTGCAGACAATAATATTTGGAGGAATACCAGATGCATGCTGTTAAACAGAGTTAACCTTAAGTACCCCCTTCTCAGAGGCGATTATCCTGGCCGGATTCAAGGCTTTTCCGTACATAAGACTAACTATTCTCCCAACAGGCAAAGTGTAACCAAGACCCACCCGGAAGGATATATACAGTTTCCACACAGGATAGTGTTTATTAAACATGTCACTGTATATAGGTCAGGGATCTTGCTCCAGTAATGGGACATAAAGAATTTTGTTTTGGTATGGGACAGAGCGCTCCTTAAAGCCTTGCCCCTCCCCGCCTTGTGCAGTGTGGGTGTCTTAGCACTGAGGCAGGACTCTGAGGTAACCCACCCTTGGGACCTGCCAGGCCTCTCTCCATTTCCTCCTCCACCCTCTCCCCTACCCCAGGCTGTGCCTTGCTCCCGTGGTCCTCAGGCCTCCTGACTCTGCTTTCAATACCCACTATAGGGGTTCCTGCTTATCTCCCCTCCCAGACATATCCCCCACCCCCAGAAAAGAGCTTCTAGCACTTAGAGTCACTTGAGATAACTTCCCCCCAAACTTTCTGTTCTTTTCATCCCCCCCCCCAATATGTTTCGATTGTAATACTCAAGGGTGGGGCTGGAGAGATGGCTCAGCAGTCAAGAGCGTTTGCTGCTCTAGCAGAGAACCTAAGTTCTGTTCCCAGCAACCACATGGTGACTCTCAGGCATCCATAGCTCCAGTTCCAGAGGATCCAACTGTCCTTTGACCTCTGTGGGCACCAGTCACACTTGCGGTACATACGCATATATGTAGGTGAGACATTCGTGTACATAAAAATAAGTTTAAAATAAAGAAAATGAAACAACAACAACAACAACAAATTTCTTTTTTTAAAAAAATGCCATCCGGGCAGTGGTGGCGCATGCCTTTAATCCCAACACTTGGGAGGCAGAGGCAGGCAGATTTCTGAGTTCAAGGCCAGCCTGGTCTACAGAGTGAGTTCCAGGACAGCCAGGGCTACACAGAGAAACCCTGTCTCAAAAAACAAAACAAACAAACAAAAAAACAAAAAAACAAACAACAACAACAAAAAAAAACCAAAACAAAAATATATGCCGGGCGGTGGTGGCGCACGCCTGTAATCCCAGCACTCTGGGAGGCAGAGGCAGGCGGATTTCTGAGTTCGAGGCCAGCCTGGTCTACAGAGTGAGTTCCAGGACAGCCAGGGCTACACAGAGAAACCCTGTCTCAAAAAAACCAAATCCAAAAAACAAAAACAAAAACAAACAAAAAAAAAAAATGCCAGGCATGGTGGTGCATACCCTCAATCCTAGTACTCAGAAGACAAGCAACAGAATCTCTGTAAGTTCAAAGCCCACCTAAACTACACAGAGTGTCCCAGCTAGTGCTACATAAAGGGACTCTGTCTCAAAACAGGCAAACATGAAAGTAATACTGATGCTTTGCCTCCCCCAGGTCACCTTCTTGAGCACACAATGTGTGTGTGTGTGTGTGTGTGTGTGTGTGTGTGTGTGTGTGTCCTGCAATGTGTCCAGGACAGGCTTGGCGGCCTGCAGTGGGAGCCCCCCAGACAGTTTGCTGAATGAAGACTGAGCAAACGGATGACTGGCCGTGTGGTGTGTGCGGTAGTGAGGTGAGCGGAGACCCTCACGCAGCGGTGCCTTGACTATAGGAAAGCACCCAACTCTTCCACCGACCTGGTCAGGAAGGCATCCACCTCCCCACACAGGAATGGTGCTGACTTCGAAAGAAGGGCTGAGGCCTGCTCACAGGAGGCAACACTTTCCTCACAGGAGGCAGGCTACCTTCTGAGGAAACGCATCCTGCTGGCAATGTGGCTTCTCTTCCAGAGATGGTTGAGGAAAGCAGCAGTGGTTCCTTCACTGAGGGGAAGTTCTGGGCTTCTATGTCTGTGTCTCTTGTTCCATAACAGCTGAACTCTGTGTCAGGGTCAAGACTCAACCTGCTGGTGTCAAGGGTGTCTGCCCATTCAGGAACCCTGGAGGTCACTCCAGAACGGAGGCCTTGCGATCTGAACCAGTGCAGCAGCTGCATCAGCCCTACTGGACTGTGGCTCACTATAAAGAATGGTCAGAGAGAGAGAGACGCACAGAAAGCGTCTCCTCAGAACCCTTGAGGGCCGTGCACATCATTTCAAACAGAGGTGCTGTGTCTAGGTTAAGTCTGAGGACTGAGGAAACCCAGGCTCTTCACGGCACTGATTCAAATCCATGTTGAGACATCAGATGCGAGCTTATCCCATGTGGTAGAGTAGGCCTTCAACTCTCCTCGCAATGCCTTTTCCCAAAGAAATTTCTGTATCAGTAAACAGGTAAATAAACTAGGTATACAAATAGAACACTTACTGATAATGAATCAGAGAGAAATTTACCTTAAAGCCATCCTTTGGAAGACATACAGCTTTAACTTTTATTAAGGATTAAAACAGATTTACATATCACAGACAGGAGGTGCTTGTTCATTTTTCTGCGCAGTTTACCCTGAGTGTCTCATACTGCAGTCTTGACTGCTGCTTCATCGCCTTTCACAGCCGATCTGCATTTCAGTCATTGATATTTCGACTTTATAATCAACAATGCTAACAACACTACTTTGCATAGATGTGTGATACAAAATGCAGAAATACACTGTGGCCATTTCAGAAATTGTTGGAAAAATTTTTTTTTTGACAAGGTTTCACTATGTTGTCTAGCCTGGAACTCTCTATGTAGACCAGGCTGACCTAGAACACCACCAAACCTGGCTTATTTAACTTTTTCTTTTTAATGGAACTCAAGTCAACAATTCAAATAGCATTTTTTAAAAACCAAACATTCTAATACCATACAGTCCAATAATGGACCTCAGCCTCGCACCTCCATGCTGGAATTTTGTCTGGCTTGCACTGGTTTGTTCATGCTGTTTGAACTGCCACAGATTTATATATACAGCTGCTACCGCGTGTCAGTGTCATCTCTGGGCCTTACGATCTTTCTGCCCCGCCTTTTTCAATGATGCCTGAGCCTTGGAAGGAGGAAGTGTGATATAGAAGGCTGATTTGGGGCTATTCATTCCTAAGTCTCTTACTCTCTGTGACTTGACCGGCTATGAATTCCTGTGTTAACTGACATCTACTGAAGAAAGAAGTTTCTCTGATGAGGGTTGAGAGATGCACTAATCTATGGGTATGCTAATAATTCATTAGGAGTGGGTTTGATAAGATGTCCATAGAACAGAAGAATAGCGGTAGATCACCCTCTTCTTCCGGGGACTATGACCATGTGTTCTAGTCTCTGATAACAGCTCCAGGCTTCGGTTTCATCTCGAATGGAGCTTAACCAATCAGAAAGTGGCTGGTTATGCTCATGATGCACAGGCCACTACTGCACGAGTAGGAGTGTCTTACCAGGATGGTCGTTAATGTCTCTTGAAGGATCCACAGCGAGCAAGGATGACGATGATTTTCTCCTCTGGTAGCATGCACCAAACTCAAAAGCCTAAACATGGAGCAAAGAACACAATATAACAATGGGACACAAAACTAAACAGACCGTTCTCCGAAGATGAAATACAAGCGGCTGAGACATATAGTTTTGATCGTCAATACCCTTAACCACCAGTAAAACACAAATTAAAACTACTTTGAGGTTTTTTTTGAGATTTCACCTTACTCCAGTTAGAAAAAAAAAAAAGGCCACACCCAAATGCTGGCGTGACTGTGGCCTACGTCACTTACTTGGGAGAGTTCAAACCCATGCAGATGATGGAAATCAGTGTGGAGGTCCTTTAAGGTTCTTCTTGCTATTGGTGTGTGGAGCCATTATTTACCATGATAGGGTTCACAAAGATATTTTCATTCAAGTATATCATGAATTTTGACCACATTTTCCCTCCCAAATTTCCCTTTCTCCTCACCACCACCTGCTAGACCCTTTCCTTTTCCCAAAGAGTCTAGTTTATACTTTCATGTCCTACATAAACTTACGTACACACATACACACACTCACGCATGCACGCACACACACACCACCTCTGTGTATGATCCACATATATGGGAAAGTACACATTATTTGTCTGAGTCTGGCTCATTTCCCTTAATGTAGGGCTCTCCAGACCCACCTGTGTTCCTACAAAAGACAAATTTTTGTCCCTCTGTATGGCTAAATAAAGCCCCATTATGTATCGACACCACATTTTCTTGAACATTTATCTGTTCTTGGGCTCTGGTGCTGATTCCACAGCTTGACTGTTGTGACTAGTGCTGTGACAGACCTGCAGGTGACTCTGTAATATGCTACCTTAGATGCCTTTGGGTTGATTCTCAGGAGAGGTACAGACAGACACATGTGACTCTCTCAGTGTCACGGTGACAGGAACATCCCCTGAGCCCACTGGGGAACTTAGTGAGTGGGCAGGCATGCAGGTTGTTATAACCAATCTCTTCCAACATCCCCCTATGCCTTTTCATTGCTTCCTCTGCAGCACACTAAGGGGAGCCTCGCACCTCCATATTACTACACAAAGGTTATCGCACCACTAAGTCCTAGCCAAGAATTAACTGCAATGTCACCTCCTGCTACATGAGTCTGACCCCAAGTCCAGAATCTCTGATCAGGGCATGTGGATCAATAAATGCAACTTCATATTCCATTTGCCCTGTTCATGCATGTCCAATTCCTGTTGAGACTCTGGGGGTCACAGGAAGTAAGTTTCCAGAGCGAAGCATCATTGTCAGGCAGCTGCCTACAGGACTTTATTGCAGGATTTTCAGTAAAGACACACCAGGCAAGCTTTCTCTAGCAAGGGAGGCTCTGCTCCTTCAGAGTCCACACTGATAGGCCCCTGTCAAGATTCAGGTGCTCACCATTTCCAAACCCATATCCTGACTTTGACACAGGACATTTGCAAGGCTGTGGATCCAGCTTAGGTTGTGATTATGCAGTGCACACAATTAAACTACATCCGTCATTTTCAGCAACGCTGGCCCTGCAGCTAAGAAACACATTTCTCACTTATTTTTTTCATAAATAATTTAAGTGATTATCAGAGCTTATTTCTACTGAAGCTCTCTGGTTGTTTGATTGTGATCCGTCTTTGAGGGCTGTTTCCCAGAACCACTTCCGGTATTGGTTAATACACCCTTCAGGATTTTATCAGATGACGGAGAGAATTTAGTGGAAGAAATTGTTAACTAGGTAAGACACAGGAGGCAAGGGCAGGAAGCAGCTGCCGCCCTCAGGGCTAGAACAAAGGGACATTGGAATAATTCCAACTTAGAATCCCAGAGGAAGGGAGCCTGGGTGCAGAACCCCACACCTCAGCAGGGTCATACTGCTCAGCTGATAGGAGTGCCACGGGCCTTGCAGAAGGGACGCCGGGAGACTGGGGTAGCCCACTCTAACCTGGACTAGACTCCGGCCTCCCGTCAAGAGCCACAGGGTCACTGCTCATCTCTCTTCCAGCAGCCGCTCTGTGCCAGGCCCTGGGCTTGCTCTGCATCCACATGGTGCAGAAGAGGAATTTTGGGGTACCCTCTCCTATCTCCTCCCTCACTCATGTCCTTGCTCTCTGAGTGTCCCATTACCCAACTCTAAACGCTGACCTCTTCCTGTCCTGTTCAGCCAGACCTTGCTTGGCCTACCTCTCTGCACTGTGGCCTGGAACAGATTCCCAGGGAGAAACCTGTGCACCCCCTTGCCCTAATGCAGCCCATCCAGGACCCATCCCATTACTGTTTTGAGCCTTCCAGCTGGAAGAGGAATCCTCTGTGGTTCTTTTGTTCCACGGCTCAGCATCCAAAAGTGCATCTTTGCAGAAGTCTGCATCTTGCTGTGCTCGCTGTATCCATCACTGAGGCCAATCATGTCCCTGGAAAATCCCTGCACATCACTCACAAGACTCTTCTTCTGCTCTGGGGTGGTCCGCTGAGAGTCTAAAACCACAGAGAGGCCTTCCAGGAGTGGCCTGATGCTGGGCTATTCAGGAGAGGCCTCCTTTGCTTTCCGTCCTCCCAACAGGAACACCTGCTACTCACTGGATGAATGAACAAGTATGCATGCATCCACTTTGGGCCATTAATTGGTTTTTCCTTGTGTTTATGCCCAGGCCCTGCGTGTGGCAAAAAGTCACATCCATTCTTGTTGCTTAATCACTACCTAGGTGCCTGGGATCTCACCACCTGCCCCAGTTCCCTCCCCTACAAGGCGAGTTCACCCCCATCATTTCCCACAATCCCCTGGGGTCCCCATCTGTGCCCCACAGGGTTAGTTGGCTCCCTGAGAAGCATACTGAGAGAAATAACTCACTCCACTGGGCTATGGACTGGGGCAATTTAAAAGAGACAGAGCTGATCATCTTCAAAGCCTGGTCTGTTTCCCCACCCAGACACACTCAGACTTTGATGCCCCAGGCTCAGGGCAGGAAAATGAATCCTTTGCTTTAATTCTCAGGGCCATTATGCATACATAATGCTTTCCCTACCATTTAAAAGGAATGTAGATTGTATGTAAATGCGCCTCTGTGGAATTGTATATCCCAACCTGCATTAAGCACACATGAATTTCACAGTGACATCATTCAGCGGCTGCTCCCTCGGTGTCTGCATAAAAAGCAGAGAAACCTTGTGCTGGATGCATTTGTCATGCCTGCTTCATCCTGCCCTCACCGGCCGACATTGGAGCTCAGGAATGAAGTTCAGTTTGAAGGATTTTTTCCATCACCTCTCCCAACCTCTAATACTTTGATCCCTTCCATAGATTCCAAGGCTCAGCCTTGAACTCTTCCACTGACAGGGCACTCACTCAGTCTGGAGCTGACTGCCCTCTGCTTGGAGTTACCAGAAGGTCGTCCCTGAAGGCAGTGAGTGCACTGTCTATCACTTTGGTTTCCAAATCCTACTTTGCTGCATGAACATTGTTTCCTTCGCATCATTAAATGATCTCTCTCTCTCTCTCTCTCTTTCTCTCTCTCTCTCTCTCTCTCTCCTACATTCACATGAGCATACGCCATACACTGATGTACATTTTATAAGGACCATTGCAATAAGCAATACAATATAAACATCTTTGCATTTCTGTGAGCCTACACCTTGCTCATTTTAATGTCTACCTAGCCCTCTATTGTCAGATGGACCATAATTTACTTAATCGTTGCCTGCTTTAGAATATTTGTAAGTTTTTGACACAGTGGCCAGCTCAGATGAAATCTTCAAATGGAGTGATTCTTTTCTTTTCCTCCCTCCCTCCCTCCCTTCCTCTCTTCCTTTCTTCTAAACCATGTCTTGTTTATTTTTATTTTCTGTGCACTGATGTTTTGCCTGCCTGCATGTCTATGTGAGGATATTTCCCGGGTCCTCTGAAAGGGCATCCCAGTCCTTTTAGTGGCTGAGCCATCTCTCCAACCCAAGAGCGATTAGTTTTTAGGAAGGAGTCACAAATGAGATCAGAGGGTCAAGTGGTGTGAACCGGTGAAGAGGACGTTCTCTGTAAAGGCGGAGGTGTCTGAGTTGACGGAATCTTAGTTCTGAGCATGCGCGCTCAGCTTTCCCAGCATTCTCTTCTTCATTCCTCACTCTACCTCCATTCCCCGAGGCCGCTGACTGACTGGCTCTGCTCCACGTCCCACTGTAAAGTAAGAGCTTGAACATGGCTATATTCAGTGGCTCTGCTCTGCTCACCACGTAAGTGGCTTCCACAAGGGCTTCTTTCAGGGATAAGGACCTCCCCTAGAGGACTGCAGACTCAAACCGGATGTCACTTGTAAGATCTACAGCAGCTCATCCCAGGCACTGAGAGGCTTTCTCCATCTCCAGACATAAGCCAAAAATATACAAGAGAGCGAACTTGGAGCAGTAGGTGACGGCTTCTGGGAAGCCTGGTTTGGTAAGTTCTTCTCTCCCTCGGGTAGATAGACTCCCCTAGCCACACATCAGTGTCCAGCCTGAGTTCCCTCATGGATGAGGTGTGCCGAGCCTGCCAGGGAGCCTGAATAGATACCCTACACCAACATACTTTACCAGCTACGCCATAGAATTATGCTGTAGATATTTAATCTCAAATCGGGGTTTCTAACACGCGATAGATCATTCAGTCCCCAGATAAAAGACACACGACTTTTATATTTTAATAAGCCTTAATCAGCACTAGAGCTGGGCATATATCGAACACTACGCTGTTGTCTACTTCCTTCTCAGTAGCCTGAGTTATAACTTGCTATGCTCCATCTGGGCTGTCCTTAACTCCAATTGCTCAGCCTTTGTGGCCATGTTCTCATGAGTCACTTACCTACCCCATGACATCTCTCCTTTTTCCACGTTCTCTCCTCTCCTCTCTGTGGTCTATCCTCAGACCCCAAGCCTGGGAACCCAAACACTCACTGTCTGTCTCTCTTCTGCCTAATTATAGGCAGTAGGCATTTTTATTCACCAATCAGGGATAATAACTTGGGGGACAAGGTTACATAGCATCACTTGTCTACATGCAACCAGGCCTGGGGGGGGGGGAGTGTCTGTATTTAGCATTACAATACATAGCAAAAGACCAAACATCAGCATACATACCCAGAGATTTGTGGTCTGGAACCCCGTCCCAACATTCTTAGCAGCCAAAGGTCAGACAGAACACAAATGGTTAATTTCCATTTGTGTATCTAAATACTGTGCAAAGTAGCAATAAAGACTGGTCCACACGAAGTCAAAAATGCATCACTGTATCTAGTCACCACAAGGTCCTATCAACCATAAGAAGCATGGCTTTATGTTGCATTAAATACCCACGAGGGGCTGGAGTCTTGGTGCATTCAATCCCTCTTCCAGAGGGCCTGACTTTAATTCCCGAAGCCCACATGGCAGTTCACAACTGTCTGTAACTCCAGTTCCAGGGGATCTGACACCTTCACAACAATGCATATAAATTAGTTGAATAATAATTTTGAAAGAGAGAAAGAAAGACCGGTGAGAGCACAGTCTTTTCACCTGTGCACCCATTGTTTGGGAGAGAGTTGGACTCCAGAGAGGATAAAAGGTGGGAAACCTGAAGTTCTGTAGGCAGAAAAGCCCAAGTGCAAAGCCGTACATGCACTCAACCAGTGGGTGTTTTATATGAGGGTAGTGGACTATGAGCTCACACACGCTTGTACAGCCAGAGAAGACTCCTGAAAACGTACCCAAGAACCCGATAGCCAGAGAGAGCGGCCACTGGAAACGGGATAGGGGAACTAGGTATTCGATCTGGGAAGGAAATCCATCCATCCATTTGTAAAATCTGGCATCTTAAACTAGAGATTCCCTTTACTAAACACTAGAAAGAGAGCAAAGTAAAACCGGGCATCCTGGTGGGAAGACTGAGAGTCATATTTTAAGGCCGGTGGACAAGTTGACGTTTGGACCCGAGTGAGTCTTCCCCAGAGCTCAGTCGGAGATGGCAGAGCTGTTCTGGAGACTTCTCTGCAGTTCGGTGAGCCGGTAGGGCCGCGCCGCGCTGGTCCCGGGCCTAGGGGCGCCCCGCGGTGCGGGCCGGGCCAATCAGCGGGCGCGGGGCGGGCGCGGTGGCTTTGCACGCACCGAGCGTTAAGCGGAGCAGAGGCGCTGCTGCCGTCCGACTGGGAGCCGGCCATGCCGCGTCTGCTGCTGCTGCTCCTGCTCCTGCCGTCACTGGCCCGGGGCCTCGGGCTCCGCGACGCGGGTAGACGACACCCCGAGTGCAGCCCGTGCCAGCAGGATCGCTGCCCTGCGCCCTCGCCTTGCCCAGCGCCCTGGATCTCCGCGCGCGACGAGTGCGGCTGCTGCGCGCGCTGCCTGGGCACCGAGGGCGCGAGTTGCGGGGGACAAGTGGGCGCACGCTGCGGCCCTGGCCTGGTGTGTGCGAGTCGCGCCTCGGGGACGGCGCCCGAGGGCACCGGGCTCTGCGTGTGCGCGCAACGCGGCACCGTCTGCGGTTCCGACGGCCGCTCCTACTCCAGCATCTGCGCGCTACGTCTGCGCGCCCGACTTGCACCCCGAGCGCACCATGGCCACCTGCATAAGGCTCGCGATGGGCCCTGCGAGTTCGGTGAGTGGGGTTTGACCTAGAAAGACCCAGGCGAATGGGAAGAGTGGGACCCCCAATGCTCTAGGGTGTGGGACAAAGAATTTCATTGTACAAAAGTGAACAACACTACCTGGGCCTCAGTTTCCCCTTCAGGAGCAGTGTGTGTTTCGCATCTTCCTACACCCTGCCTGCTGCCTTACCCACTTTCTTGCAAACTTCAGCCCCAGAACAAACAGGAATGTTTAAAAACCTACTATGGCCGTTATTTGAAAATAGGGATTGAAGTGGGTCCGGGTCCAGGTGGATAGTTTGAATAGAGAAAGGAAGGTGAGGATTCCCAGAGTGCAGAGGTCCCATTCAAGAATCACCAAGAGAGAGCACCAGAATCCTGGGTATCCAGGGAGGCTCAGACTAAGGGCTTGGAGGAGCGTCCATCCACAATCTTTGAAAACATGAGCTCTGAAAAGATTGTGGGACCATAGATGCTGATCCTGTCTAAAGAGCACATAATCTTTTATGTAGGGTACTGCTTTAAGGAAATCAATAGAAAACTACCAACTACTAGGGATGTCAAAGGTTAACTGTTTTTAACACCACGCTGTAAGTGCCCCTAGTGCCCTAAGTGATCACTGTCCTGTGTCATTTAAAACACACACACACACACACACACACCATTAGTGTCTATGGATGTCCAGAGAAGCTAGCCTACTTTGTCTGTGTGTGGGGTTTGCCTTGGTCAGGCACTCTGAGAAAACAGTCTGACTATTCTGTCTAGACAGGACAGTGGGGAGCTCAGGGTGGTAAGTGTGCTAGCTGGGCAGTTCCCAGGATGCTGGCCTGGAGTCTTGTGCTTCAGGCTTCTGGAGATTTCTGGCCTGAGCTGAGAGAGGACATCTAAGCCAGATGCCCAAGTTAACACTTCAAGAAAGACAGCTGGGAGCTCCTTTTCCAGCCCTCAGGTAGTACTTGGCATTGTGCTGTTCACTCCTCCCTCAAATATTCCGTGGAAATACGCTCACATCCAGGATTCTGGAGGACCACTGGCCATGGGACAGGAAGCCCACTATACACAGAGACAGGGACCCAGTGAGACTGCGACCCTGTGGGGCTGAAGCAGGCCCAGTGACCTAGCCCTTTCCCAGTCCAGGCTCCCATGGGGGGGGGGGCAGTGCTGGCTGGGAGTGGTCCTGGGGTAGCTCCTGGCTTCTCCAGTGACCCTGAGCCCGGTCTTTCCCTGTCCAGCTCCAGGGGACCCATTGTTGGTGCCTGTTCTGCGTGTGTCTGCCCTGTGCACTGACAGAGTCCCGTCTTTCCCCCTCGTAGCTCTGTCACAGTTTTTACAATCTGCCTCCTCAGCAATTGGCTCACACGCAGTTCCCTTTGTCTGAGACAGGTAGCACTAATGGCACACACAGGACACAGAAGAAATGCTGACCAGGCTTCCCAAAGCTTCCCAGTGCCGATGGGCTTGGGTGATTTTTTTTTTCCTGGAACGACATTCTGTTCCTAGGAGAAAGAGCCCTTCGGGATGTATGTGCTCTGCTGTTGTGCGGAGGAGACCCAGACCCAGAGAAAGCAGGGGACTTGTCCACAATGTCCACCTAAGGCTGCCACCTCCCTGGTCCCAACCCCTCGTCCAGCACTCTTTCAGGACTGGACTTGATACTATTAAGTCAGGCAGATGGCGGTTGCTATGGTTACCAGAGTACAGACAGATGGCAGATGGAAAGCCCACACCCCTAATTCACTGAAAATTACCAAATGACAAGTAAATGTGCCAGCCCCCGGACTCTGCGGGCTCTGAGGCCCGCCCTGGGCTCCAGCCTGGAGAATAAAGAGGTCCTCAGAGCCAATGGGAGCAATTCAGAAGCCACTTTCCAGAGCCTCATTAGTGGCCGGCCTCAGCACTCCTGCTCCCAGCTGTCCTTTCCACCTGGTTTCTGCCACCCACCTCAGACCTGATGATGTCTCCCTGTCACCTCTTGTCTTCACATGCTTGTGTGGTCCCTGTCCTTATGTCTCAGGGAGGTTTGGGGACCGGTGCACAGTGGACTGTTTGCCTACACTGGCTGCACCTCATTCTGGGCTGCCCTAAAGCCATCTTTAATTCAAAAGACACAGCGGGAGCACTTTTAACAAAGCCCCAGGGGACCCTGTTTGAAGGGAAACAGACAGTTTTACTTCAGCTTGGTGACAGTCACTCCTCAGCTCCTCCCAGCCACCTCACATTAATGGAGTGATGGCTCAGAGTATTGATTATCTCCTTCCCAGTGGTGACAGTGTCTCTGTGATGCTTCCAAGCGACAGTGGTGGCAAACTGCCCTTCCCAGAAGCCTTTGCTCAGAACTGCCCACTGTCTAATATTTAGAGCGCCATTTGATCTTTGTACCTGGAGGGCCTGTGTATGAATATTTTATTGTTAGGCATTGCCTTTGTATCCATTGTTGTCCTTGATTTTTAAAGACATGAGAGGGAGGGGGTCTTACCCATCCTCTAAGGCAGTGGTTCTCAACCTTCCTAACACTGCGACCCTTTAATACAGTTTTTTCAAGTTGTGGTGACTCCCGATTGTAAAATTATTTTGTCACTACTTCATAACTGTAATTTGGCTACTGTTATGAATCACAAGGTAAATATCTGCGTTTTCCAGTGGTTTTAGACTACTCCGGTGAAAGGGTCATCTGACCCCCAAATGGATTTCTGCCCACATGTTGAGAATCATTGCCTTAATAGAAGGGAGCAATGGGGCACTGCAGAGGGGATTTCCTGGGCCCCAGCTTGGTTTTCCTGACTCTTGGCACATGGCTGTTGTCCTCCAGGCTGCAGGCCTTTGAGCCCGGCAGCTTCTCTGAGAGGCCGAGCGTCCGGAATCTTAGAAGATTCACCTTGGTTGGAATTCTGGCTCCATTTAGAAGCCTGAGGTACGTGTTACCAGGTAACCAGGAGAGGCAGCGAATACCACTTTGTGAGAGGGACAAAGAAAGGGCCTCGTGTTCCAGAGCCTTTCATGAATGCTGAGGGAGGGGGATTTGAGTCACAGGCTGCAGGCAGTGGGATTAAACCGGAGCTCCTTCCACATCCAGCCGTGATTATGAGCATAAATTACCAAGCCTGTTCGGCACGTTGATCATTAAAGTCTTTGCATGTGTGTGTCTTAATACAAGCAGATAGTCTCCTGGGGGATGACTTTGGCACTATTAACTTAAATCTCTGAGGCATGTGGGACGATCTTTCATTTGAGCCACCAAGGACCCATTTAATGAAAGGGGTAGGGAGACAGATCACCACATGCAGTAACAATAACACAGCTCCTTTGATCTGTGCAGACCCATAGAGCTAGCACAGACACCGTCATGATGTTCCCGCATCCCAGAGGGTGTAGGGCAGTGTTGTTCTCTTCCCAAGCAGACAATGGTTCACAACCCACCTAAGCACCAGTGGGCAGCGCTCAGACTCCCTGGCAGCTGAGTCTCCCTGGTATTATTTTCCCCATCCAGTGGTACTAAGTCCACTGGGACCAGTCTGACCACACCGAGCTGAGTGACCGTGACCTGCTGTCTTGCCCCTGGATGGATGGGGTCGTACCTTCATGAAGTTCCTGGGCTGAGTGTGAGCAGAAGAGAGCAAGCACTGGGTGGGGCACGGCTAGAAAGATGGAACCGATTCATTTAAAAGACCGGTCTGGGCAAGAGCTGACCTTCCCAGAAAGCCATTTTATTCCAGTCAGAGGTAGACAGGAAGGAAAACCTGCCCCTTCCAGGATGAGGGCAGCCCTGACAACACTGAGGTGAGATGCTAGGTCCCACGCTCTTTGAAGAGGACTGTCATCCAGCTCCAGCCTGTAGGGCGTTGAGCCACTGCAGTGTCTCTGAGCGTTGGCGATCCTGAGGGTTAAGGTCCTGGCCTCTAGTATCGCCAGGTAGGCCCTGCCGCCAGAGGTCGGCAGAAGGCTGCAAGCTGATAGATACAGCATGATGAAAGGTCCTTTCTAGGTAACGTGAGCTGCTGGGTCCCTCCTTAGGACACCACGGCAGAATGCAAGGGGTCCCCAAGTGTTCCTCACCTCTGCCGTGGAGGGCAGGCAGGGGGCATGGCATGGCTTAAATCTGAAGTGTTCCTGGAAGACTTGTGTATTAAAGCTTTAAACCTCAGCTGTGGCGCCATTGGGAGTGGTGGAGTCTTCAGGAGGCGGGGCCTAAGGAGAGGAAGTCAGCGGGCACCCATGCCTTGGTGGGGGAAGTCTTGTCCCAGAAGCCATCTTTCATCTTCCCTCTGATTCCTGGCAGCCATTAGGTTTCTTGCACTCTGCCCTTCCACCATGAAGTCTCTGTCTTGCCACAGACCAAAGCCACAGTGCCAAGCCAGCCACGGGCTGACACAGATTCCGAGGAGGATGGGCACCTGTACCCATTCTGAAGAAGCCATAGCTGAGACTGAAGCACAGACAGAACCCTAAGTGGGCTGCCTTGACCTCCTGGCTCCAGTAGTCACTGAGCAGTCTAAGTGCTGGGAGGACAGGAGATGTCTGTCCTGCAACGGTTGTGGGCTGTTACTCAAGGGCATCACTGGGAGGTGATGGGTGGAGTGTTCTCTCCCAGTGCAGAACAGAGCCTAAGTAACTGGCCTGAGACTGTCACTTCAGAATGATGGAGTGGCAATGTTGTCCCGTGGCTGGCTTCTGGGGACCCGGACTTCCGGAAGTTGAACCCTCCCCCAGAGGTGGGGGGAGGGGCCTACTTCCTACTCTGCGGCGTGTGGTCCACGCCTGTGTTTGCATTTCATCCCCGTGACATACCTGCAGTGAGCATGACGGAGTGGCTTTCCTTTGGCGCGTGGTTCTGGGGGATCCAGTCCAGAATCTACAGCGCAGTGGTCTCTCTCAGCCCCCCTGGCAAGAACAGCCCAGCTTGGCAGGAGTGTGTGGTGGGGCGCCCTGCTCACCTCCAGAGCCAGCAAGCAGAAGAGAGAAGCTACCAGAACCCTACTGTCCCCTCTGAGATCACACCTCTGGTGACCTAAAGGCCTCTTGCTGGGCTCTGCTTCCAGAAGAGACTGTCACCCCACTGTCACCCCAGCCTGGGAACTCAGCCTCCAGCACATGAGCATTAGGGGCTACTTATCCAACCATCTAGGGATCTGAGGCTTAGGTTCATGATTCAGTGCCTGTGTGATTAGCCCCTCCTCAAGCCTGACGTCCTGTGAGCTTCCCCGTTAGACAGCATTTCACAGTTGTGTCTCTGGACATGACTGTGCCCCGCCTGGTTTCCCCAGGAGCTGGTGCGTGGCTCCCTCTCCCTGACATTCCTCTCTGTTGAGTTTGCTCTGTGTCCTTGACTTGACGTAGGTCATGACTGTGTGACTGCATCCTGTAAGCCGTGAGACCTCCCGGCAAACCACTCTGCCTGGGAGCCCTTCTTCTAAGATGGAGCTACCAAGATAACAATGGTTTTAAAACAGAATGGAATATGATGGAACCATAGCATGAATTTGAGTCCCTGTTCCTCCAGGTCCTTCGCCTTCTAAGTATTACTTTCCCAGCTATGAAATGGGAGTTAGAACACTTACCTCTCAGGGCTGGTGTGAGGGTACAGAAAACCCTCCTGGGGGAAAGGCAAAATAGTGTTAAGATACAGGTTAAACCCTTTGTTCGGGACAACCAAAAAGATATTGTATGTCCCCTGAGAGCCTGCTGCTCCCTCACAGAAATGGAAGAAATGGAGAAATGGAAGCTCACGGGAGGTCAGGGCTTTAAGGGGCTAATCACACCTGTACTGACTTATGAACCTGAGTCTCAGATTCCCCGAGCGCCCCCTACTGGCATTTGATAAGATTGCTGGAAAGGGAAGGATTGCCAGCTGGAACCCTTGGTTGTTGACTGTGCAGAGCTGTTATGGATAAGAACGCAAATTTAATGCCAGATATATTCAAGTTAAAAGAAGATGACTGACACCACACAGCCTGAGGAAATCTTCCAAGGTCACAGAACCGCTCCGGTTCCAACGGTGACTTCCCAACTGTATGGCAAAGGTATACATCAGCCCAACATGACTCTACGCACCAGAATGAGCTGTGCGCCATGCAAATTTATAGATAGATACATGCACTGGGAAAGGTCCCTTTAACACTCAAAGCGGGCCTCTTTTGTAAAAGAAATGGCATTTCCTGCCATAAAAGCGCTGGCACAGGCAGCCTTCCCCAGACAGCCCTTCTTAATTGTAGTTATTGAAAGAGAGGGAGCGGGAGCCTCTCGGGGAGCGCGCAGGAAATGTGATTTACTGGTTTATTCATTTAGGTTTGAAAGGGAGTGATGAGGTCTCATTTAAAATTTATGACTTTACTTGAAGAAAAGTGAAACACGTTGACGAAGCGTCCCCCTGGAACCCGTTGAAGACCCTGGAATCAGAGATGGTGTGATCGCCCCGCAGCCGTTTGGGGACAGGTTTGCCTGTGTCACTGAGGAGGTGCTGGCAGGAGGAGAATGTGAATAAATTAGCCCCTCTTTGTTGTGGCAGATGGGGCTTCTGCCAGGCAACTCCTCCTGTGGGTCTGTGGCTGCAGGGCGTGTTGGAAGTTAGGGGGCTCTACCAGAGCGCTGGCTGCACTCTTGGATGTGTGTTTGGACATCCTTTGGAGAGCAGTCATGTGGGCAGAGCTGAAAGTGTGACTGATTGGGAGGGGTAGGTGGCCTAGTGTGGGCCACCGCTCACCGGAGAGTCATTGCACCAAAGGCTCCGGAGCTGTCATCAGGTGCTGAAGGACAGAGGTCTGAAGCAGCTGCCCTGAGAATGAGCTCCCACAGAGCCCTCCAGGGGCCCAGCTCTGCAGGCAGTGAGCTCTCCATTCCTGGAGGTGTGCGAATGAGACTGGACGCACACGTCGGTAATCAGGCACTGGCTGTACAAGGTCTATTTCTTTGTGTCTGGAGGAGTCTGGGTTTGATTTCCAGAACCCACAGGGCTGCTCATACCCCTGGATTCTACAGTGTGACCAACCTTGTCCCTCTCTGGTGTCTCTCCCTTTGTTCTCTGGTTTAATTGCAGCTGTATCCCCGCGGGCACAGGCCCTTCTGCTGGCCCCAGAATGGCGGTGTTTCTCTTTCATGCTTTCTCCATCTAGCTGTCTGTCTGTCACACCTGCCCCTGACTCCTGCTCACACGCCATGCCACCATAGTAACTGTTTTCTCCTTCCATGGCTGGTCACTCTGCAACCAGGAGAATCAGGGGTCTTCTTCCCACATCACTAGTGAAGAGGCAAGAACATTGCTTTCTCTTGATCAGGCCTCTGTCTTGCCAGACCTCATGGCTGGAATCGGCCTCTGGCTCAGGAGAGAGACTCAGTAGAGACTCCTGGAGCCTAAGGACAGCTGCGATGCAGATGGCCAGAGACAAACAGACACCTCATTTAGGACTTGACTGTGGAGCCTGCAGGATTGGTAGTACATCCTTCTATGGAGCTGGGGCCAGAGTAAGAGTAATAAATCCTGAACACTGGCACACACCTGAACCTGAACAGTGGTGGCACACACCTTTAATCCCAGCACTTGAGAGGCAGATGCAGGTGGATCTCTGTGCATTCGAGGCCAGCCTGGTTTATAGAGCGAGTTCCAAGATAACACAAAGAAACCCTGTCTCAGCTCCAAATCCTGAACATCAGGTTACCCCTGGATAAGACTTGATGTCTACCAGATCCCTGGCGTGGAAGGAAGCAGTGTGTGAAAGGTGAACTAAGAGTCTAGCCTGTGCTACAGGGACTCGGGTCCCCTTAAATAAACAAAACCTGACACCTCTCTTCTTTGAACCCTTTGTACTCAGAGGCAGAAAAGCACCTGCTTGCGGCTCCAACCTTGGTAACTTGACTTGACACTACCCCTCAGGGTCCTTAAACCTTTTCCATAGAAAAATCCCCGTGTAACCCTGAGTATATAAAATACGCATCAAACACTTACTGATAATAAATCATAATGAAATATACTTTAAGCCAGTTCATAGGTGTGTGTGCAATTTTTACCATCCATTGAAGAGAAGAGCAGTGTTGCGTCCTAATGAGACAGATGTGCCTGTGTATTTTCACATAACTCAGTCTTGGGGGCTGGAGGGATGGCTCAATGGTTAAGGGCACTGGCGGCTTTTCCAGAGAGCCCAGGTTCAGTTCCCAGCACCCACATGGTAGTTCACAACCACCTGCAACTCCAGTGCCAGGGGACCTGATACTCTCTTCTGGACTCTGCAAATACTAGATACACACATGTTGCACAGACATACATGTAAACAACACATACACATCAAATGAAACATTTTTAAAAGACGTTTCAAAGGAATGAAATCTTGGCTGGCATCGGTATTTCAGGATGTAGAGTATCTTTGACACTTTTCAAAGTTGATTGATATTTTTATTTTTATAACACCCCTTCATATAAATATACCAAATGTCAGAAGCGGGCTGGGCTGCCTCTCAGTGGGTGGATAGTGCTTGCTTAGTGTGCATAAAACCCTGAGCTGGGATTAGAGCTGTGTGACACCTGCTGGTTTAGGCGGTGCTGGGAGTTAAGCTCAGGGTTTTATGCACTTGGAGGCAGGAGAATAGGAAGTCTGAGGTTATCCTTGGCAACATTGAGAGTTTGAGGTCAGCCTGGGCTAAGGAGACCCAGTCTCTCTTTTTTTTTTTTTTTAAAGTCTTTCTTTTCTGCAATTCAGTCATGTTTTCCGTAAGAGCAAAAAGCACACAGGGTAAAAAGAAAGCCAAAACCTCCACTGACCCCTGCGACTCGTCTCACACAGCTGTCTAGAGTCTGAGCTGAGATGTGTGGGGTGTGGATCCGATCCCGGCAGTGTTGTCAGCGTGTGCTATAATGGACGGTGTACAAAGCTCTAAGCTCCGAAGCCAGGACCCCATGAAGCTACATGGCACGCATGACACGTGAACACTACCAGAGCACGCCAACTTCACGCCTCACTTGACTTCGAGTTAAATTTTGGTCACTGTGTGTTCTGGGTTTTTCTGGACCCCACCCCCACAGGTGCTTATGTGAATCACAAAGCCAAATTCTCGGAGGCCAGGAATAAATGTGCAGATGGTAGCCGAGGTGCTGAGGGGTACTCGGGGTGCTGAGACCTGAGTTCCGCCACTGACCGCAGGACATGGCTTTTCCCTCTCCTTCAGCTGCCTCCTCACAGGGCTTCGTGCAGGCCCTCAGAGGTCAGGGTTGAGCTCCTGACCTGCCAGGGTAAAGGGTTGTTCTTTTATCTTCTCCCAGCTCCTGTGGTCCTTATGCCCCCTCGAGACATCCACAATGTCACTGGGACTCAAGTGTTCCTTTCCTGTGAGGTGAAGGCTGTGCCCACTCCGGTCATCACCTGGAAGAAGGTAATCTTCTCCAAGAATGTATGCGTTTGTCTGTGGACACGGGAGAGAGAGACTGAATCAGAAGGACCTGTGGGTGGTAAACAGTCTTCCTTAGGCGTGTTTGTTTGCATGGGTGTCTTTTGTATGTGGGCCAGAGGATTAAACAAAGACACACCAGCCCTGTACCTCAAAGCTGGCACCCCAAAACTCTTCCCTAAAGGAGGGGTTTTGCATTCCTTCCCATACCTTTTGTCCATTTGGCCACTTAGGTGTCTAGAAAGCTCTGCTAGCCCCATACATTGTTAGCCAATCTGTCATCAGAGTCTGCTTTGCTGTGGCACGGAGCTATAGACAGACTCGGCTGGTGACAGAGACGCCATTCTGCTCTGAACACTGAAGGCCAATACTGAGAGACTGGCAGTCACAACTGTAGGTGGTCCCTTGCCCCAAAAACCCTAATAAGGGCTGTGAAATTCCAAGCTGTTTCCACCCTCCTCCACCCTTTGGCAAAGTTTCCAGCAGGGGGCACTGTCTGAATAGATACAGATTTAAAGGGAGGTGGAGTTATTTGCATAAGAATGAGAGGCATTTCAATTTTTGCCTTGGAGTCCCAGAGAGGATGCAGGTGGCCAGAGGTCTTGGGGGAGGTCATGCGGCTCAGAATTCTTTTTCTAAGCTGTGCATGCTTTCTCTGCATTGATAGGTCAAGCGCTCTCCGGAGGGCACTGAGGGCCTGGAGGAGCTGCCTGGAGACCATGTCAATATAGCTGTCCAGGTGCGAGGGGGCCCTTCTGACCACGAGACCACATCCTGGATTTTGGTGAGTGCTTCAGATTATTGAATATTATCAACAAACCACCCTTTGTCTTCTCACGACATATTACACTTTTAAAGCTGTTTCTTGTTCCTTTCTTTTGGTTCTGCTGGGGACTGAACCCAGGACCTCACTGACTCAGTGGGTAAAGGTGCTTGATCTGAGTTCACGCCCCAGGACCCACATGGTGGATGGAGAGGACTGACTTCTGCAAGTTGTCCTCTGACCTACACACACACACACACACACACACACACACACACACACACGTAAAAGAAATAAATACAATTTTTAAACATTAAACACTTTATGTTGAGACAAGGTCTTGCTAAGTTGCCCAGGCTGACCTCAAAGTCTTTAACCTGCTGCCTCAACCCTCCATGTCATTTCTGTGGGCCACTGGACCCAGTCTGCCCTGTCAGTTTCCCACGGGACACTCTGGAGTAGGTGGAGCAGATTAGATAGCTTCCAAGAGCATAAGCAGTCTTCCGCAGTGGACCCAAAAGATGTCCCAATGCTCAGCTGTGATCAGCTGCTGCGTGGTAAGGAGGGTTAAGGCTTTAAGATGGAGTTGTCAAGGAGACTCATAGGTGAGGGAGATGAGGGAGTGAACCTCACTCAGCACCAATGTCTTCCATTTTCCTACTAGAATGGCACATAAGCCCCACTTGACGTATTCCTTGGCTTTCCAAATCCAAAGTCCCCACACCCACATTCCTCCAAACAAAAGCATGCTCAGGCCTATCACAGCAATTACCCCAGGCCCTGGTACCAACTTCTGTCGTAGGGTTTCCATTGCTGTGAAGAGACACCATGACCAAGGCAGCTCTTAGAAAGGGAAACACTTAATTGGAGCTGGCTTACAGGTTCTGAAGTTCAGTCCATTATCATGGTGGGAAGCATGACATTGTGTAGGCAGGCGTGATGCAGGAGGAGCCAAGATCTATAGCTTGATCTGAGGGTAACCAGGAGGAGGGTCTTAAAGCCCACCCGCACAGTGACACACTTCCTCCAACAAGGCCACACCTACTCCAACAAGGCCACACCTCCTAATAGTGCCACTCCCTGCTCCAAGAGTATACAAACCACCATGCACAGGGATTCTTTACCTTCACAAACTGCCATTTCCCTGTCTGTCTCCTCTCTATCCAGCAGTGACTTTGTCAGCCCTCCCCCTGACCAAGAACAAACGCCCCTCCCCCTCTCCCTTGTTCCTTTCCCCCTTTCCCCTCATCCTCTATCTCCTCTGTCTCCTCTGAGGCAAATAAATCTCCTTTTTGCTGAGAACTTAGTCTTAGTGTCTCTTGAGAACACCATTCCCTTCAACATGTCTTCCAAGAGAGGGACTTGGAACGCCTTTAGAGTGTGTGTGTGGCCTTCTCAGATCAAGCATAGCCCCTGTGTGTGTGTGTGTGTGTGTGTGTGTGTGTAGAGTTAAGAATAAGGTGTTATCTTGTAAAGAAAGGCTACCCCATAAAGAGCATTTGGAGGGTGGGTCTATCTCCTCTGGTGGGTAGATGTTTGTCCTTTTCCTCAAAATCAGCCCTTGTCACCTTTAGTGAAAGGACCAGGCAGCTCACAGTAAAGACAGAGATGGAGAACACACTTAAAAGAGAGTGACAGGAGCAGCAGGCCCTCCATGCCTGGCCTCTGTGGCAAGACCAGAAACCAGGTAGCTTTGGATTCTGAAAAGGAACAAGTGTGCTTGTCTGCCCTTGTGGATTGAGTACAGGAAGCCCTGCATTTGATCCCCCATGCCACACGAACCATGCACGGGAACACAGGCCTCTCCTCCTGGCTCTCTGGAAACAGGAAGATCAGGAGTTCAAGATCATCCTCAGCTATTTAGTGAGTTTGAGAGCAGTAGGAGAGCCTGCCTAACAGGAAAGAACGCTGACCGAGGTGGTCAGTGTTGAGTGTGACGTGTGTAGTCGTGTAAATTTGTCTGTTGTGTTTCTAGATCAACCCTCTGAGAAAGGAAGACGAGGGAGTGTACCACTGTCACGCGGCCAACGCCATTGGAGAGGCTCAGTCCCATGGCACGGTGACGGTCCTCGATCTGAACAGATACAAAAGCCTCTACTCCTCAGTTCCGGGCGACCTCCTGTGATGAGCACGGTACCCGTCCAAGGCCATTTCTGTCTCCCATGCCAGAGAATAAGGGAACTTAGGTGGTTTGTTAAAGGGCCTGTAAGAAAGAAGAGACCGATGTAAATCTGGGAAACCTGAGGAAAAGCAGAGCGTCTGAAGGCTGGCGACTGGAAGCTCAGCTGTGCTCCGAGCCGGCATCTCTGAGTTTCCCAGAATGCAAAGCTAAGGGTTGTGAGCATGAAGGCCCACAGCTGAAAAAGCCAGATTGTTTCTGTTTCCATGGCTGGAATCACTTCCCGTGGGGATGAAAAAAGGCAGGCAGTGTCACTGTGGAATTGTCCCCACAGGGAGCCCCGGGCTGTGTATTTGTCCCACCCCCTCCTGGGCAGCTCTCTACCCCTAAACTCAGCACTGGGTGCTGCCCAGCAGCAAACCTGGGAAGGGGAAGGGCAGATCTCTGTCTTCTGTCCTCCTCCTCACTCAGGTGACAGCTGATCACAGTTGTCCCCACACACAGGTGACAGGGAACTTGGGAAAGGAGTTCTTTCTAAGCCAGCTCTGACTGCTAAGCAGCTTCCAAGACTCGCTGGCTCACAGCCACAGACAGTGGCTCTCTTGTGGCACGCAATTGCTACAAGGTGATTGTGACTCTGCTCCACTGTTTTCTCAATCCAAACCTGACAGGAAAGCATCCCCAGTGTGGGCCATGTCTGTTCTTGTGGCTGACAGCAGGAGCAGGAGCCAAGGACATGGTCTACATTTAGGTTTCTGCTCAACAGTGATGTCACATCTGCTGATGGATTATTGGCCGTAGCAAGTCACGCACAGCTGTGCTGGGTGGATGAAGTGGGACACACACACACACACACACCACTTACACGTACTCCACTCACCGGAGCCGAAGGGCAGGAAGGCATGAGCCTCTCCCAGTGGTGGGAGTTGCCATCACGAACCGCTGTCAAGACTGACCAGCAAGCTCTAATAGAACAGGGAAAATTAGAGACAGGTATAATAGACTTTCTATTACTTTTATTTCTTTTTATTATTTTGTTTTTTGAGACAGGGTTTTTCCTCTGTGTGGCCCTGGCTGTCCTAGAATTCACTCTGTAGACCAGGCTGGCCTCGAACTCAGAAATCCACCTGCCTCTCTGCCTCCCAAGTGCTAGGATTAAAGGCGTGCGCCACCCCCCCCCCACCCCTGCTCTCTTAAATTTTTTATGTGTATGAGTTTTTGCCTTCATGTATGTATACGTGCATGCCATGTGTGTGCCTAATACCCGTGGAGACCACAGAGGGCGTTAGATCCCCTGGAACTGAATTTACTGATGGCCGTGAGCTGCCGTGTGAGTGCTGGGGACTGGACCCAGGTCCTCTGCAAGAGCAGCCAGTTCTGTCAGCTGCTGGGCCATCTGTGATAAACATTTTTAAAGCAGGATTTTGCTCAGTTTTAATCCCATGGTCCTTTGGGCCACTTTTCTTGGACTGCCATCCATCCATCCTGTAAGGAACGTATGGAGACGTGAGAGACCATAATTCAAGGGGTGCAGTCGGCTTGAGGCAGGAGAAACTTCCTCACACTGGGGAAACTGAAGGAGCCAGCAAGAGTCTTTGAGGTCAGAGCTGTCTTAGAAGGGATTCCTTTCCTGAGTTCCCAGTCACCTGTGGGTGGGGACAATGGCAACCAGCTGATGCATATGGTTATTTGAGTTGTTTTACGTAGTTTATAATATGAGCTGCATCCGTGTTTTGAACTCCCTCTACAGCGACCACTGTCAGCCAGCTCTTGTTTATTCCCACCACACGGCCATACTGGGGATTTTCAGGGCTGGAGAAGTGCTTTCCTAGAAGCCGCAGTCTCCTTGCCTGGAATATTCGGTCTCTGGTCTTGAGTACTCCCACTGCCCCAGGACCCACTCCCCCTCTGCCCTGGCTGCATCCTCACTGAGGAGGGATCGAACCTCAGCATCACACCTGCCCCCTCCTGGAACACAGAGGTCATTACAGCAGAGCAAGCTCCGCCTCTAACGCCTCCCCTCCTCTTCTTCCCAGGTTTCCGAAGACACTGGTCACAAGACAATGGATGGCTGTCCAGGAGTGGATCATTTTACCCTGTGAAAATCTGGGGAAACAGCCTGTAGATGGCTGCTTTTTGTATGCTTTTTTAGGGGAGTGCAAACTAGATTCTTATGCGGATGTAGTTTTTAGCAGGGCAGACCCTGGGGGGTGGACGTGCATGCAGCTTTTTTTATACTTTTGGTGTTTTAGAACAATTCTTTTTAAACTCTTCTGTCTAAGAAAAGCCACACACTGTATGTTTGTAATTCTAAAGGGCTCAAAACAAGGCACACGCCGGCTGATTCATGACTTGGTGTCCGTGACTGCTTAGTGGGTTCTCTGGCTCAGGGTGTATTATGAAGGGAGGGGGTCTCTGTATCCCTGTCCTTGGAGACTGGGATGGGTGTTTTTCCTTCCGTGTAGCCTAACCTACCTAGAGTGAGATGGCCCTGGGGCACTATAGCCCACCTAGAGTGAGATGGCCCTGGGAAACTATAACCCTGTCATTCTTTGTAAAGTCATCACCTCACGTGAACATCTCCGATGGCTCTTCTGTTCCCACCTTCTCCCTGTGACGAGGAGTCCTCGCTGTAGGTGGGACCCATTGATCAGCTGTGCACCCACTAACCCACCACTCTCCCTCCCAGCAGATAGAGGGGAGACACCTGATTTTTGCTTGTCACACTGGAGAAAGGACAGCAGGTGTCATCTGCAGGTGGTGGAATCACACTGTAGCACAGTGCATTCGTCCTTAAGGGAGGCTTTCCTCCCTTCCTTAATGGGGAAAATTAAAAAGGAGAATATCTGCTTTCTTGTCTGAAAAACAGGTTCCTTCTCCTCTCCCCCTCCCACCCCTTTTTTGAGACAGGGTTGCTCAGCCTTGCTGTCCTGGCACTCACTCTGTAGACCCAGGCTGGCCTCAACTCACGGAGATCTACCTGCCTCTGTTGCCGAAGTGCTGGGATTAAAGGCATGTGCCCAGCTGACTGCAGATTCTTAACCTCAGGGTTGGGGTCCCTCAGGCCTGAACGTTCATGAGGCACTGAGCCCAGCCACAGCTGGGAGAGCAGGGAGTTTTGCCTTTCCAGTCTCTACACAGCAGCCAGGCTCAGAGAGGAGGTGCCCTGCCCCGTGCGAAGGCCTTTGAGCAGGACAGAACTGAGAGCTGTCTCCCTGGCTCACTTTCCCCAGGATGACCCTGAACCAGGGAGAGGAGATGTAACACATTCACTTGTGTCCTCAAGTGAATATGTTGAAAGCCTTTCTCTGTATAAAATCAGAAATGGGGGGTGCCTTGTTAGGGTTTTACAGCTGTGAAGAGACACCATGACCAAGGCAACTCTTATAAAAACAACATTTAATTGAGGCCAACTTACAGGTTCAGAGGTTCAGTCCATTATCATCAAGGTAGGAACATGGCAGCATCTAGGCAGGCAAGGTGCAGGAGGAGCTAAGTGTTCTACATCTTCATCTGAAGGCAAACAGGAAAAGACTGGCTCCCATGTGGTTAGGAGGGGGGTCTTAAAGGCCACGCCCACAGTGACACACTTCCTCCAAGGCCACACCTCCAAACAGTGCCACACTACCACAGGGATCTACTTATGTCTACACTCGAAGTGTCCTGCTCAGGACCCCCACTGTGAATATTTCCATGTCTGAGAGTCATCTATTAATATCCCTATGAATAGAGGAGGAGCCGATGTGCTCAGATGCCTAGTGAAATGACATCAGAAGGCTGTCACCCTGGAGGCACCTGGCTGTGGCGAAGGAGGTAGAAGTACCTCACCCGATAGCGGTTGGCACAATGTGGAGGTGATCACTGGGTCACTGCAGATCTGCACTGAATGCAGGAGACCTTCTGGGGCTGGGCTGTGTGCCACACTTAGGAATGACATGGGTAAACAATGTGCGATGCATTGTCTGAGATGTTCATCGATGTGAAAAAAAAGTGGATGTGGGTGTCAGCCTAGTGGTTTCTCACTCTGGGGAAAGCTTCAAGGATCCCTTCTGAGACCCAGAGCATATGCTGTGACTGTCGCCATCTGGAGGCACGATTACCCACCTGCACCCCAGCCCTGCTTTTACAGACTTCGTGATGTTGCAAGCCCTGCACTGTGAGGTGAATGTTTTTAAGGATGGGCCCCTTGCTCTCTATCCTGGGATCGCGGCTTCAGGTGCTGGGTCTGGGTCCCTCCTCCAGCTGCGTCAACCTGTGTGCATCTCGCCCGTTTTTTCTGCTTCCGTTAGCCAATTCCACATAGCTCGCCTCACCTTGCATACCTGGGCAGTAGTTACCTCCTTACCTGGTTCCAACTTCTGTTGTTGTTTTGTTGATGTGGCTTAGAAACAGGCTCACCCTGTAATTTAGGCTAGCCTGGAAATCCATATATAGACCAGGCTGGCTTCAGCTGACAGAGTGCTGGAATTAAAGGTGCTATCATGCTTAGCTCTCTACTTGAAGGTGTTTGTTAGGTTTTTTGTTTTTGTTTTTGTTTTTTTTGCTTGCATACATGTCTGTGCACTACCCGCATGTAGTACCCACAGAGGCCAGAAGAGGGCATCAGGTCCCCTGAAATTGGAGTTATAGATATTTGTAAGTCACCACGTGGGAGCTGGCAACTGAACCCAGGTCCCCTATAAGAGCAAACACTCTTAACCACTGGGCCATCTCTCTAGCTCCCTGCTCACAGTTTTTAAACCAGCCCTAACCATCCACTGTTCCCAGCCTGATCCTTCTGAGACTTCTGGACTTATAGGTCCCACTATTCATACATTTTAGTGATATAATCTCTTACTACTCTGTGCTCTTGTTTGCCCGTGGACAGAGTGAGGAAGGGGAACAGGTACCAGAAGGATGCAAGTCATTAGGGGGCAGAATAAAACGAGCAGCCGAAGGCCAAGCCACCGGCTGCCCAGAAGAAGTGTAGAGAGAAAGCAGTAACATCCACATCATTTTAATTATAACATATTTAAGCTCTTATAATTTTTATTGCTGTTGTTTATGCTCACTATGTCTAATTCATAAACTCAGCTTATCATAGGCATGTATAGGCATGTATATAGAAGATAGTAGAAGTGCTTTCTGCACGGGTCTGTGGCCCTGACTTTGACCCACAGAACCCACGTAAGCTGGGCGTGGGGGCTGGACAGATGGCTCAGCGCTTAAGAGCACCGACTGCTCTTCCTGAGGTCCTGAGTTCAGTTCCCAGCAACTACATGGTGTCTCACAACCATCTGTGATGGGATCTGATGCCCTCTTCTGGTGTGTCTGAAGACAGCTAAAGTACTCACATGCATAAAATAAAGGAGGAAGAGGAAGGAAGGACAAAGAGGAGACAGCAGCAGCAGCAGCAGCAGGGCACAGTGGTGCAAACCTGTAATCCCAGAACTGGGAAGCAGAGATGGGTAGATCCCTGGGGCTCACTGTCTAGACAGCCTCGCCTAATCAGCAAGCTGCCAGCCAATAAGAGACCCTGGCTCACAAATTAAGGTCACTTCTGAAGAATGGCATCTGAGATCCTCTGCCTTCCACAGGTACACACACTCACGGATGTACCTGCACGATCATGTGCCGCATACACGTTTATCTGCACAAACACGTACACACGACACAGTCTGAAAGTTGTCTCTGGAGGAGTCTTGGATTGTATTCTCCACAGGTAAGGGGATACCACAGTGACTCTAAAGCCTGTATTCAACCCCAAAGGTGTTCCCTTATTACCCTAGACCACCAGAACGCTGGGTCTTCGTAAGGTGGATAGTTTTCCTACAGGTTTTGCAATGAAATTAATTCCTATCTTTGGAAACTGCCACTCTCCCGTCTCCCAGGATTGAGGATGTAGGGCAGACATTCAGAGCCATGCAGCAGGGAACTGTCCCCTCTAATGACTTTACTCATTCTCGGGCTTCACTGGGAACTCGTGAATGTTAAATCAGAGAGACTTATTATGTGATATTTTAATTAATTAAGGGAAACCACATTGCTCTGGTGTCTGCAGCGTAATGAATTCAGGACATGGAGCCCGACAGCAGGCTTGCTACAGTGGCTCAGTAGAGCCTAATGCTCTCCTGCAGTCTGAACGCCATTATAAGTCAGGGCTGCCTGTGAGCTCTGCCTTGGTGGCCTCCTAGCTGAGAGGTCATCTCCACCCCACCCCACCCCCACTCCCCACCTCATTCCCCCACCCCCACTCCTGGGCAGAGAGTTCTCACAAGGCTCATCATTGTGGCTGGCTGTAAAGTGTCTGGAAGGATGTAGCTGGCTAGATGGAGACACAGCACCATTCAACAGGAGAGCCTTATGAATATGTCCACTAGCGTTCTGGAACCAGTGTCCTGTGGTTATGGAACGATGGCTGTATTGTGTGTATTTTCCTTATGGTCTCCCTCCTCCATCAGTTGGGATTTGCACAGTTTTGTCCAGTTCCCTGCTGTATCCCCAGCACCTAGCACAATTCCCAGCACACAGTGAAACACTTAATAAAAGGTGTTAAATAAACAGACAAGCTGACCACCTTCCCCTGTCCTTAAGCCTGCTCCTCCAGCAAGGTTCCCTGTGTGGTTTTTTCCTGAGACAGGTTTTCATGTAGTCTAGGATGGCCTCAGACTTAGAATATTGCCAAAAAAATGACTGTGAACTTAGGGTCCTCCTGCCTCTGTCTCTAAAGTGCTTAGATTCCAGGTGTGCGTCACCAAGCCTGATTGTATGTGGCACTGGGGACCAGTGCTTCATGCATGCTAGGCAATCATTTGCTGAGCTATAGCCTTAGATCCAAGGCTCCCTTTTATGGTAGCTGGCACCCCCATACACCCCAACCACAAGAGCTACCTTTGACTCTCCTCTTGCACCAATCTGCCCCCTGTTACCTTACCCTACTTCATAGTTGGCCAGGCTCTCCCACTATACCACAACTTGGTCAAGCTAATATCATAGTGGACAGAGTAACAGTGTCCTACACAGTCTGCGCCAAGGTCATTGTCCACATGGAAGCAGAGTGGCCTATAGAAAGTGAATATGAACCTGTGCCTCACAGGGCTTCCTATCGTGGGGCATGGCTTCTAAGGGTGCTGGCCAGAGTGCTCCAACCTCTGACTACCTAGTTCCCCAGTCTCCCTGCTCCTGTGGGAACAGCTTACCTGTCTCTCCATCTCTGAGTTCTCACAGGCTCTGCCCTCCCTCTCCCAGAAGGCCTACACCTTACCAATGGCCTTGTCACTTCCTTATCCATCAGGATCTTGTGTCCCATTCCTGCCGGGCCTTGCCCTTGTGGTGAACAGAGTGGAGAAAGCAGAGGAGAGAAAAAAGGGTCCAGGTGGTGTCTGCTCTACTTAGCTGCTTAACAGACATTGACAGCATCTCCATGGAATACCGGAGGGCAGATGGGAGCTCTGGGTGAGCTGGTGCCTTGTGGGTACTTGGTAAATACATCCCTTTCCTCTAGTGGTCTCTTGGTGCCTTGGTTTCTGCACTCCTATTTGTGACTGCTCATGTCATCCTGTTCTGTAATTGTCTTGCTTACAGAGGGTGAGCCCTGCAGGGCTGTCTGTCTGATTTGCTTTCTCCCAGTGGTCTTCTTATAATCAGGACTTTTTTTCTTTTTCGGGTCAACGAATGATCTGAGCAAATTAGTAAAAGTGGAGACCACCAGCGATCAGCCCTATACCTGTAATGGTGTCAATCCAAATGGAAGTTCCTAGGGGGTGTCTGAGCTGATAAGGGCAGGTGTGGCTGAGGCTCAGCCGTTGTGGATTGGGGGCCTGGAGGCTGGATTAGGTGGATTCCTGCGTATACTCCCTTGTCTGGCTTTTCAGGCATGCTCATGGAAAACTGGCCCAAATAAGCTGTTTATTAAGCTGCTCAGAGCTGAAGCGATGGGTTTGTGGTTAGGAGCACTTGCTGTTCTTCCAAGAGACCTGAGTTCAGTTCCCAGTACCCATGTCAGGCAGCTCACAGACACCTGAAATTCCAGCTGCCAGGTATCTGATGCTATCTCCTGGCTTCTGTAGGCACCTGACACACATGGCATGCAGACACAGGCACCCATACACACACATGGCATGCAGACACAGGCACCCATACACACACATGGCATGCAGACACAAGCACCCATACATACACATGGCATGCACACACAGGCACCCATACACACACATGGCATGCACACACAGGCACCCATACACACACATGGCATGCACACACAGGCACCCATACACACACATGGCATGCAGACACAGGCACCCATACACACACATGGCATGCAGACACAGGCACCCATACACACACATGGCATGCACACACAGGCACCCATACATACACATGGCATGCACACACAGGCACCCATACATACACATGGCATGCAGACACAGGCATCCATACATACACATGGCATGCAGACACAGGCATCCATACATACACATGGCATGCACACACAGGCACCCATACACACACATGGCATGCAGACACAGGCACCCATACACACACATGGCATGCAGACACAGGCACCCATACATACACATGGCATGCAGACACAGGCACCCATACACACACATGGCATGCACACACAGGCACCCATACATACACATGGCATGCACACACAGGCACCCATACACACACATGGCATGCAGACACAGGCACCCATACATACACATGGCATGCACACACAGGCACCCATACACACACATGGCATGCAGACACAGGCACCCATACACACACATGGCATGCAGACACAGGCACCCATACACACACATGGCATGCAGACACAGGCACCCATATACACACATGGCATGCAGACACAGGCACCCATACACACACATGGCATGCAGACACAGGCACCCATACACACACATGGCATGCAGACACAGGCACCATACATACACATGGCATGCAGACACAGGCACCCATACACACGTGGCATGCAGACACAGGCACCATACATACACATGGCATGCAGACACAGGCATCCATACATACACATGGCATGCAGACACAGGCACCCATACATACACATGGCATGCAGACACAGGCACCCATACATACACATGGCATGCAGACACAGGCACCCATACACACGTGGCATGCAGACACAGGCACCATACATACACATGGCATGCAGACACAGGCACCCATACACACATGGCATGCAGACACAGGCACCATACATACACATGGCATGCAGACACAGGCACCATACATACACATGGCATGCAGACACAGGCACCATACATACACATGGCATGCAGACACAGGCACCATACATACACATGGCATGCAGACACAGGCACCATACATACACATGGCATGCAGACACAGGCACCATACATACACATGGCATGCAGACACAGACACCATACATACACATGGCATGCAGACACAGGCACCATACATACACATGGCATGCAGACACAGACACCATACATACACATGGCATGCAGACACAGGCACCATACATACACATGGCAAGCAGACACAGGCACCCATACATACACATGGCATGCAGACACAGGCACCCATACATACACATGGCATGCAGACACAGGCACCCATACACACATGGCATGCAGACACAGGCACCATACATACACATGGCATGCAGACACAGGCACCATACATACACATGGCATGCAGACACAGGCACCATACATACACATGGCATGCAGACACAGGCACCATACATACACATGGCATGCAGACACAGGCACCCATACATACACATGGCATGCAGACACAGGCACCCATACATACACATAAATGCATCTTTTAAAAAAAAAGTAAACTTCTCAGTTTCTACTTGCTTCCTGGAAAAATTAATTAGAAATCAACATTCGCCAGGCAGTGGTGGTGCACGCCTTTAATCCCAGCACTTGGGAGGCAGAGGCAGGCGGATTTCTGAGTTTGAAGCCAGCCTGGTTTACAGAGTGAATTTCAGGACAGCCAGGGCTACACAGAGAAACCCTGTCTCAAAAAACAAAACAAAAAAACCAAAACAAACAAACAAACAAACAAAAATCAGCACTCTTACTTTACAGTACTGTATTAAGGCCCAAGTGGTATGTAAGGAGCCCTGGTACCGTGCTTGACCACGGAAGTATGAGCTTGGTGAACGTCAGTAGAAAGGATGTCTGGGTGCATGGAGGGCCTCCAAATGTCAGTTATCTACCACAGCTCAGCCTTGCAGTCCAGACATGCTGCACTGCACCAATGCTCAGGGACGCCTCCTTTCCTCCTTTGAGGGGATACAGTCTATGCCAGCCAGGAAGGCATGGCAGCAGGATGTGAAGTCCCTCTCACCCTGTGTCCGCAGTCCTGAGGAAATGCATAATAATGTGCACAGGCTGCTTCTTTTCCTCTCTCTGATTCAGTCTGGATGCCCGGGCCACAGCATGGCACCAGCTAAGTTTAGGGTGGGTTTTCTCAATTTGGCTAAACTTCTCTGGGAGGCTGAAACAAGCCAGTCAAGCTGACAATGAAAATTCGCCATCATACTCAGAAACCCTCACTACTGTGCCCTGGGGGAGGGGGGATGTGATGGCCTCTTAAGAGAAGTGCATACGCCGGGGGGTGGGGGGTGGGGGGGGGAATCCCAGCACTTGGGAGGCAGAGGCAGGTGGATTTCTGAGTTCGAGGCCAGCCTGGTCTACAGAGTGAGTTCCAGGACAGTCAGGGCTACATAGAGAAACCCTGTCTTGGAAAACCCAAATCCAAAAACCAAAAGAGAGAGAGAGAGAGAGAGAGAGAGAGAGAGAGAGAGAGAGAGAGAGAGAGAGAGAGAGAGAGACACGTGCATAGAGTTAGGGTCATGTCAGCGTTAGAAAAGTCTCACAGGCGCGGTGGTGTCCTAGAAAGGGAGAAGAGACGCAAACAAACCTACAACCCTTGAAAAGCCGTTTCAGACCAAACCCATGTCACGGCCGTCATTACAATAGTGAAGGAAGATGGGAGATAGACTTCAGCTGGGAGAGCGATTGCTTAGCACTCACAATGCCCTGGATTTGACCCGCAGCACCTCATAAAACTGGGTGTGGAGGTGCAGACCGGTAATCTAGGCACTCAGGAGGTGGAAGGGGAGTATCAGAAGTTCACTGGACTCAATTCTCCCCTAAGCTACGTGTCTCTACATGTCTCTACATGTCTCTACATGTCTCTACATGTCTCTACATGTCTCTACCCTCTCAAACGCCGTCCCACAAACATGAATCAGGTAATGCAGTTTGTCCAGCCAAGTCTGCAGTTTGTAAAGGACTCAATTCCGCTGGTTAAAAGATACACCAAACCTGACAGAACAGAGGTTCCAGAAGATTGCCATGGCCGCAGAGATAGCATTTTCTATCAAGGGATTCACTGGCTCCTTCGTGAAACAGATCCACATCCCTATTGATGACATTATTGTGGGTGGCTGAGTCCTTTCTCATCCTGGGACGAGTGAACCACTGAGGGGGTGACAAGCTCATGACGTAAAACATTGCTGGGATGCTTTGTGGTTTTTGTTTCTTTCCTCCTTATGAGGTTTTCTATTTCTAAGTTAAAATAACTTCAAAATAGACACTTTTTCCATAACAAAAAAAGAAAGAAAAGAAAAGAAAGAGAGAAGAAGTTCAAGGCCATCCTTGGCTACGTAAGATGTTCTGAAAAACAAAATTGTTTTGATGATAGGTTATTGAAAAGACAACCAGGGCATAGAATTCACAAGGTGTAGCATTCACAGGCTGTGGCACATTCACTGGGTGTAGCATTCACAAGAAGCAGCCTTTAGGAGTGATCTGTTAGCACCATGATTTATCACCATAGAAGACAAGGACACAGCTTGGCTTCAGCCTCTGACCTTGACCTGCAGACTTGAATTTTCCTTGGCTACCAACCATAGTGTGTGTGTGTGTGTGTGTGTGTGTGTGTACAGGCAACAAGACTGACAATAAACAGTGACTCTGAGGTTAGAAGCTAGCAAAGCTCTCCCAATGAGGAGACTCAGTAGAGGTGAGGAGGATGACAGTGAAAGTCCCCAAACGACAGGTGTGGACCGGCTCTGGGCAGAACAGGCATTTCCCATGGGTCTTTGTGCTTAGTTATCAGCTAAGAGAAATCAAAATGAATCCTAGAAACATGGGGGTGTGGGTAAGTTGGTAGAGATTACTACCTGGATCCTGGTTGTCAACTTGACTATATCTGGAATGAACTACAATCCAGAATTGGAAGGCTCACCTGTGATCCTAATCTGGCAGCTGGTAGATACAAGTTTCTGACCTGGATCTTGGCTTGGAGATCTTGAGGCAGATTGGCTATGAATCCCAGATTAAGACAGGGAGAACTCTGAGTTCAAGGTCAACTGGGACAAAGCAAGTCCCAGATACAGGTGTGATGGCACACACCCTTAATCTGAGCCACACCTTCTGCTGGATATCTACATAAGGACATTGGAAGAAGGAAGATTTACTCTCCTTTACCTGCTTGCCTTGTGTGACTGAGCAACTGCTAGATCCTTGGACTTCCATTCACAGCTGCTGCTGACCATTGTTGTGGAGTTAGACTACACACTGTAAGTCATCAACAAATTCCCTTACTATATAGATACTACCCATAAGTTCTGTGACTAGAGAATTCTGACTAATACAAAAGTTGGTACCAGGAGTGGGGTATTCCTGTGACAACCTGACCATGTTTTGGGGAGGACAGTGGAAGGACTTTGGAACTTTGAGCTAGAAGAGCCATTGGAATGTTAAGAGCTCTATGGGATGTTCTGTAAGAGCTTGGAAGATAATGTTGAGAACAGTGAAGAAGATGGAGGCTTGGCTTGTGAAATTTCAGAAGGAAAATTAAAGACTCTTATCAGGGCTGTTGCTATTTTGAGTGTGAAGAGTCTGTGGTTTTGGTTAGCTGGGGCTGAAGGATCAGCTATGATTAACAAGATATCAGAACTACTAAAGCAAAACCTTTGAATTACTGGGACTATTGATGCCAATTAACTGGAGCTAAGAAATTAGTGGTGATTAAGAAGAGACCAACATCACTGAAGTGACATCTTCTGGGAAGTATTTTCTGAGAGCACAAAGAGGCTGTGTTCCAGAGATAGCCCAGGTTGTACCTTGTGCAGTGGCTAGACTTGGTAATGTGTAAGAGTCACCCAAGTGGTACTGGTTTTGAAGGCATGGAGGAGTCGCGAAGAACAGCTGAGGCTGGGCACTGTGAGAGGCCACAGAAGGCCATTAGTGAAGGTGCAGCCTCAGTTGCAATTGATGACCCAGGGCTTGAAGGGGTCATGCAAAGGATTTGAGGCCTGGCACCATGAGGGGAGTCTATGAGAGGCTATTGGTGAAGCCTAGTTGCAGCGGAACACAGTGTTTTGGAGATGCCAGTACCAAGGACAGCAGCAGCTGGAGAAGTGACCCAAGCCCTTGGAAGAATCCAGAAGATTGTGAGTGGATCACAGACATTGGACAGTTGGAGTCTGATTTTGGTTTTGATTATATCTGTGCCCTGATATTTTTCTCTCTTGAAGGAAGAAGGTATTTTAGTGGAGCCCACGGTTAAGAGACTTTGAACTTTTTAAAAACCTAGAATTTTGAAAGATATTGGATATTTTAAAGAGATTGAACTTTTAATATATAAAGACTGTGGGATTTTTTAAGTTATTTAGAGTGTTGGAGATGGCTCAGTGGTTAAGAGCACCGACTGTTCTTCCAGAAGTCCTGAGTTCAATTCCCAGCACCCACATGGTGGCTCACAACCATCTGTAATGGGATCCAATGACCTCTTATGGTGTGTCTGAAGAGAGCAATGGTGTACTCATATACATAAATAAATAAATCTTTTTTTAAAAAGTTATTTAGATCTTGGAGATGAAATAGAAAGTAAGGGTTGAGGCTTAATAGTAGTGTGTGTGTGTGTGTGTGTGTGTGTGTGTGTGTGTGTGTGTGTGTGAAGTTGACAAGGAGTCAATTGTACTAGCTGGTTTTGTGTGTCAACTTTACATAAGCTGGAGTTATCACAGAGAAAGGAGCTTCAGGTGAGAAAATGCTTCCATGAGATGCAGCTGTAAGTCATTTTCTCAATTAGTGATCAAGGGGGTAGGGCCCATTGTGGGTGGTGCCATCCCTGGGCTGGTAGTCTTGGGTTCTATAAGAAAGCAAGCTGAGCAAGCCAGGGGAAGCAAGCCAGTAAGAAACATCCCTCCATGGTCTCTGCATCAGCTCCTGCTTCCTGAACTGCTTGAGTTCCAGTCCTGACTTCCTTAGTGATGAACAGCAATGTGGAAAAGTAAGCTGAATAAACCCTTTCCTCCCCAACTTGTTTCTTGGTCAAAATGTTTGTGCAGGAATAAAAACCCTGACTAAGACAATCCTCTCTGGGTCAGAGACAGTAAAATGTTCAGCATAAAGAAAAACATAGATATAGACTTGCAAACTGAACACTGAGCTTATTTTAATTTTAAAATGAAAGTAATTTCTATACCCTAATTAAGTGCACAATTTGGTAGTAAATCAGTACAACTGCAAAGTTGTCCAGCTATGTCCATTACCCCATTTCACGACATTTTCAAAAATCACCCGAAGAGGAGCCCTGTATCCACAAGCAGTTGTTCCTCCAATCCCCCGCCTACCCCCACCCCCGAGTCCCTGCCAAACTCTACATGAGGCTGGTATTCTGTTTTTGAGGATTGTTCATTTGCCCCAGATCAGTCCATCATTCCTTTTTATGGCCAGTCAATGGTCTTGAACATGTCTGCCTTCTGGAGACTCCTAAGGTTTCCTGGCAAACTCATCTGTGAAGTGGGAGCTGGGGATGCGATGAGCTACACTCTGAGCCCAGCCACCGCCTCTGCTTTAAGTAGGATAGCTCTGATTTAATTATTTGTTGACAGCTCTTGTAACACATCATTGGGAACTCAAGCTGAGATCAAATTTTGTCTTCTGCTGTCTGGATGCTGTGAAGCTGCAGGACAGGGTTGGGTCTCCAAGGTGGGCAATCTCAGGAATTCTTCTCAGGAACCTTGATGGTGACAGTCTTCACCTCTGTGTATGCTTTGAGCCCGTCCTCCCCCAGCTCCCTGCCATTGCCCGACTCCTTAAAGCCTCCGAAGGGCGTGTGGCAGGTGACAATGTTGTAGGTGTTCACCCACACCGTCCCGGCTTGCAGGGCCTGGGTGAAGTACAGGGCCTTGTCCAGGTCTCGGGTGAACACAGCTGCAGCCAGGCCGTACCTGGTGTTGTTGGCTCTCTGGATTACTTCTTCGATCTTCTTGAACTTGAACAGAGGCTGCACGGGCCCGAAGATCTCCTCCCTGGCGATCCTCATGTCATCCTGAACGTCCCCGAAGACTGTGGGCTTGATGAAGAAGCCACGCTCCCCAAAACGATCACCGCCACAGAGAAGCTTCGCCCCTTCCTTCTGTCCCAGCCGGATGTAGCCCAGGATTCGCTCAAACTGCTCCTTGTCCACCTGAGGTCCCTGTTGGGTGTCCAACTCAAAGGGGTTCCCTACTCTCCTCTGCTTGGCCTTCTCCACAGTTCGCTCCAGAAACTCTTGATAGATGGACTCTTCCACGAATGTCCGGGATCCCGCGCAGCAGCACTGGCCCATGTTGAAGAAGAGGGCTTCGTGACACTGGTCTACGGCATGGTCCATGTCGGCGTCTGCCAGCACAATGCTGGGGCTTTTCCCACCCAGCTCCAGGGTGACTCTCTTGAGGTTGGAATCACCAGCGGCCTTCTGAATCAGGTGGCCCACCTCGGTGGAGCCTGTGAAGGCGACTTTATCCACATCCATGTGCTGGGCAATGGCCGCTCCTGCCGTGGGACCATAGCCAGTGATGATGTTCACCACTCCTGGGGGAAACCCTGCCTCTTTGATGAGGGAGGCCAAGTACAGAGCAGAAAGTGGGGTTTGCTCTGCCACCTTCATGACCACAGTGTTGCCCGTGGCGAGTGCTGGAGCCAGCTTCCAGCCCTGCATGACCAGTGGAAAGTTCCACGGGATTATCTGGCCACAGACACCCACTGGCTCATGGCGGGTGAAGCAGAAATGTTCACCATCCATAGGAATGGTTTTACCGTGCCACTTGTCAGCCCAGCCAGCAAAGTAACGGTACACCTTGATGACTTCATCCAGATCCAAGACATAGGACTCCTGAAAAGGTTTCCCATTATCCAGGGTCTCCAGTGAGGCCAGGTACACGCGATCCCGTTCCACGAGATCAGCTAGGCGGTTCAGCAGCCGGCCCCGCTCTGAGGCGTCCATCCTGCGCCATGGGGACCCCAGGCGGAAGGCTTCCCGGGCAGCTTTTACAGCCAGATCCACATCTGCCCGGTCACCCTCAGCCACGTGCCCGATGACTTCGCCGGTAGTGGGGTTCACCGTGGGGAAGGTCTTTTTGCTGACCGCATCATGCCACTCGTTGTTGATGAACAGCTGGTTGTAGTGGATCTCTGGGTTTGGGATTGGGTTCGGGAGAGCAGCCGCTGTAGAGTATGGGGCAGTCCTGCCCTGGAGGCAGAAGAGCCGGGGCACCAAGAATCGGGCGCTCAGCATCCTGAGGACCTTGGAGCAGATAGAAAAAAAAAAAAAACAACAATCTGAGCAGGTGGGAGTGGACAAAGCTACCCAGAGGCCCAGCGAGAGGAAGGAGTGTTGCCTCCAAAGCATAGGTTGTGGGGTACAAAGTCCACCCATCATGTCCCCTTCAAGTCTGGTCCACTCACTCTTTCACCTCTTCTGTGTCTCTTGTCAAATATCACCTTCTCTGCATAGCCAGCCCTTCTTGTTCCTCCTGCTGCAGTGTTTGAAAGGGACCTATGGCTCATCACAAGGCTGAAGCCCACATTCTGGATGGAAATTTAAGGTGCTAACGAGACACACCAGGCATGAAGTTCTGCATGGATTGATAGGACCTCTGAGAAAAAGCCCACGCTATGAAAATGAGGCAGAAAGGCCAGTCTGTGCGACAGAAGCCTGGTCCTCTGTGAACCTTTAACGTTTGAGCAGCTAAACTCCTTTCCAGCCCTGCTCCCTCCCAGTTGGAAACAACCTGACCTTTAATAACCCGCCTCTGTGTCTGCTACAAATATGTGTTTCTGCTTAGTTCCCTATCTGGGAACACCAGAACACGGATATAATCAGAAACTGCGATAACTGGTGATATTGCCCATCTGATAAGAGTGCTTGATTAGCACGTACAAAGCACTAGGTTCAATTACCCTATGACATAAACCAGATATGGGGCTCATCGCTGTGACCCTAGCACTTCAGAGGTAGAGGTAGGAGGATCAGGAGTTCAAGGCCATCACTGGCTCCACAGTGAGTTTGAAGACAAACTCTGATACACAACAGGTTCTGTCTCAACAAACAACAGCATCCACAAAGCAACCTTGGGACACTTCTGGAGGTGTCCTCTGAACCTCCAAAGTAGGTTTCTCAGTCTCACTCGCCATGTACCAACTTTACACCCACACGCATCGTTGTCTCTAAGCACGTTAGTAGGATGAGCTCCCCTAGGGTAGGGATTTGGTTGCTGTTGTTCTGAGGTCTGCTAGTGTCGCAGACCCCGAGGGAAGGGACTCTGAGGGATCAGAATATCTCCAGGAAGCTCTCTTCTGAGAGTGACAATAACCTGGAGTTCCAGAAGATACTCACCAATCCAATAATTTGTGTCAGAGATAAAATTTGCACCTGCATACCTCCTGGCTTGTGTTTTACCTTGTCTATTAAATTTTAGTGTGGCTACAGGCAAGGCCAAGAAAAACTAAGGACCTTTCTTTTCCCAGTTCTGGCCTAAACCACACGTAAAGTCCTTCTCAGGCTGGACGCTGTAACTCACAGCGATAACCGCACAAGCCCTTGGGAGTCCAAAGCCAGCCTGGTCTACAGTATGAGCCTCTGCCTCAACAAAACAGCACAAACAGTTATTAATTCTGCTCTTCCGTCAGATTCACCGCTATGGTTATGTCCGGTCCTGGTGTTGACCCATTGCTAAGGCACGGTAGCTACTGGACAGGAATACTGAGTGGTACTCTAAGAAAACATGGAGATTTCCACAAAGGCCACTGAGGAACTGAGAACTGAGCAGGAACCCTAGAGACTTGGGAACCCTGTTCCCTCAAATGCAGAGTTCCCTGGGGTGCTGTTGAATGGGGTCGTGCATGTATAAAACCAGAGATCCACTCCTGCAGGCATCAGAACACTCAAGGCCTCAGAAACCAACCTGGCAGAGCCCCCCCAAGCCCAGCAGAGTGGGATAGGGCTTAGTTTTCTGGGGTGCAAGCCAAGCATCAGCTGAGGTGGGTCTGTTTATTGTCACCTAAACCAGCAGTGACTTATGATAAAATGTAAACGTATCTAAAAATCGCATAAAGGATTGTTAGACCTTGTTTCTACTTCCTAGCTTAGGTACACAGTGAATCTCTGGCCAGGAGAGAAACGGTGTGCCTTTTCTGCCTCACTCAGAGCCCTACTCCACCCAGCAGTAAAATGTAATTGCACCAGCCTGACCCCTGACCCCCAGCCCCATGTGCAGGGACAGAAACAAAGAACTCTTCCAGGAAAGCAATGACCCAGCCAGGTACTTAACCGTACAGAAATCAGTGTTGACCAGAAAAAAAGCCCTCCTAGGGGAACCTGAACGAGCAGGCCTATCAGGGACATCTGCTTTGTTCTGGGCGTGCTCTCTCTCTCTCTCTCTCTCTCTCTCTCTCTCTCTCTCTCTCTCTCTGTCCCTCTCTCTGTCTCTCTCTGTTTCTCTCTCTGTTTCTCTCTCTCTGTTTCTCTCTCTCTCTCTCTCTCTCTCTCTCTCTCTCTCTCTCTCTCTCTCTCTCTCTCTCTCACTGCTCTTAGGTCACACCAAGGCTCTGCTGCTCGGTATTTCCTTGTGCTTCAAGCAATTGCTTTCATTTTGCACACAGGAAAGTCTCTGGTCACAGGTTATCCCGCTTTGCAGTACGCAGTTCATCTTCTCACTGTAAATTCAGCAGCCTCCCTGCACCCCTCAGGTTGAGTAGAACAGATTTTTATGGCTACTCTAGAGGGGATAACGGAGGTTCAGGGACAGTACTCTCTCATCCTTGGATTCCCAAAGGCCTAGCTTTGCGGTTCCTCCCAATATCAAATGCTCGGTGCCCACTGAGTGAAAGGCCTGCAGTCAGGGCCCGGGAGCACCCACTTAAACGAAGAGAGTCCGGGTCCTAGCCTCCACTATGGCCAGTGGGAACCAAGATGGGAAGGTTGGGGAGGTTCTGTGTTTTCCCAGCCCATCCAACGTCTCCCCGATAGGAAGCCGCGTGGAAAGGACCCAGCAATGCACCCGGGGGAGACCTGCCATTCAGGGACAGAAGAGGTGGCGTGCCCCAGCGCAGAAGGAGGGAGGGCGGCGGTAGCTACCTGCGGCAGTCTGGGGCTCTGGCTCGGAGTCACGCTCAAGCTCAAATTCTGGTACCAGTTAGCGTTCTCCGCTCGGTTCTGCAGCTGTGTGTACTCGCCTCTGCTCAGCCGCTAGGCAGCCAGTGTGGTTCCGTCCCCAGCTAAGCTCCGCCTGCTCCCGGCACCGCCCACCGCTGAGGGCTTTCGGCTCAGCACCCTGATTTCCCCAGCCCTATCATCTTAGGTCCAGTATCACGCACCTTCCAGAGGTTTCTGATTTGGCTTCTCTGGAGTAGGCAGCTCAAATCTGAGAGCCTAAGGACACTTGTTTGACAATCGAAAGAAGGACCCAGAGAGGGTCAGTATTTTCCTAGGATCACAAGCCCCTCTCTATCCTGGAGTCCCTCCTTAAATATCAACCATAGACAGACCTTGCTGATAAGAGTGCCAGCTGATTAGCATTTTTGAACATTCTTGTTCCGAGAATCAAGAGCAGATCGGATACACTCCAAACAAAATGGGTCGCCTTGTTTACGAAGTCTACACTGATCATCAGTCTCTGCTTTGGAACTGAGGGTGGACTGTTGGACCAAGACACTGAGGGGTTTGTAGGAACTGAAAACATGCATTTTAAAAACCACCCTAAAATGCAGTCAGAAAGACAGTGGGAGTGATCCGCATGGGGCTAGGTTGGCGGCCATATCATGGAAGAACCGTGGATGTGTTAGGTAGCTAGTTACAGATTAGGGGAGTAGAAGGACTGTGACTTTATTACTGGTCAAAGGAGTGTGATCTTAACTCTAGAGTGTGTCATAACTCTAATCCTGGGTAGAGATATAACATGCTGTACTGTCTTGGGTGGAAGTGTCGTTAATAGATAACAATCTAAACAACCCTCTAGCAAGATTATTGCAGCCCTTCAAGCTTTCTGGTAAAAAACAAAGACATATAATTCTCCCTTACTTTTAAGAGTGAATCCAAATAGACCTGTCAATCACCCGACAGAAAACATTCCTCAGAAACAGCTGCCTGCTCTAGATAAAGCCCACCCAGAGGTGGTCAGCACAGTGGACTCTGCTGTCTGCTCTCACATGCTCCCTTTTGGCTATTGTACAACCCCCTACTGCTCCGTGACAAACTCTACCTACCCTCTCCCTACGCTCTGTGTGTCTCTTCTAGCTCTTTCCATGAAAGTCACAGAACTAAGGAGCACAAGGGAGGCTGGTGAGATGTCCTGGTGAGTGAAAAACCTAGAGTATTCACCCTTTAGAACTCAAGAAACAAAGTATGTACACCAAGTCTCTGAATGTCCAGGTCAGGCAGGGTCTGTAGAATGCCAGAGGGCAAAGCCAGACCAGTGAGGAGGGGTTATGGGGCACCACAAGCAATACATCCTGGTAAAGCAAAGTAGAAGCTGGACGTGTAGCTCACCTAGTACTTGTGATATTTGAATACAATCCCCAGGGAGGAGACACAACCCAGAAATGCCCCCAATGCTGAAGAATTTACCTCCTTAGGGACCTCCCTAAGTTAAAGCAGGACCCTTAACTATGCAGCAGGGGAGAATTTTAAAGGCGTTAAGGGTTAGTATTTGTTTTTTATGTAAGTGGAGACACAGACAGGAAAAGGACCAAATACACCCAAGTGTGAATATACGGGCTTCTCAAGGAAGAGTCTTGCTTAGTTAGGTGTCTTTACCACAGCCATAGATAGATGCGTGGATAGATAGACGATAGATTGATAGATAGATAGACAGACAGACAGACAGACAGACAGACAGATAGATAGATAGATAGATAGTGTGACTCTAGTTTCTAAGTTACCTTCTTCAAAATATATAATTTACAAGAAGGCAAAAAGACTAAGAAAAGTTTTAAAATTACGTTTTTTGTTGTTTTTTTTTTTTTTAATTTTAAAATATGAGCCGGTTTACACATATCGACCTTGACTTGAAGACCTCCCCCCTGTGACTGAACCCGTCCGGTGGTTTCCTAAGAGGCATTGCATTGCTCAGAGTTAGAGCTGAGAAGGGTGTGCTAACAGCTACACTCAAGGCCATGGACATTCCGACCCCGCAGAATTCTTGGTTGTTTAGAACATCCCGTTTGAGGGTGTCCAGGAAAACAAACAGCTCCTCTGTGGGCAGGCAGTCTGGGTTTTGTCAGCTTGTGTCTTGACTCTCGGCCAGCGGGACCACAATCTGGACCCCCAGGGGGCGTGGCCTCTGCCTCTTCCCATCAAGCTCCCTTAACTTCCGATTTTTCTACCCTTCCTCACACACAACCAAACAAAACAGCTGGCTAAGGACTGTGAGGGTTTGAAATGTGGCTGCTCCCCACACTGGAGAACAAGGAGGCAGGGACATCCCTGCGGATACACTTTAATTCCCCAGAATCCCACAGGAAGGAACATCAAACAAAGATCAGTTAGGCAGGGGGGCGGGGCTCCCCAACGCAGCCACGGGTCAGAATTGCATCAGTAAATTATCATCTCCAAAGCTTACCCTCAGAGATCCAAAGTCACTAGGTGTGGACGAAAGCTCAGGATTTTGTTTTTTTATTTTTTAACTTCCCCACATATGTCTGATGTTCAGCTGTGTATCCATGCTTAGAAAGTATGGGCGGGTCTAAGAGTTTTTCGTGGCTTCTATAAGGACACCATGTTTCCAGAAAAAGACTTCTGTGAATGTCATGCATTTAAATTCTAACCAGTACCCCTAGCCCAAACACTTCATAAACTGCCGGGCATCAGAATCCAGCAAGGTGGTTGGTTCTGTTGTAAAAGCATTAAACAAACTTCAAAACCAAGAGTCTTAACATTTCCTTACATTTTTAAATTAGATTTAAATTAATACAATGAGGACTAAAGAAAGGTGAACAGTTTCAAGATCAAAATCAAAAATAAAAATGCCATGAAAATAGCTAAATTTGTACAAAAAAGAAAATGTGCAAAAACAGAATAGCTCAAGATTCCCAGTAGCACTGTGAACCAAGAGAAGACACTTCAGGAAGTACATTAGACCGCGGTGCCTGACATCATAGCCTGGACCTTAAGATTTCTCATACACTGTCAGATGCTAATGGAATGGGATTTCAGTCTTACACTACTTGATACGGAGATGATGACCTCGAAGTGGCTGAAGATAAAACATGAATTAGCTTTGCAGAGGAGTGGCCATTTTCGAGGGTTGATTGATTGATTGATTGATTGATTGGTTTTAATAAAAATCCTATAACAGGTACTGGGCCTGAAGCCACCGACAGTGTTTGGCTCACAGGATTGATGGGGACAGAGTCCGCTAGCAGAAGCCTCTGGAGGCCACTGCACAAAAGAATGTGCAGAGTGGTGGTGGGGGAGCGCAGGGCAGGTACAGGGAGGGGAGCAGGTGCGGGGGTGGGGGGCGCAGGGCTGATGCAGGGAGGGGAGCAGGTGTGGGGGTGGGGTGCGCAGGGCAGGTGCAGGGAGGGGAGCATGTGTGGGGGTGGGGTGCACAGGGCAGCTGCAGGGAGGGAAGCGGGTGCGGGGGTGGGGTGCGCAGGGCAGGTGCAGGGAGGGGAACAGGTGCGGGGGTGGGGTGCGCGGGGCTGATGCAGAGACGGGAGCGATTTCCTCAGCCTTTTAAAGCCTTATATGTCTAGGAAGAAACTGAAGATTCCAGCTCCAAGGCTCATGGGCAGATGCTAGGAAGAAACTGAAGATTCCAGTTCCAAGGCTCATGGGCAGATCAAATCCAAACAAAGAACTCCGGGAACTCCGCGAGTAGATCATTCCGCACTGGCACCTACATCTGTATCAGGATGAGGATGAGTCTGCAGGGACTGGACATTTTAAAATAAAAATGTTTTTAAAAACCCAGAGGTGACTCCCCTTCTCTTGGGAGGGTGCAGGGAAGGGATGTGAAGGAGGGACTGGGAGGAGAGGAGGGAGGGCAGCTTTGACCAGAATGCAAAGTGAATTGCTGGAGTCCAGATCCGGTCCAACGCCCCACCCCCATCCCAGGACAGAGATGTGACGTCAGCACAGTGAAAGAGATGACCACCAGCTTGTTGCCCAAGAGATGGCCCCGAATAGTTCAAGCCTCTCTGTATTTATTTCATTTCAAAGTCATAAAGCATACAGTTTCAGTTTTATTTCCTCAAAATGTTCTGAGAAAACAGATCGTTAACTCTCTAAAAAAATTTTTTTATAAGTTTCTCTCTCATACGCTTTATTTTCCCCGGGTAGATATTTAACCTTATGGCCTCATAATTAAGCATATCTCGATGCACATTGTGGTGAGCCCACTGTGTCTAAAACACCTACGACAAGTTTTTATCCGAGTCTACACTGACAGTGTCTTTATTTCTGTCCTGTACAACCATGGCCGAAATAAGAAAGTTTATTCTCTTGGCACAAGAGCTGGTTGACTCTTGGCCAACCTTTTCTATTTTCTAACTAGTTCAGGTTTTGGAGCCTGTGTAGATGAGTTCCTTGTTCCAGAATTAGTCTTGCCACGTTCATGTGGGTTCATTAACCTCCCCAGTCAATTCTTGCAAGGGCTACTCTCCCAGTCAGTGTGCATCATGCGCTTGCCTGAAACTGCAGGTTTCGATTCTGTTCTTCACAGAACTTTGTCATCTTTTCAACTCCATCATATGTTTTTAATATGAATTACTATGAAATGTCTATTATGTCTTTACCACAGCCAGTACAGGCAAAGTGATAGAATATGCTACCAAGAGCACACATATTGTTATACTAAAGGAAAACAATCTAGGAGTATGATGCCTCACACCTTTAATCCCAGGACTCTGGAGGCAGAGGCAGGCAGATCTCTATGAGTTTGAGGCCTGCCTGGGCTCCACAACCAGTTCCGAGCCAATCAGGTCTACTATTAAGACTCTGTCTCAAAAATTAAAAACACACACAAGTGTGTGTGTGTTTTCAGCCTTAAGTGAAGCTTATACTCTAAATATGACCAAGATCTGAATGTTGTTGATTGGCTGTTTGTCATTGCTCCTCCCCTACCTGCCTTCTCTCCCTCTGTACGGCACTTTTCACAGTTGAGGACTGTAAGGTCCAGATGGGAGAGAGACTGGCTGAGGTCCCCAAGGGCTTACTGTGCAGTTCATACAAGAAGGGAGGCTGTTGGACCACAGACAAAGAACATAGGAAAGAGGCAGGGGCATCAAAAATGTGGGTCTCCACCCACATCCCCGAGAGCCTCCGAGGAGCATCCAGTCCCAGACTGCAGACAGCAGAGAGCATTGAGGATGGCTTCTCTATTATTCCAGAATTTCTATGTTTCCTGGAAACACCTTCCTGTTCTTTATTTCCCAGCATCCCCATGAGTTCCATATATTAAGTCTAATTTCCTGAATTAAATCTCAGTCAAATGCTTAGCATGGGTCCTGTTTTCCAGAAATCAGCCTAACTGTACTTTGGGCAAAGATCAAGGGATAGGGTAACAAAGGTATGATAAACAGAAAGGATATCTAACTGCACCCTGGAACTTGAGAGGGCCTGGCCTTTGGTCACTGGCCATGTCTTCCACTGGCTTAGTAACACCAAATCCAGCTAGGCTCTGGCCAGCATGCATACCTTCTTTCCCCTAAGCAGGCTTGTGGGGCTTGTTGTTTTTGTTTAACTTGTCTATGTTCCTAATGCTTAACGATTAAAGATGACTTGAATTTAAAGCATACGTGCTAGTGCTAGGGAGACAGCTCACAGGTAAGAGTACTTGCTGTTCTTGCAGAAACAGTTCCCAGGCTGTTCACAGCCTCCTACCTCCAGTTACAGAATGCTGACCAAACTTTGGAATCCCTAGAATTGTAAAATAATTGAACTATGCTATATTACAGATGCATGTAAGATTAAAACATGTTTAATGTATATTTGTAGTTGTGCTTGAAAATTCAGAAGTTATTGACAAGTACATATACTCCTACATGGAATGGGTAATCAGCTGACCCCTGATCCATCCATCCACCCACCCACCCATCCATCCGTCCATCTGTCCATCCATCTTTAAGACAAGGCCTCATGTAGCCTAGGCTGGTCTCCACTTGCTATGTAGATAAGGATGACCTTGAACTTTTGATTTTCCTGCTTCTGTCTCTTAAGTGTTGCCACAGTGCCCAGCTTAGATGCCTGTTTAAATAAAGCCTTCACTTCGGATAGCCGAAGGCCTCCCTCTAGCCTTTTGTGCCACACCAGGTTCACTGAAAATGGAAGGGAGGGTAACAGTCCCTAAACACCTTATGGTGTCCTTAATCCTTGGCAACCAGGAGTAGATTACGTCACACGCTATGGGGGACTTTGTAGGTAGTGATCTTGAGATAAATGGATGACTATGGATTTTGTAGGTAGTCTCCTGGGCCCCAAGGAAAGAAATCAGGATCAGAGTGATGTGGAGCAGACACAGAGATGGGAGTGGACAGTCATGAGCTGTCAGTGTGAGTTGCCGGGAAAGGTGGACCAGATTCTCCTGCAGTGTCTCCAGAAGAAACTTGGCTCTTCCAACAACTGTATTTCACCCTAATGAGAAGCTGGCCAAACTTTGGAGCCCTACAAATTATAAAATAATCAAGGGACGTTATATTAAACTATTGATTTTGTAGCAATTTTCTCAGCACCATTAGGAAACTAAGACAATGATACAGCCATGGGGTTTGCAGACATCTCAACTCGTGGCCTGACTGCAGAGTAAGGCAGGTGGTCAACAGCGTCTATTGTGTGAACACACCGTGATTATGGTGGGCAGCCTTCATTCTGATTGTCTAGCTCCTCTCTTTTCCTCTGGAAATAGTGTTCCCCTTCATCCCAGGGATATATTTGATGAGAATGTCACATCCTACATATTATGGGTAACTTGTTAAAGCTTCCCATCTGCATGTATAACCCACCCCCCAGCAATGCCATCGCCTAAGGACAAGCAGAGGCTAGAGAGGGAGAAGAGATCTGACACACAGGTCTTGAAATGGGAGGAGCCAAGCTTCGTTCAAAGAACTGAAAGGAAGACAATTGTGGTAGAATCCAGAAGTAAGAGGTCAATTCTTGTAGAAGAGGAAGGGACCAGACCATATAGGGCTCTGGAGACACAGAACTTGTGGTTCTTCCCTGTAGGAGCCCAAAGGAAAGGAGTAGGAAAACTGAGCCAAACTAAAGAAATGAAATAACCTACGAGGCAAAATATACTAATTCCCCTGCTCACTGCTATAACAAAATACCCAATAATACAGTAGAGGAGAGAAGTCTGTTTGGCTCAGACTTGGGAGGTCAGTCCATCATGACTGTGAATGTCTAGCAGTGAGGGCCACTCTTAACTACAGCAAAGAATAACTCTGCATTAGGCCAGCAGTCAGGAAACAGAGCCTGGGGTGGAAGCTGAGATGGGATATAACCCTCAGTGTTCCCGCCAACCCATTTCCTCCAGTTAAGCAGTTAAGCCCTGCTTCAGAAAGGAGCTAGCTACAAGCTCCCCAAGTGTCACCACTATCTGGGCTTTAAGTGTCCAAACACATGAGCCTGCGTTTCATATTCTGATTGGAACAGTCCATCTAGTAGACATTAGCAGAAGGACCCTGGGTACCTCCCTGAACCCCTTGGTGAAGATGACTGAGATGGCTATTCCTGGTTGTCAACTTGACTACCTCTGCAGTTAGGTAAAACCCTAAAGTGGAGGGATACGTCTCTGATGGATTTTCACTTAATTTGAAGTACAAAGATCCACTTCAAATCTAGATCCTTGATGTGGGAAGTCACACCGCTAATCCTTATCTTTTGAGGTGGGAAGACCCAGCTCTCATCTGGGCCATGCCTTCCACTTGAAAGCTATGCAAGGGCCTGGAAGAAGGAAGCTGTTAGAGCCTTCTCCTTCAGGACCCTGGTGTATACAAAAGACCAGCTGAGACCCTCAGCCTTGTGGATTGAACAACTATTGCATTCTTGGACCTTTCGTTCATAGGCAGCCTGTGTTGGATTATCTGGACTATAAATTATTCTAATAAATATCATATATATATATAAATATATACATAATAAATATCACACACACACACACACACACACACACACACACACACACACACACACACTGATTTTCCAGCTGAGCCATCTGTCAGTTGGAATCCACTCAGATGTCCACTATTTACCAATGGTTCTCTGCTGGGCTCTGTGTTCTGTGCCCAGGACAGCCTTTGGAAACACAGACACCTGTTTCCCTGGTTGTGTTGCTGAGCTCCTCCACAGATTCCATGGTGTAGCTAGGCTTGCTAACTACTGACATAGGTCAAAGTCACAAAAAGAAGATGATCATTTTTATGTCATTTGGAAGAAGTGCAAAGGCGGGTGGGTCATCCAGAAACTCCTCCCCAACTCTGAGAGTCGAGTCTTAGAAAAAGAGGGAGGGCAACCCAATCCCATGTGCTAGCTAGAAAAATCACTCCGGTTGCTGAATGTGTCTCTTGCTAGTTGTTTAGGTGAATGTGGGATTCCATCACGGCACCAGGGCAGCAGTCGTGGAGAGTTAGTGGTTCTGGCAGCTGATGGGCACAGAGGGACTCATGTACTGCTTCTAAATGTGAGGACGTTTAAATGTCTTTGCAAGAAATATGAAAAATAAACATGAAGTTTATATCCCCCAGATGTGTACGCTTTGTTCATAGATCTGTTACTTTGGTGAGTCTGTGGCTGTGCTTGGGGGAGGGGGGTGTCCAGGCCTCATTTAAATCCAAAATAAACTCTTAAGTAGCCATGACTGAGCAGACAGAGTTGGTATGAAGGGCAGGTGGGTGTCAGAGCATGGGCTCTGCTCCCCACAGCAGCCTCTCTCTTCAGCTTCTTTATCACTGTGCAAACAAGGGACAAAGGGCCAGCAGAGGCCCCGGGACCAGCAAAATGAAGTTGTTAACAAATGCTCATTGCAGGCTGGGTCCTGAGGTCAGACACCTTGGACCCTGTACATCTGCTGTTTGTGAAACCTGGTCCGTTGACTTTCCCATCCTGTTATCAGGGGCTGTTAGGGCCGTGGTTGAAGTACAAAGTGTTGGCAGGAACCCAGCGTATCTATCTTCACACATCTGCTGACTGAGCTGGCCCGAAAGGCTGCTCTGTCTCTAATGACATTCCCAGGGCCTTTTGGATCCAGCAGTGCCGAAGTGGAGGTGACAGCGAAAGCCTTAAGTGGCAGCTCAGAATGCCCTTCCCCTCCACTGCTTCCCACTAGCTCCCTCTGGTTCAAAGACCGTCTCTTCAGTCCATCCCCTACCAAACCCAGCAGCTTCCAAATTAGCAAGCATCTGCTATCCCTGTTCCTTCTTTCCCAAAGTGCCTGCCACTCCTGGCGTGTCTATGCTGGGCCCTGAGCCAGGCCTTGGCTGTGTGGAAATGGAGCCGGTCCTCAGGTGGCTCACAGATTAGGAGGCAGACAGACATGGAAATCAGCAGGTTTCTCTCCCTGGGTGAGAAAGCCCAGTGGTGCCAAGAGAGCGGAGAACTGGGAAATGAGACCAAAACCACAACACGGAGCCTGGCACAGTCAGGGAGAAGGCTTTCTGTAGGAAGAGAGGCTGCAGCTGAGTCTGGAAAATTGAACAGGGGAGGAGACAGAGCTACCCAGAGGGCCAGAGGGGAGAGGGAGCTTAGAGGCTTGGAAGAGGGAATGCCTAGGCCAGGATAGTAAAAAAGGAGATCATGAAAGGTCTGATATGTCACACTGGTAGGTGAGGATTGGGGTCATCTCTGAGTATCAGAGAGCCCCAGTAGCCACCGCTAACTTTCAGATGGAAGTGATTGATTGAAATAAGTCCAAAGCAGGAGTGAGTGGCAGAAGCCACAGATGAATGATTAGAAAACATATGTCCCCTTTCCTGCTTCCTGTGCTGGTGCCCTTAGTCGTGCTCACTGTATTCACGATCCGGAACAGCTGTGATGCTCACCTCCCCAGAGACAGGGTGCAGGAGGGGCGGAGAGCCAGAAAATGGCACAGGCCAACTGCACCGAAGGAGACATCGCCACTAAGTATGGCCCTGACACTCTTACTTAGTTCTTATTAGCCAGAAGTTACCCCCACACAGCCGTAAAGAAGGCTGGCCACTTTGGTGGTCTTGATTAGAGGCAGCCCAAACATTGGGACTTCTGTTTCTGTAGACACAGAGGAAGAAGCTTTGTCAAAGACCTTTCTACTGTGCTGTGAGGACCAGAGTTACCAGCTTCAGCTAGCAGAGGACACTTGGGCCCAGAGAGGAGATAAATAGCCTCCGAGTGGCACCTCTGGTGCTTGGTACTGCATGCCACACTTTAGAAATACCAGGCAAGCTATGGGGACAACTGACCTAGTGCTGAGTGTCACCTCATCAAACCCCACTGCCAAGCTCCCTGACTCGGTGGGTTCACCAGGAGAGACACTGTCCCTAAAGGAATCTCACGATGACAGATCCCCTAGTGTTGTAGATTTGGAAGTGGATCCAGGAGCAAGGGGACTGTGAGATCTTCTGACCCACGCCTACCACAGTGGAGATGTAGAATCTGAGACCCAGTAAATTAGTGACTTTACCGGCTGCTGTGACAAAATACCCCCAACAAAAGCAACTTCAGGAAGTAATGGTATCTTCTGCTTCCCAGCATGATGGCGGGAGGTGCAGCCATTCGTCAGGGAAAGTGTGGTGGCCTGAGCTTGAGAGGGGTGGTCACATTGTAACCAAGTCAGGAAGCAGAGGTGGAGGTGGGTGGTGCTCAGACCTCTTTCTCTTTCTGCTTCACACAGGCAGTTAGGGTGCGTCTTCCCATCTCAGCTAACCTAATCGAAAAAGTAGCTCACAGACAGGCCCAGAGATTTTATTCACAAGGTGATCTTAAGTCCCATCAAGTTGACAAGATTGACCACCACACAAGGGTGGGGGTGGGGAACCATACAGGAGGGCCTGGACTATGCACACCAGAAGTTTATTGATCAGTCCCTGTGGCTGGATGTGATGTTTAAACAACCCTTTTGAAACGTCAGCATCCGGGTGAAGCTTCAGCTGCAGGTTGACAGAATGACTTGCCCCCAGGTTTAGAATAACATGCACACTTGCCGTTGTTCATCTGTTCACATAGGTTACAGGTCACGGTCTAATTCTTCCCCAGAACAGAATGCTGGGCATGGCAGGAGAGAGAGAGACCCACAGAGGAAAGTTGACTGTAAGGTGTCTGGGAGCCTGGCCACCTGGATCCAAGGCTATCAGTCTCAGATGAATGGCATGAACGGATGAATGTCAGATGCAAATAAAGTCTTACTCAGAAGGCCGACGTCAGACTAGGTGAGAAGAACTATTTGACCCCATGCCCTGGTGGCTCCTGAGAGGTCAAGGGTCTCTCAGCTTCTCCTTCCCAGCTCTTCCCCTGTGCTGAGGGAGCCTAGGAACGTGGAGGAGTTATTAGTGTACCGGAAGGCGAGGAACCAGGCAAGCCTCTGCCAGGTCAGGGGAGAATCATTCCCCATGCTGGAGGACAGAGTTGGGCCACAGCAACTTCTCCAACAAAAACTCCTTTCTAGAAAGGGGCTGGGAACAGTGATGGGTTAGAACATTCCTAGTTCTGCTGTTACAGGGAGGAACAGGCTCCTGGGAGGGCTGGGGAGGACCAATGTCAGATGCAGGTGCGACACTGTATACACTGAATCATGGGAGATCTTACCCCAACTAGTCAGCCAGTGAAGGACAGAGCCTGGCCCTTGTGTCTGTCTGCCACACTGGGCCAGACTATACTCTTTTTTTTTTTTTTTTTTTTTTTTTTTTGGTTTTTCGAGACAGGGTTTCTCTGTGTAGCCCTGGCTATCTTGGAACTCACTCTGTAGACCAGGCTGGCCTCAAACTCAGAAATCTGCCTGCTTCTGCCTCCCAAGTGCTGGGATTAAAGGCATGCGCCACCACTGCCTGGCTATACTCTATTTTTTTATTAGTTTGTTCTACACTTTTTTTTTTTTGGAATTTTTCATTTCATGTGTATGAATATTTTGCCTCCGTGTGTGTCCGTGTGGGTGCCTGATGCTCAGTGGACTCAGAAGGTGATGTCAGAGACCCTGGAAGTGAAGTTACAGATGGCTGTGAACCACCTTGGTGACTAGGGATCTCTGAGCCACCTCTCCAGGCCCCTTATTTTATTTATTTGTTTTATTTTTTCAGTTTCAGTGTATTTATTCAGGATAGGCTACACGCAAACGTCGCAGCAGTGTGTGGAGGTCAGGGCAGCTTGTAGGAGTCGGCTCTCTCCTTCCACCACTCGAGTTCCAGGGTTCAAACTCAGGTTGTCAGACTTGGTAGCAAGAGCCTTTACCCGCTGAGCTGTCTCAGCTGCTCCGTGGCTTCTCTCCTTCACATGCTGGTGTGTGGAGGGTCGGGGGTGGGGGTGGGGCTGGGGCGTCAGAGTTAGGGAGGAGCTGCTTCTCAGGACTCAGACACTGGCTGCTCAGACTTCGTGGTCATGTCCTGTCTGGCTCTTCAGAGGTCTTTTCTAGCTATAAAGAAACCCTGCGTGGTCATCTGTGGCTTGGGCCAAAGAGGTTCGTTTCAGGGGTGAGAGGAGTTATGGGAAATTACCAATACCATTAAAGACACCCATCCCCTCTCTCCCCGCCTCCACCACTGCTCTCCTCCACCCCCCCTCTCCATCTCCCCCCACCCCCCACATATGGCAGATTATAGGGAAGCCAAGAAGAACAGGCCTGCCCTCGGCCAGGCAGAAAGCCCTGGTGGGCAGGAGAGTAAATCCACAGCCAAGCCAAGGCATCTGCGGCCTTGGAGGTGCAATTACTGCCTGCTGGGGACAGATCAGCGCCTTTAATAGACATGTTTATTTAACAGGCTCCACAGTGCCCAGGGGGACAGAGTGGATCTTTCAATCTTGTTTTGCAGTACAAGGAAAATGGAAGAGGGGGTAGAGAGCACGTGGACAGCCCTGGGACTGATGGAGGAGGCGACCCAGGTTAAGCTCAACTAAAACGCATCCTGGGCCACCAAAGCAGGAGAAGGGCACAGGTTTGCTAAATAAAGAGAGCTGTGCATTCACCCGCACTGTCTTCTTATAGTCATCGTGCAGTGGGGTCTTCACTAAAGAAGACCGTTCAGACACAGACTTAAGCCAATAGAAAGTCTTTGTTAGTCTTTATTAAGTGTTCAGAATCTCAGTGTAGCACTCAACCTTTCTGAGGATGAGCTTTTAAAGACAAAAGCTATGTTCTGGGTTGATGTACTTCAGTTAACAAGGACAGAGCTAGAAGTGGAACTGCAGAAGCTAAAAAGCAAGGTTAGTACAATAGAGACTTTCCCAGAACCATGGACTTGGATTGATTAGGTCTTTGTTTTAGTTTAGTAGGTGGTTCTGTCTACATGCCAAGTTTTACAGCCTGCATGGTACTTCCATCATGGAGTCAATTGGGCTAAGGTCTCAGAACCTACTAAGGCCTGGGGCCCCGTCACAGTTGTCCATTCTCCGCAGAGCGCTGGGTCAGGGTTTACAATTCTGAACTGGCCTGGCTGCTCTCCCAAATTCCTGATCACTGGGATCAAAGCTTCTGTGGTCTCTTCCTGAAGTGTCCGGGGGCTGCGAATCCATTTCTCTTTGAGGCAGAAGAACATCAGCACCACTGAGCATGGACGACACAAGCAACTATTTAAAAGCCTCAGAGCTATTCCAGGAAGCCCTGGTGCCCTGGTAAACGGCTCATCTCTGTGAGAAACCTGAGGTGGGGAGGAGGAGGGTAATTCTGTGCTGTTTGTGGTACAGGGAGAAAAACACTCAACGGTCAAGGTGATACTGGCCAGGTATCTGCTCTGAGTTTTGAGTGTGGAATCAGGATTTTTCTTGGACCTGACAGCATTTGAATAAAGACACAGAGACTTGTTACTATTTATAAAGGTTTAGGCGCTATAGCTTTCGCTACCTCTCAGCTTGTCATTTAACTTAATTAACCCAGTTATTCTAGTCCATGCCGGACATATGGCACGTTGTGGACTTTCTCACTCCCATAAGTCCAACCTCCTATGTGTCCCGCTGGTGAATCTTCCCACCTGGATTCTTCTCCCAGAGTCCCTTTCTTTGCCAGGAAGTCCCGCCCTCTCCTCACGCTTCAGCTACTGCCCCATTAGCTCTTTATTAAGTCAATCAAAAGGTAAGGGAGGAAGAGTGTTTACACAATACCGATGCTGAGCCTTCAAAATAACGATACCAAAGTCCAGAGTCTGGATAGTACTCTCCGCTAGTGCAGACTTAACAACTGAATGATACAAAGAAGACTGTCATACCATGAATAAAAATGGTACCCCAACATACCAGCACTCCACAGACAGGGCCTCCACAGACCCCTGAGTAGGCTCTGTCTTGTGTCTTCTGAGAGTTTGGGAAATGTGGTTTCAATGTTCCTGGAACAGCGTTGCTATGTCAGTGACCTATGGGACCCCCTCTTCACTCTGAGTCTTTTAAAGGGGACGAGACGTCATGGGCGAGTGGAAGCTGACCCACCTGCCTGGCCTGAAGTCCAGAAGTGAGGAATACTCATCCGAGGGCACCCTCATGCGTGGGTTACTTCATTTGAGACTTTGCACCTCCGTGCATGGGTGGCCCACCTAGGAGCTCCATCCTAGAGTAGGTGCTGGGATTCAGAGACACCCAGGCTGTCCCAGGCCCTGGCTGCACATTACAATCACCTGAGGGCATAATAAGCTGTTGGCACCTAAGCCCCACACAGACCTCCCATTGTGCCTGGCAATCGGTAGGTATGGAATCTTCAGAGTCTAACTGTAGCCAGAGTTGAAAAGGTGGGGTTGTAGCAGGGTGGTGGTGGTGCACGCCTTTAATCCCAGAATTCAGGAGGCAGAAGCAGGTGGGTCTGAGGTCTGAGGTCAGTCTGGTCTACAGAGCCAGTTCCAGGATGGCCAAGGCTACACAGAGAAACCCTGTCTCAAAAAAGGAAGAGAGGGAGAAGGAGGAGGAAGAGGAAGGGGAGGAGGAAGAAGAGGAGAAGAAGGAGGAAAAAGAAATGATGAAGTTGTGTAACTGTTTTATACAACTAATGGTTAGAGAATCCAGACCCAGAGATTGCTAAAAGCAGAGTAAGAACAAACCCAGCCACTGCTCCCCTGCCACCTCGAGGTAGGTGACAGTGTCACATCGCACGAAGCCCCATTTCCCTATCCAGAAATAGAGTGACCCTGTCAGGTAGCCTAAGTTACACATGCCCTGCACCTTGGCCCTGGTCATGCGGCATAGGCCACGTATAGGCCTATATGACATTGAAGCTACGTATAGTCTTGTGACCATTGGTTTTTATTGTCAACGTGGCAGGACCTAGAGTCACTTGGGAAGAGAAAATCTCAATTGAGGAATCACCTTGGTCAGATTAACCCGTGGCCACACGAGAGACTGTCTTAATTGAGGACTGATGTGAGAAGACCCAGCCCACTGTGGGCGGCGCTGCCCTTATACCAGTACTCCTAGGCTGTGTAAGGATCTAGTTGAGCGTGAACCTGTAAACAAGGCTGTAAGTGATATTCCTTCATGGTTTCTGCTTCAGTTCCTGCCCTGACTTCCCTTAATGATGCGCCATGACCTGGATGTATATGCTGAAATAAACTCTTTCTCTTCTAAGTTACTTTTGTTGTGTTTTGTCACAGCAACGGAGAAGCCCACTGGGACAGACTGCATCTGCAACATGCGAAAGTTTCCCTTCGCTTAGGACATTTGACTTTTATTTTTTAGATTTATTTATTTAATTTTATATGTACAAGTGTTTTGCCTGCATGTTTGTGCATTACATATGCGTCTGGTCCTGTGGAATCAGATCTCCTGAAACTGGGATCACAGATGGTTGTGAGAACAACTCCACGGGTGCTGGAAATCGAACCTGGATCCTCTACAAGAGTAAGTGCTCTAAGCCACTGAGTAATCTCTCTAGCCCACCTCAGAAACCTTTCAAAATAGACACCCTGCTTTGTCTAATGGGACTGAACCTTCTTATTTAAGACCCCCTTCCCCTCCTGCTTGCTGCTGCCTTAATACATTTCTTGCTTGAAGGATCATTTGACTCAACATCTCTCTTTCAAGCTACTTCTCTCCTTCCCCCAAGCCTAGCACTAATGAGCGACTCAGAAGGGGTAGAGCCACTTGGTATCCCAAGACCATGCAGGAAACTGATTCATCGGCTACCACAAAGGTCCTGTAGATTTGGTGTAGAACATCTTCTGTCCTTCTCAGCAGAAGCTTCCGGCCTGGAACCTTGGACACACTCTGCAGCTGAGATCTCTTTCCAGGATACCGACATCCACGTGTGCACTCACGGGTGAACCCTCCAGGCCCGGATAAGCCTTCAAGCAACCGAGACTGTCCTGTGCTCAGGGACGCAGTTTCCCTGCTCTTTGTCTTCTTTGAGAAGTGATGACTTCCCTGGGTGTCCTTGCCAAAGCTCACCCCTCTTCATATCCCACGCCCACCTACTCTCTGCAAGATTTAAGTTGGATAAGAACAACTGAGAGCTGGGGACTGTGAGGGCTTTGCACAGGGCCATCCAGCTGGACACACTGTAGCATCTTGGCCACAACCACTATTTTGCTCAACAGCGGACCCTGGCACACCTCCCAGCCCTGTTAGGACAAATGAAGTTATCAAGACAAGCAACTAAGTGTGGTAGGCCAGAAACTGGACTGATAAATCGTGGACACATTAAGAAATATTTTTGGAAAGATCTGGAAATATTCTTATATACCATGGTGGGGTGCAAGGTCCCCCTTGTCTTGTTGCCATCTAAAGCACGCTCTGTCCGTAGAAACTAGAAAACTTCTGTCTGTGCACTTCTGGATCTGGAGTCACTTTTCCTAGATTCCATGGCACATTTCAGGAGCTGTGTCTCCTACACCGGGATCATGTCTGACCTTGAATCTGTGGCCTCTTGTTCCTGGGGGTCAGCCCCTATCAGCTCTCAGAGCTTTCAACAGTTAAAACATTTCATGGACCCTGTTACTTGGAAATAATCTCCTTTCAAGAGAGAACACATAATTATGACTTAAGAGGCAGACAAGAATGCCCGAAGAGAGCCCTTAGAGACTGGGTGATGGCTGGTTCCCCGGGGAAGAAAAGGTTGGGGATTTCTGTGCCAGGAATCCTTCATTGCCCTGTGTAGTTGTGAGTCCCTCCTTGTCGTGTGCTTAAGAAACACTTTAAGAGTCATTTATTTTTAATAATGCATGCGTATGTGCATGTGCCCGTGTGTGCCTGTGTGTGTGTATGTGCCTGTGACTGTGAGGGTATGTGTATGTGTGTGTTCGTGAGTGTGTGTATGCCTGTGCATGTGCATGTGCCTGTGTGTGTGCCTGCATGAGTGTGTGTGCCTGTGTTTGTGTGTGCCTGTGAGTGTAAGGGTGTGTGTGTGTGTGTGTTCATGAGTGTGTGTATGCCTGTGCATGTGCCTGTGTGTGCCTGTGTGAGTGTGTGTGCCTATGTGTGTGTGAGTGTGTGTGCCTCTGTGTGAGTGCCTGTGTGAGGTGACAATATGCAGGAGTCGGTTTTCTCCTTCCACCATGATTGAACTCAGGACACTCGGACTTGACGGCAGGCGCCTTTACCTGCTGTCCTAGGTGGGGATTTTGGTCAACTTGACATAATTTGAGAAGAGGGAAGCTCAACTGAGAAAATGCCTCCATAAGCAATCTTATAATAAATCTTACAGCCTATAGGTAAGTCTGTAGGGCAATTTCTTGATTAACGATTGATAGGAAAGGGCCCAGCTCATGGTGGGTGATTTTGCCCTGGAAAGGTGGTTCTAGGTTGTATAAGAAAATGAGCTAAGCAAGCCATGGGTGCAAGCCAGTTAGCAGCACCCCTCTGCTGCTTCCTGTCTCCAGGTTCCTGCCCTGACTCCTCCCCTCAGTGATTGTGACCAGAGAAACGTAAGGTAAAATAAATTCTTTCTTCCTCAAGTTGCTTTTGGCCGTGTGTTTTATCACAACAATAAAAACTAAGACATCTGCTGAGCTGTCTCAACAGCCCTTATAGTCAAGGACACATATCTTAAGTGTGTGGTTGCCTAAAGGACTCTTCAGATATGTGAAGACTCATCAGAAAGGTCTCAGGGCAGAATTGGGTACCCAGGAGCCTCTGCCTGTCTGGGGTGTCCATCCAATCACACGCATCACACATACAGGCAACTGCCCAGCATACTGACACCATATATGAGTTCTTCCTGGTTATGAACATTATCAGCATGGAACTGATGGAACTCACAGGGCTCTGAGTCTGGTTCCTCTACTAAGCACAGTATCTGATTTATTTGCAGGGCCTCTGATACTTTATGCTTTCTGCTGTGTGGATTTAGCTTTGGGATGGCTGTACTTTAATCCATGTTTCCACTCAGCTGCTGATGGGCGTGTGGGTGGTTTCTGGTTTGGGTGGATTACACTTTGTGCCATCTCAGCATCGTCAGTCAGTACTTGTCATCGGTGCCTATATGCACATGTTTCTGCTGGATGGACAAGAAGCATTCAGGCCTTCAGCATCAGCGTTTCAGAAGCGAGGTCTCCAGTTCCACCCCAACAGCAGTGTATGAGTTCATGGTCCCAACGCTTCCCAGGCTTAAATATTAACAGTAAGACTTTAAACACCCTCTGCAGGCCAGACAAAGCACCTTCTCCACTTCCAATCTCCCCTTGAAGAGAATGCAAGTCATAGAGCCCTGGGGGTGATAGTGGAATCTTTGCAGGGTCTCTTTTTACCTAGGGGCACCAATAGACTCCAAGAAAAGGTTCTAATTGCTATCCTTGCCCCTGGCTTGTAAGCCAGACCTCACCTCTTGATTTAACTCCCATGAGGCTTTGCAGATAAGTGTCTTTAAATCACTGTTGAAGAGAAGCAGAGCTGTAAATACACAATAATCCTGAGGCTCTGCAGCAGCAGGACTGAGACACACAATCTATTAAGCTGACCCCTGCCCAGCAGCTAATCCTCAGCCTTCTAGCCCTTCACCCCACTGCTCTGTAAGCACATCATCACCATTGCTTGCTAGGAGCCAGATGCTGGGGTGTGCTTCTATGTCCCTAAGTCTTACAAGGGACCCCTCTGTTCTAGTCACTGTCTTAGCCTCCACCCCCACAGCTGTTCCTCTGGCTGTGATCTTAGTGGGTTGTACCCATCTCCCAGTCCTGGGACTTTACAGTGCTTACGATCTGGGAAGCTTGTGTCGGTCACCCACCCTCTGTCTTCAGTCTCTGCATCTGTGAAATGGAGCTATAGATAATACTTAGCCTAACATGGGACAGAACTTTGGAGGCTATTAGTCTCAATGTCAAATATGGACTTTCTATGCCTGCCCTAGCCCTGAATAAAGACACAGAGACTTATATTTATTAATTATAGCTTTAGGCCTTAGTTGACTCTAGTTTCCAACAAGCTCTTATAACTTAATTTAAGGATATGTGTGTGTGTGTGTGTGTGTGTGTATACACATATATATGTGTGTGTGTCTGTTCTGCCCCATGGTTCTTTAGTTATCTTTCCTTCAGTGCCCACCTACACATTCCTCATGTCTTCCTAGTAAAATTTTCCTCACTCAACTCTCTCCCAGAGCTCCTAGCTCTTCCTGGAAGTCCCACCTTCTACTTCCTGCCCAGCTATAGGCCATTCAGCTCGACTTTTAGACCAGTCAGAAGGTGATGGAGAAGATGTTTACAAAACACTAAGGCAGGAGGTGATGCTTAACAATACCAAAGGACTGCACCCAGCTCTGCCAGCACAGAAATCGGCTCTTGACTAATACAAAGACAATCTTTACACAGTACACAAACGGTCGCCCTAACAGCCAGGTAGGAGAGTTAAGAGTCAGAGAGAGGAAGCCCCAGTTCATAGTCACATACTTGTCTATGGAAAGGTTAGGAATGGAAGTCAGGTTTTCTGGGTCCTGAGTCCAGAGAGGGATTTCCATTGGGTTGAACACACCAGTCACAGGCTTCACATCAGATCCTGAGAAATAGCCTAAGTGGGCACCAAGAAGTCACTTCCTGTCCTCATCAAAGAGAGCTAACCATCTGCTAGGATACTACTTGCTTTAATCGAGAACTCTGTATGCCAAGTGGGTTCAGAGGAGAGCTTGAAGCCCTGGAAGGGTGCATGCTGGGAAGGGGGATTTGCCCCTGGGTTCCATTCATTCTCTTTTGCAGTCATAATTTCATTCCTTGCCCTTGACCTTGGTATCTTCATCTGTACATTGGTCCAGTGATGCCTCAAAGTGACCCTGAGTCCTCACAGATCACTCTGTGTACACGTGGTGTTGTGAGTGAGTGCAGGTGCCCAGGGAGGCCAGGGGCGGGAGAGCTCCTGGAGATGACGGTGCTGAGAACAGAGCCTGTGTCCCTGGAAGAGCAGCCAGCACTCTGAACGATGAGGAGCCATATATCTATATGACCATAGAATCCCCTTCATCATGTCCCATAGGTTCAGGTGTGTTATGTTTTAATTTTCATTCAATTCAAAAAATGTTTAATTTCTTTCTTAATATTTGTCTTGATCCGTTTTTCATCCATTAATGAGCTGTTCGGTGTCCATGAGTTTGTAAGTTTTCTGTTGTTGAGACTCAGCTTTAATCCATGGTGGTCAGATGGGACGCAGGGTGTTATTTCAATTTTCCTGTATCCATTGAGACTTGTTTTGTGTCCAAGTACGTGGTCAGTTTTTGGAGAAAGTTCTATGAACTGCTGAGAAGATGGTATATTCTTTCATGTTTGGATGAAATGGTCTGTAACTATCTGCTAGGTCCAATTGATTTGTGATGTCATTTAGCTCCAGCATTTCTCTGTTAAGATTTTGTCTGGACGGACTGTTTCTTGTTCAGAATGGGTCAGCTTTTGATAAGAAGACTACAGTTCATATAACCACAGGAGTTAGGTATTGAGTAAGAGACTGGGTGGGAGGGAAGGATAGATAGATAGATAGATAGATAGATAGATAGATAGATAGATGATAGATGGATGATAGATGGATAGATAGAGAGGTGGGTGGATGGGTGGATGGATGGATGGGTGGATGGGTGGGTAGGTGGGTACCGGTGGGTGGACAGACAGACAGATGGATGGACAGACAGACAGATAGATAGATGGACTAGAATGAAGCAGACTGGTATGGAGGTCAGAGGACAGAAAGAAAGGGCTGAGAGATGGCTCAGCAGTTAAGAGCATTGACTGCTCTTCCAGAGGTCCTGAGTTCAATTCCCAGCAACCACATGGTGGCTCATAACCATCTGTAATAGGATCTGATGCCCTCTTCTGGTGTGTCTGAAGACAGAGATAGTGTATGCATACTTACGTACATAAAATAAATAAGTCAAAAAAAAGGAAGAAAAAAAGAAAAAAGAGAGAAAGGAGGGAGGGAGGGAGAGAGAGAGAGAGAGAGAGAGAGAGAGAGAGAGAGCGCTTCCGTAAGACTGCAGGCAAGCCTGTAGGACATTTTAAAATTATTAATCAATATGAGACGGCCCAGTGCATTGTGGGTGGGGCCGTCCATGGGCTGGTGGTCCCAGGTGCTATAAGAAATCCTGCAGAGCAAGCCATGAGCGAGCCAGTAAGCTGTACTCCTCCATGGCCTCTGCATCAGCTCCTGCCTCCAGGTTCCTGCCCTGCGTGAGTTCCCGCCCTCACTGCTTTTGATGATGAACTGTTGTATGGAACCGTGAGAGAAGTAAACCCTTTCCTCCCAAGTTGCTCTTGGTCACAGCGGTTCATCACAGCAGTAGTAACACTGACTAAGACAGAAGATAGGCGCAGACAGTCTGCAGGCTGCCATTCTTGATCCGAGGGAGAGGATGGGTGTGCCAGACTGTCATTGAGTGTCACTCAGGACTCCCGGAGCCTCATCTTCGTGAGCAAGTGCTCCACCGCCCGCCGAGCTGAGTCCTTAAGCCTCTCCTGCCTCTTCCTGTGGCTCCTCTCCTAGCCTCTCTTTCTCTTCTCTCCCCTCCCCCTTTCTTTTCTCTCCCCCCTTCTCTTTCCCCCATCCCTGCGTCCCTGTCCCCCTCGTTCCTTCTCTCTCCTCCTCTGTTCCTACTCCCCCTCTCTTCATTGAGACAGAGTTAAAAGGCCTAGCCAGTGGCCCCCTGCCAGCTGCCACAAGGCCTTATAGAAACCCCGGCAAGGGTTGGAGTCCTGGAAACCGCGCTTGGGGACATATGCCTGTCAACAAGCACTTAGAAAGTGAAGGTGAGAGGATCCCAAGTTCAAGGTCATCCTGGACTACTCTGGGAAATTTGAGGACAGCCTGGGTTACATGAAGCCTTGTCTCAAACTCCCTCTCTCTCTCTCTCTCTCTCTCTCTCTCTCTCTCTCTCTCTCTCCCATACACATACACTCTCACACTCACATACACACCAAGCACACTCACACACTCACATATACACCACACACACACACAAAATGCACACACTCACATACAACACACACACACATCAAAGATTTAGATGAAAAAGAAGAAAAATCCTCTGTAGACAAATAAATATTATTTTGTTACGTTGCTTTCTAAATTGGCTCTGCATGTTTTTACAGTGTTCACATGATGCTCCTATCAAGAGAATAAGCACTTTCATTCTCTTTGACGTTTGTGCCATTTCCGTTTTTTTTTTTTTTTAAGAGTCAGGCTTCCATTGCTTCACGTCTTTGTGCATAATTGAACCTTTAAAAATCTGTTTCCTTTCAGAAATTCCTAGCACTTGTCACGAATTTCTGATAATTTCCTGGGCCATGGTTTCTCTTCTTTGTTCTTGGAGTCTCCTCAGGTGAGCCGTTCACACGTGTGTTTGGCTAATCCAGCCCTGATTCTCCACCCCAACTTTTCTCATGAATTTAATAATGTAGATGAAAAGGGCCAATTCTTTGGAAGGCATGAACTACCAAAGCTTCTCTCAAGAAGCCAAGAAGAAAAGCCCTACCCAGGCTGCACAAATGAATTCAAAACGGAAGCCCCTCCAACAAAGGAAACCCTGGGTTCTAATGGCTTTGCTGCAAGCCTAATACCGAGCGATTTAGGGAAGAAATAATACCAATCCTACGCCAACCCTTACAGAAAATAGGAGAGGAGGAAACACTTCTCAATCATTTTAGAGGCCTCACGCCCTCCCTCCAAGCAGACAAAGACGTTCCTTAAAGAAAGCTACAGACTAAAATTCCTCATGAATATAGATGCAAAATCCTCAAGAAAATATTATCAAATCAGTGTGTGTAAGGATCATTAAGAACTGACATACTGGGAGCGCCACACCGGGAAGCAGTGAGCAGACACGGAGGTCAGGGAGGAAGGAGCTACAGCTGCCCAGCACAGCGCCGCTCTTTCTTTGATACCTATGTCAGGTATCCCACGGTTGCCTCAAACCTGCTATGTAGTCAAGGATAGCCTTGAACTTCTGATGCTCCTGTTTCCACTTTTCAATGCTTAGGTTATAGGTGTGTGCCACCATGCCAGGTTTCTGTAGTGCCAGGGATGGGACCCAGGGCTTCGTGCATGCCAGGCAAATACTGAGTTACCTCCTAGCCCCGGAACTTTTTGAAGTAGTGGAATAGTTCTGAGTCTTGAATGTGATCTAGCATGTGGTCACATGACTGTGTATGATCCTTCACAGAGCGCTATACCCCCACTCATGTTGTTATATGTAAATGATATGTAAAGATGTGTAAACAGCACCTCACTGAATTATGTTTGCATAATAATTGGATTTTTTAAAGAATTTAAAGATCATCTATCCTTTCATTTGTAATATTCTGGAAAAGGCAAAATTGAAGGGATGGCTATAAACTGGGCTGGGATTGTGAAGGGTGAGACTCGAGGGAGGGTTTGGAAAACACAGGGGCAAAGACAGGCAACACTTGGAAGTAAGGGAATATGAGACTTTTTTTTTTTTTTTTTTTTTTTTTTTTTTGAGGCAGGGTCTCACTGTGTAGCTCTGGCTGTCCTAGAACTTGCTACAAAGACCAGGCTGGCCTTGAACTTACAGAGACACTACTGCCTCTGCCTCTTGAGTGCTGGGATTAAAGGCATGTGCCACCATAGCTGTAGACAGTGGTGGATACAGGACTACCTATGTTCCCCAGACTCTGTCTAAAAAATGAATATAAGGAATATAAAACTTTAGTAGACTTGACTTCTTAATGTCTTTATTCCTGTTCTGTTCACCCCACGCACACATTTCTCAAGGCATTGATTGATGCCTGTCATATTATCCCCCAAACACCTTGTTTTTCATCCGAAAGACAGGGATTTGACTCTTATATCAAATCTCTTAGTGGAGAGGAGCGTGTCTTTGAGGGTTGATGATGTGGGGATTAAAGTCTCTTTCTGCTGCTGCTGAGATGTGTAATGTGTGTGATGCTAGAATATCATTGCCGGTTAGCAGAGGTGTGGGTCATCTGTTCCTGTGACAGAGGATCTGGATCACCGGGAAGGTTCTTTTTGGTTCACAGTTTTGTCCCCAGTTGGCACTATTGCTTTGGCAGCACAGAAAACAGTGGTAGAAGCCCGCTCACCTCATGGAGCCCAGGAAGAAAAGCAAAAAACAAAAAAACAAAACAAAAAAAAAAAAGGAAAGAGTGTACTTGTGAGGTACCTTGGCCACTAAAGGTTCTTGCTGCTAAGCCTGATGACCCAGGTTCAGTCCTCAGAACCCAGGTAGAGGCAGAGAACAGGAAGCCCTGTAATTTCCACATGTGTGCTGTGGCATGTACCTGTCATGACACCAAACTATCTGTCTCCTTGTATCCCTTCAACGGTCCAGTAGGGCAAGTGTTATTATCATAACTATATCCTCTGCTGCTATGGTTTGGATCTTGAATGTACCATCGAAGGCCAGCATGCTGAAGGCTTGGTCCCCAGGCTGTGGCCCTTCTGTCTTTGCTTTCTAAACACAGATTTATAGGTACGAGCCACTACTTCTGATCTTCCATTTTAGACAGGTACCCTACTTTAGCCTCTAAGTTTATGACACAGGCTTTCTGACAGCAATAGGAAACAAGCTTCCATATCTGCCCCGTTCCTGGACTAGGAGGACTTAAAATGGTACCTGAAGGGTAATGGGCTAGATATACTCTTGGAATGGGGCCAAGGAAGCTGACAGAGAAAGCAAGCTCCCGGGAATGTGCATTCAAGGTAGCTTCTGACCCTTCTGGCTGAGAGGAAGCCCAGTGATCCTGTCCCCAAACCAGAGAAAGAGCCCCTTCACAATGGCATCACGAGACAGCTGCCTGTGTTGGGCCTGTCTGTTACCATCGCTCTCTGTTGAGCATGTACCTTAGTCCAGAGACATAATGCACCCCTCTTTCTCAAGGAACATCCCGGAAATTTTGCCTTGCACATCACCAGAAACTGTTGAATTGGACAGGATTTTGAGCATGCCCGTTTGTCTTGTTTGCGGATGCATTCCAACACTGTCCACAGGAGGGCGCTGTGTCTATGTTTATAAGGGGCTCTGAGCACAAAGCTGAGCATCCTTGGGGCTCTCAAACACTTAAGCAAACAGGACAAAGACTTCCCCCGCACACGGGAGCTCACACCCAGACACTGGAGACAGACTTACAGCTATCATCCACATAGCACCCACTTCCCCGTAAGTATGCACGTCTCTCTCTGTGCATAGACACCCTAGAATATATGCAGACGAATTTATGTGTGAACAGTCACACAGGTACAGCACACATCCACAACTGTGAATAGTAGATATCACACACACACACACACACACACACACACCAGCCCAGATATACACATAGCCAATTACCCATTGGCAGACAATGACAGCCACATGTAAAATGTCATAAACACACATTCAGATGCAGAGATGTGATTATGTACGGAAAAGCCGCAGACAGGCATACACGTCTAAATAGCAACATGCTCGCCAGGTAAGGACTCCTGCCCAGACCTTTGTTATCACACTTTTGTGGAAAATGCAGTCCCTCGAGGGCCCAGCTAATGTTGTGCTGTTTTCTAAGAAAAACAATGGAAATGTCAACTTCTTAATCCCAATGGAAAATGTTCTGTTCGTTAAATGTTAATGAAGGGCATTTTTGAGGACAAGCTGTCTCTTAAAAGGAAGGATAGCCTTGCTCTGACAAGGAGAAAACCCAAGCTACAGTTCTACAAACACCTTATTAGCATATGGAAAGCTCAGAGACACGCTAAAGCCAGTCCGGTTCCTACAAAGTAATTTTGAAGCAAATTCAACAGAAAAACAAGGATGGGGAGAAATGGCGTAAAGTCGAAGAAGAATAAATCCACACAGACCCCTCTTTCTTAGGGGTGATAAAGAAGAGCTGACTGTCAGGCGGCCAGACCTGGAAATCTGCCTTTGTTAAAACAAAAGTCTTAAAGGAAGGAAAATATGAAATGAGAGGGAAAGAAGGGCTCACGAAAATAGGTGCAGAAAAAAGGTGCAGCAGAGCTGAGAACAGACGGCCAGGAAAACACAGCCCTTGGGGCCACCCAGTCCTGCCGTGCAGCCAGAGGGCAGGGTCTCTGGTGCGGGGAAGTACGGGGGTAAGCCGGGACAGAGCAGCATCACCTAGACACAAGCTGCCCACTGCTGTGTCTTAGTTCACAAAACGAACCCCTCCCATGAGGCAGGGACCTAGGGTCTGGCTCAGGAGATGCAGATCCAGGTCACCCCTCTGCAACCCCTTTGTTGAGTGGCCCCGTGAGCTCCCTGGACCCTGGTCCTCTGTTGTATGCAGTGAGGAAATGCCTTCTCCAGCCACTTAATGTCCTCCACTTCCGGACACTTCCTCAGATAAGCTTCCCTCTGCACCTCCGGGACCTCGCTGTCTCCTGTGACCAGAATCATCGAAAGTGGCTCTGTTAGTGCATTTAACCAAGTGCTCGCCGCAGCCCGCAGCCCATCGGCTCCATCCCACTGAACAATAGCTCGGGAAGAGATAAAAGGCATTCATCAGACAGCCAGGCCCAATTATCATGTCACACTGAATGAATGTATTTTAAAATCTTTTCTGACAAGAAAATGTTCCAAGTAGGTACCTTCAAATTAGCTGGAAAATCCAGAAAATTTGCTATTAGACCTTTTTTTGAAGAATCTTTATTCCCCCCTACTGTTCCGAAGGAATTCCTTGGGTGTTAATAATTCCTTCTAAGAGTCTGCCCCTGTGCCTCCTGCTGGGACTGGAACATTCTGACTGACTGCCCCACTCCCCAGAAGCCACTATACGACCAAAGTAAGCTGTGCTCAGTGTGAATCACCTGCCTATCAGCTAGCTTCAAGTGTCAGGTGCAATCCAGTTCAGTTCGGCCTGCCCTCACAGACCTCTGCGCATCAGAGTCCACCCAGATGACCTTGAAGGGCGACCCCACCTAAGGCCGCACTTTCAAACAGGCCGATAGACTTAGTTCATTTTGAAACCAGGGCTGGCCTGTCAGGCTGGCTTTGTGGCTGAGGGGTGTGAGTACCTCTCTCCCGATAGCACTTGACCAGAATCCTCTTGCAGGTGGCTCTTCAGGCTGGGAGGAACGTTCTCTGTCCTGATGAGAAACTGCAGCTCGCAGTAACACGGGGCCTGGCCACTGCGTCAATCTGGAGAAGCGAGAACAGGTGCTTGATGGGAAGGAAATTGAACTGTGGAGTTAGTTTGCAAATCAGAACAGGGTTTGCTTCACCCCCACCCTTTGTGGTTTTTGCCTATTTGCTTGTTGCGGTGGTGTATGGCTTTAAGACAAAGTCTGCTGTAGGCTGGCCTTGAGCTTACTGTGTAGCCCAGGGAGACCTTGAGTTTTGATCTTGCATTATCTGAGATGCCAAGTTTATGTGGCACTGGAGAACGTAAACCCAAGGCGCTCATTTGTTTGTTTGATGCCCCCTTACTCACGACACTGCCACTCCAGCCTTTATCCAGGGGACAGTTACATCAGGAGCAGGCAGCTGTTTGCATCCTCTTTTGCAGCAGCAAAGCCATGGGGTCTGCTGAGCCATACATCGTCGTCGCGCTCTGGGAAGAGCAGAGCATTCTCCTCGGTCACTTAACCAGCTGAGCGGGGCCCTGTGCTTTCGCTACTCCACTCTTTGTCTGTTTCGCTCTGACAACCAACAGGAGACATTTCAGCTCTTCTGCCACTGTCTCAGCACCCAGGGATGTGGCACACAGACAGCAGAACGCTGCTAGGAAGCCTCACATTTCCACAGTGCTGCCTTCCCTAGAACAGTCAAGGGAGGCTTCAGGCCAGAAGGTGACCTCCAACTCTCGGTATTTTCTGAGTTTCATAGCAGTGTGTCCAGTGTGTCTCGAGCCTTGGCTGGCTGGTAGCGTGACGAGTGCCTAGTGTACAGAGATCAGTTTTCTAGTCTCTCTGTAGCCGATGTGCTAGATCCTCGGGGTCTTCAGCTGTGCTTCCTGCCCCTCACAGTCCATAAGGGCCTCCACTTTATAGGGCTCATCTGCCCTGTCTCAGATAGGGAAGCTGATGCCCAAGGATGAGTGTCCCTTCTTCATGGCAGAGCCCACAAGACAAACAAATACACAAAGACCCTGATGTCAGCCACGTAGCTAAGAGGCAGGCTCCTGAAAGACAGCGGAGGATGGGAAGAGCATTCAGCCAGTTGGCAGAGCCTGGGGAAGGACCGAGTGTAGGAACATGGGGGCCTTTTAGCTGGATTCAGCTAGGATGCAGGAGTGTGGGAACAGGAGGAACGGACAAGGCTGTCAGGGTAGGCTGTGTAACGTGCTGAAGAAGCATGGCCTCACGTGACTGTTTAGAGAATGGAAAGTAGCAGGAGGGGTTAGAGTTTGATCATCATGGAAAGCTGACTGTGGGATGAAGTTCACCCACAAGTCAGTTCATCTAACACAGGGTGAGCAGGTCCAGGCTGGGGCCCCCTGCCAGGATCTGCAGCGTGTGGGAGAGAGGAAGAGGAGTTTAGGAGGCAGAAATAGGAGATCATCACCCTGGGCCAGGCACAGGCTGCTCCTTCTTGGACATCTCTCCTCTGAGAGCTTCAAGGCAACACCTTTGAGAGAGAGACAGCGACAGAGGCCCACCGCTGCCAGCTTCCTTCTTATCTCCCTTGTAAACACAGATGTTTTACTACCTTGTCAACGGCAAGGCTCTTCCAGCCTACCCCAGGGAGAACAGAAATTTCAACCCCTTCAGCCTGAACACGTGCCAGATGAGATCTCTGGCGTAGACGCAGCATTGCAGAAATCTCTTCTTTGAAAACAGAGGAAGGCCACCCCAGGCCTGACTGCTTTGTGCAGGATAGATAGGGTACAGAGAGAAAGCCATCTCCCTCCCATTGGACCAAAGATACTGAGGGAAGGCTGGGTTGCACAGGGCTGCAAACCTCTGCTGGGAGGGAACATCTCTAATAATGGGAGTGAATTCCCAAGAGTGCCTTTTGCTCTCCTGTCGGGAGATTTCAGACATTACGGGAGGGTCACCCAGCACCTTTAGAAAGTCCTCCACTCCACCAGAGCCCCACTGTGGAGCATGTTCTAAGCTTCAGGCCCTTCCCTGCCACCAGGTCCCACTAATTATCACAGACCTGGTACACAAAGCTACAGAGTTGCTCCCAGAACACGGATGCCCATCAAGGACTGTGGAGTCACTTCAGTCACGGGCCAGCCATTGTCTGGTTTAATAGCAGCTTCCTGTCCCAGTCTAAATAATGATCCAGAAAAATCCCATTGCTGGGGCCCAACAGAGAACGGATGACTGAGGTCGAAGGGAAGCATGACAGTGGCCGCCTGCTGGCTGCTGGGTGTGGCGGGCCGAGTCTGGTGAAGACGGAGCTAGATCTGATCCATCATCCCGTAGCTTTGGGATGTAAGCAGATACCCAATGTCTCCATACCTCAGTTTCCTCTTTTGTAAAAGCAGTGGAGTTGCATGGATCCTGGGAACTGTTGCCTCTGGTCAGCTGTGCCTCTGCACCAGGGGTGCTTGGCAGAGTCCCTGCCTCCCGAGCCCTAGCCCTCCCGTTTCCCAGGAGTCAGGCAACCACCCCAAGAACAACCAGAGCTAAGTGAGGTCATTTATGTTAAAAGCTTTGTAACTGGAGACACCGGCCGTACAGCTTGGTGGGGTGGATACCAGATCTTGAGGAATCCTTTGAGCCAGAAGATGGAGTTACAGCTATTGGCCAGGGAGTGGCAGCTACAGTCCAGTCCTGAGTTGAATGACAGCTTTGGGTGTATGCTGGGGAGGTGGGCAGGGGCAGGTAGGATCTGAGGCAAGAGTTAGGGTGTAGTGATAGCTGCCTATAGTTAAGTGAAGACAAATGCCACTGGGCTTTGTCCAGGGGGTGACGGAAAAACACGGAAGGTGTTTGAGTAGGAACACGGCATGAACAGAGATGTGAATCAGAAAAAGCATCCAGAGGAAAGGGTGAAGGAACTGGCTAAAGGAACCAACTCATAATCATCCTGAGTCATGGTAAGGGGGTGAGGAGGCCTCAGCGAAGCCCAAATGACTGGGGTCTGGGTCACAGCCACATCTGCCATTGGCTCCCTTGTTTATCTCACGCATGACCCGAGGCCTTCTACTGAGCACAAGGCCTAGGAAAAGAACATTTGTTGCAAGAACTGGTTGAGCACAGCCCCACCCCCAGCACCTGGAAGCCCAGCTTTGTCTTGGGCCTGACTTCTTTGAAGTTATCGGAACAGATCACCGCAAAGGCAAATCACCCCAAGAGTGCATTTGTGCCTGCCAAGCTGTGTGAGCGAGTGTTTTTAGCAAACCATCTTAATATCATGTCGTTTCAGGTCATTTTGTCCCTTTTAAGAGGACAAAGGTCATGGGGTGGGAGTGGGGGTGGCCCCTCCCCCAAACTCCTTAGGCCCCTGCTGTAAGAGGCAACTGGGTTGCCTGCGCCGTGGGATGTTTGAGCACTCACGCTGTTGTCCGCTGGACGGGAGCTCTTCCGGCCACGCCGTTGCCGCTGCGCTCCCTCTGGTCCCCTCCCCGGCTGCAGTCGATATCTGCTTTAATGTGGCTGGTCTCATTAACATGGACTGGATTAAGCGGTCCACATGGGCTTTTCAATTAGGAAGACAAGTTTCTGCCCATGTTTACAAAGGGATTACGCCCAGCTCGCCTCTCTTTTCTCCTCCCTCCCCTTCTCTCCTCCTCCCCTCTCCCCACTCCCTTTCTTCCTCCATCCCCTCCCCCTCTCCTCCTCCCATTCCCTTTTTATTTCTCCTTCCTTCTCTCTCCTTTTCCCCATGGTTCATAAATAAACGGCTTTGCCTCTTCCTCCTTTGGGGCTGTGTGGACATATGGGCTGGAAGAGGCAGGAGTTTGTTAGCATCATCTAGCCATCCTAGGAGACGCATACCCCCACTGCCCAGCCACGCATGACTGTTCCAGCCTGTGCTTGCCTGCCCCCAGCCCCCAGCTCGTGGAAGGAGCCAGCCCTTGACACACTCCGAAGGCTCTGACCACAAGACACATCTTTTCAGTTATCACCTATTCCAGGTCCCCCTACCCAGCTGGCTTCTCAGAGCCCGTGCTAGGGGACCGCTGCTGTGTGAGCTTTGCAAGGGAGAGGCAGAGTCCCACGCTCAGTCCTAGGAGAGTCCCTGTGCTCTCTGTGGGACACCCAGTTGTTCTCTACAGCTCTCCCTACCAGGACGCGTGCAAATAGCTTCCCTCCAATTGTGAAGAAGCTTTTGTTCTCTTTCTCTGGATTAAAATTACACTCTAGGGGCTGGAGAGATGGCTCAGCAGCTAAGAGCACCGACTGCTCTTCCGGAGGTCCTGAGTTCAAATCCCAGCAACCACAAGGTGGCTCACAACCATCTGTAATGAGATCTGACGCCCTCTTCTGGTGTGTCTGAAGACAGCTACAGTGTACTTACATATAATACTAAATAAATAAATCTTTTAAAAAATATTTATTTATTTATTTATTTATTTATTTATTTATTTATTTATTATATATGTGAGTATACTGTAGCTGTCTTCAGACACTCCAGAAGAGGAAGTCAGATCTCATTATGGATGGTTGTGAGCCACCATGTGGTTGCTGGGATTTGAACTCAGGACCTTCAGAAGAGCAGTCGGTGCTCTTAACCACAGTCAGTGCTCTTAATCGCTGAGCCATCTCTCCAGCCCATAAATAAATCTTTTAAAAAATATATACCCTAAACATTACCCCACACGGCTTACCCCCTCCTGGAACACAGCCACACTCGCAGCTCGCAGTGTGCCACACAGCAGCGTCCTGGCTCACCTCGCCTGCCGTGGGTAGCCTCCGCCCTGCCTTTCTAATGTCCTCACAGCATCTTCATTGTGTGCTTTTTCCCGTCCATTGGACAATTTCCACGAAATAAATTCGCATTAGCGAGACACCTGCATCGTTTATCTTGATTTGGCTTTGGGGACACAATGTTAGTTGTTCCCATGTAATGTCCACACTGGGCAGGCTGCCACCCCCTCCCCCCTCAGGGCAGATCACCTCTCCTGGAAGTGCCACCCACAGCCCAGCATTCTGTGTTTTTGTAGTTTTCCTGGACTAAAGCCATCTCAAGGTTGTTTCAATGTGTCTTTCTTTCACTCTTGATTAAAGAAAAACAGAAAAGAAACCGGAGAAAAACACCTCCTTCCTTGAGTTTGTCACCGTCTTTCTCTGGAGAAATTGTCTGTGCTTTCTCATCTACATATTGAAGTATTGATTTTTTTTTTTCTTAAAAACCCCAGGGAGATCTTAGGTTATAACGACAGCGAAGCTGTGTCTGCTCCTGGTCGGGCATTCCTTTGCACGGTCATTATCGGTATATTATTTTGTCTCTGTTACTTGAAGACAGGTCCTCACCCTGTAGCTCAGGCTGTCCTGAAACTCACAATGTAGCACATGTTGGCCTCCAATTCATGGCTATCCTCCTGTCTCCACCTGCCAAGTCCTGGGATTACAGGTGTGAGCCACCACACCCAGATGGTCACTTTCACTCTAATTGTGTTGTTTTTATGTTCTCCGCTGAGAACCAAGGCACTGGGCAGTGACTGACACCCCCTATAAGTGTCACCTTTGAGGTCCAAAATAACAACATCATCTACTGCACAGTCCTTGGCGCCGGACATATCATGTGAACCAATGCTTATTTTCTCTGCTAGGTCAAGCAGGAGAGACAATCACTGTTCCTATTTCACAGGCGTGGGCACTGAGTGCCCACAGCCTCTCCCACACAGGAAGCAGCATTGTCTCTGGGTCCACTGCCATTTTTCCACAACACCAGCAGCCTACAGAGCGGTAAGAAAACATCTGCTGCCAACCTCTCCAGGTTTGTGACTTCAAGCTCCCCTGGCAGAGGAGGGAATTACCATATTTGGGGGCAATTTACATCAAATTACCATGCACCCGCCAACAGCTGCCGCCCCGGAGCGGAGCGGGAGGCAGGCTGCACAGAGACGATCACATTTGTACACACGATAATGAAAACCCGAGCTCAGGCCTCCACGTTCTCCCATAAATATGGTCATTATGATCTTGTTGGCATTGCTTGTTGAATTCCGTCTTGCAAATTGTTTCCTGGTTGCCTAGGGGGGAACTGAGTGCTCTTCTCGGTCTCCTCTAAGAAGTAACAGAGCTTATGGTTCACCCAAGTTCCCCAAGCCTGTCCTCTCTGCAGAGAAGACGGTGTCTGTCGGTCCCAGAAACAGGCACCACAACCCATTGCTTGCTCGGCACAGCGTGGAGTTTAAACAGGGGAGAGGGCTTGAGGGAAGCAGGCTGGCTCATCTTCTAGTCAGGCTGATAAGTGTTAGTCGCGAGTGCAATGGTAAGAGAGAGGTTCGAATCTGAAATAAAGATAGCCTCTTGATTTCCATTCTGGCCCTAGAGGGAGCCGGCACTCGCCCTCTCCTCCCCACAACCCCTGGAGGGCTGGGGAGGGCAGGGCTGCAGAGCTCTCTCTGTGAACCACGGAAGCCCTCCGGGAGAGCCACAGGGCCGGGGTGGGAGAGGGATTGTTGGAATAAGGACAAAAGGAATTCCGTGGAGCCCCAGTACCCGGCTCACCCTTGTGCTCCGGAAGGAGAGGACCTGTGGAGAGGAGAAGAGAGCTGGCAGGAAGCCAGGTGCCCTCTTCCAGCCCTGTCTGCTTCTCTCTGCACAGGGGCTCAGGTCACATGACCGCCTCTCCCTCCACAAAATAGAATACAGATGCTCAGGTGCCACGGTTATGGGACAGAGCAGTCATCTACAGGGTGGGTCTGTCTTGTGTCCTGATTTTAAATTATCAGAGTGCTGTGGAATGAGCTGCAACAGGCTCTTCTTAGGGCAGTACCTCGGGCATGTCCCCGGAATGCAGGAGAGTGAGCTCAGCTCCTGACACAGGTCACTGGTGAGCAAGACTGTAATGTAGCCAAGTCAGCCTCTGCCACAGCCTCAGCTCAGCACGTGCGTGCTTTCTTTCTTTCTTTCTTTCTTTCTTTCTTTCTTTCTTTCTTTCTTTCTTTCTTTCTTTCTTTCTTTCTTTCTTTTCTCTCTCTCTCTTTCTTTCTTTCTTTCTTTCTTTTTTCTCTCTCTCTTTCTTTCTTTCTTTCTTTCTTTCTTTCTTTCTTTCTTTCTTTCTTCCTTTCTTTCTTTCTTTTCTTTCCTGTGGTTTTGAGGCTAAATTTTGCTCTATATTCCAGGATGGCCTTGGACCTTTCAGGAGGTACTACCATGCTTAGAACCACTTTTAAAAATATGTTTATCTTATTTTTAACACTCTCTCTCTCTCTCTCTCTCTCTCTCTCTCTCTCTCTCTCTCTGTGTGTGTGTGTGTGTGTGTGTGTGTGTGTGTTGGGATGTTCTACTGCAGGTGCCTGCAGAGGCCAGAAGAGGCTGTCAGATCCCAGGAACTGGACTTATAAGTGGCTGTGAGCTACCTGATTGATATTGTCACTGAGAACTCGACTCAGGCCACACTCTCAATGTGGACATTTCTGAGGTAACACCTGCAGACCAGCACTCTGAGGGCAAAGTGAACTCTCAGACAAGCTTTTTCCAATGATGACATTTTCCAAAACTTTGGCACGATGTCATGACCAGTAATGACCGGATGCAACCACCAGCTCTTACTAGAGTCACCTGAGTACCTGGAATCATTTGTGAGTGTGCCCGGGGTCTGAGTACTTCTATCCCATTGAAGGATCTGTGAGTCCAACACTGTAGTCAAGGTGACAAAGATCTCTGTGTTTCCCACCGTGGGGACGACATGACACTGCCATTAGCACTCCCCAGGACAAGCATCTCCTGATGGCCTGAATCTGTGGATGTGATCTTCTGTAGCTCACATGTAGACTTCTGAGGGACTGTCTCAGTTACTGTTCTATTGCTATGATGAGATGCCATGATCGGGCCAACTTGTATAAAGGAAAGCATTTCATCGGGGGCTTGCTTACAATTTTAGAGGGCTAGTCTGTGAAGCAGACAGGCATGGTGCTAGAGCAATACCCAGAAGCTTTACATCCTGCCCCACAGGCAGAGAGAGAGAGAGACAGAGACAGAGACAGAGACAGAGAGGTGGGATGGAGACTGGGCCTGGAATGGGGCTTTTAAACCATCAACCTCACCTCACGGCACACCTTCTCCCACAAGATCACACATGCTCCAACAAGGCCACACCTCCTGATCCGTCCCAAACAGTTCCATAAACAGGGACCAAGCATTGAAACACATGAGCCTTGAGCCTACAGGGACATTCTCATTCAAACTACCACAGGGACTATGCTGAAGAGATTGTGAAGGATCTTAAGAAGGAGACATTATTTTGGTATTATCTGGCTGGGCCCAAACACGATTTCAAAGCTGGTAGTAGTCATGTGGTTGTGTGTATGTGTGTGTGTGTGTGTGTGTGTGTGTTTGTGTGTGAGAGGGGGGGTATGCTTACATTTGAGAGGATGTAGGTGTCTGTGCCAGAGGAGAACATAAGATGCCTTCTTCCTCTGAGGTACAGTTTCTAACAACCTGTGGGTAAGTCATCTGCCAGCAAGCAAGATCCAGTGATCCTCCTGTCTCTGCGTACTACAATGGCAGGGTCACAGGAAACCACACCTGGATTTTGATGTGATTTTAGGCTCCAAATTCAGGATTTCATGATGGCAGAGCAAACACTCTTTACCTACTGGGCCATCTCTACAGCAGAAAGTGGACCTAGTTAGTGTTTCCTGTGTTGCTGGCCACAAAAAGCCAAGTGGGCGGTGGGGGTGGGGGTGGGGGAAGCAGGACTGTGAGCTGAGGCATTTAGGCAGCCTGGGGAAACTGAGGCAAGGAAGGAGTCATCTCCCAGAACTTCCAAAGGGAGACCTTAATACCTGCTCTACTCACACTGATTTTGGATGTCTGATGCCCAGAATATGTAAGAATAAATTTGTGTTGTCTTATACCAGGGAGTTAGTGAGAACTCTCTAGAAACACAGCTGGAAATGAATACTTTTCATAAGTTTCATCTTCTCTGAGGTTCCGTGAACACCCCTGCCTCCATCCCAGCAGCCAGCCAGCAGCCAGCAGTGAGCATGCTCACCAGCTTCCCCATTCCACCAACTCAGAGGTGTTATGTGCCTGGAGCCTCTCTGCTCTGTGTGTGACCTCTTGGAATTGCTGGCCCAGGCCCACCATTGTTCCAAGGTGTCGGATGAAAGTGCTTGGGAGATGACTATGGGTGTGTGGCGCTCTGAAGAGCATTGGCTGGGCTGTGTGCTTAGGATCTGATGTTGTTCCCAGTGCTGCCGGAGTGGTAGCTATGAGGCCAAGTCAGTGTGTGTGTCTGTGTGTTTGTATCTCTGTGGTGTGTGTATGTGTGTGTGTTTGTGTGTGCATTGGTGTGTGTCTCTGTGTGTTTGTATGTATGTGTGTATGTGTCTGTGCTTGTATATGTGCCTATGTGTATTTGTGTATGTGCTTTTGTATGTAACTCTGTGTGTATCTGTGTGTGTTGGTGTCTGTGTGTCTGTGTGTATTTGTGTGTGGTTGTGTGTGTATCTGTGTGTGTTCCTGTGTGTGTGTGTGGTTGTGTGTTTGTGTGTGTGTCTGTGTTTGTGTATGTTTCTGTGTTTGTGTGTGTATTTGTGTGTGTGGTTGTGTTTATCTCTGTGTGTGTTTGTGTTTGTTTCTGTGTGTGTCTGTGTGTATTTGTGTGTGTGGTTGTATATCTCTCTGTGTGTGTGTTTCTCTCTGTGTGTTTGTGTATGTATGTGTTTCTGTGTGTTTCTGTGTGTGTGGTTGTGTGTATGGTTGTGTGTGTATCTGTATGTATTTGTGTGTGGTTATGTGTGTATCTCTGTGTGTGTCTGTGTGTGTTCCTGTGTCTTTGGGTGTTCCTGTGTGTGTGTGTGGTTGTGTGTTTGTCTATGTTTGTGTGTGTGTCTGTTTGTGTGTGTGTCTGTGTTTGTGTGTGTCTGTGCTTGTGTGTGTGTTTGTGTTGATGTGTGTCTGTGTGCATTTGTGTCTATGTGTTTTTGTGTCTGTGTGTATGTGTTTGTGTGTGTTTCTGTGTTTGTGTGTGTGTATTTGTGTGTGTGGTTGTATATATCTCTGTGTGTGTTTGTGTGTATGTTTGTGTGTATTTGTGTGTGTCTGTGTATATTTGTGTGTGTGGTTGTGTATTTCTTTCTGTGTCTCTGTGTGTGTGTTTGTATGTGTATGTTTGTGTGTGTGTGTGTGTGTATGTGTGTGTTTGTGTATGTTGAGGGATGAGGCTGTCAGAATAGAGAAGATGGGTAGAGGAAGAAGAGTCTGGGAAGGGCACAGGGAAGAACTGACAGGAAAGTGTGTCACTGTGAGGAAAGGCCTGTACCGTGGAAGCCATGGTGGCTGTGTGTGAGCGCAGGACCTGTGTGGCCTTGCTGGATTGCACTCAGCTTCCGTACCTGGGATAGGTACTGTCTGTCCCTGTTCACAACAGAGAGCTGGGGTGGGGTGGGTGAAAGGACTCACCCAGGAGCACCTCCCAGGGAAGAGGCAGAGGTAGGCCTGAAAACTGATGTGTTTAGCTCGCTGGGCAGGACAACGGACAGTCGAGTGGATTGCTGTGAACAAGAGGACGGGCTGGACTCTCAGAAAGGGGAAAATGTGGGCTCAGAGCTGTCTGGCGGGGCATCTGAGGGGACCATGCGGAGCATGAGAAGGCGGAGGGGGGCTTCTGGGAGCTGTTTGAAGAGGTGTGAGTGCAGAAGGAGAGACTGAGGAAGGAGTCAGAGCAGACTGACAAACACTGAAGACCACAAGCCAGACCCAAAGAGCATGCCTTACCTCCCCTCAAAGGGCTTTGGTTAAGGTAACTCCTCCCGCAGCCGCAGAGCAAGTGGGGAGGCCTGGCTCAGCCCCTGAACCTTCCCCAGGAACAGCCTCACCTGCTGGGTTTTACTTTTACAAGAAGGCTACCACCTTTCCCTGGGATTCCCTGCAAAGCAGTGAGCCAGCTCTCCTGAGGTCCCTTCCTCCCTTCCTGGGCTGTCTCCACTCTGCCCTGGTGAATCCAAACAAAGACACTGGGAACCAGCACAAGAGCCATCAAAAGCTGTCCCAGCCGATGATGACAAGTCTCCGCCTCCACCTAACACACACACACACACACACACACACATACACACACCCCTGGGTGCCTACACACCCCTGGGCAACTACCCCCCCTCCCCTGGCTCTAATCCAGCGGGGCCTTCTGGTTAGAACCCTCCTGGGGGTGGGGGTGCAGCCTTCTGGGTGCTTTCTTGAGTAGGGGGACTGTCAGGTGCCTCCTGGAGATTTCCTGAGCTTCCCTCCCCCCATGGGATGCCTTTGTCTTTGTCTCCAGAACTGCTGGCAACTGCAGGGGTGTGTTTGAAGGTGGCACCCCTGCACCAGAGAGATCTAACTGAAGGAGGGGTGGTTGGAACAGATTCCCTTGCACCTTTATAGCAATCCTGAGTGAGTCCAGCCCGGGGCCAGGCAGCTAAGGACTGAGTTAGTTGCCTCCTGAAATTTGGTCAGATAGTTTTCATGGAAAATGTTTCTTTGGGCTATCCATGAGTTGGAAAAGCAGAGATTTGCCTAAAACCTAGGGGTAGAAAGGAACAGAGACCATTTCTTGAACCACAGTTTCCCTGGGATGGGAGATAGTGGTGGTCCTGTGTGAGTGCCTCTAAGGAAGTGGAGATGCAGGGGGACAAGGGAGACTAGATGGAGCCAGGGTGGCCGTGTGTGAGTCCGATGTTGGAGGCTTGACTGCAGGTCTGAGGGAGGCTGAGGAGTGAGTTCAGTCCCTCAGGCAATGAAAAGCCACTGAGAGTCTTTGATCAGGCAAGTCCCTTGGTAAGGATGATGGCTCTAGTCACTGGGGTGATGGTAGACCATAAAGAGGTTCTGTCAGGTTGGGAGAGAATGGCATGCAAGTCATGGCTCTGCCCTGAGGCCCACAGGGCTCCCTCCCTGGATTGGGCAAGGGGCGGAACAGCAAGTGAAGGAAGAGAAGCCAGGCAAGGCTTGGCCACTGAGACTTGGGGAAATGAAAGTGCAGTCATGGAGACAGGAGTCTGGCCGATGCAGCGTGGAGGGTCAGGAGGACTGGGGACAGGGGAAGGGACAACATGGATGGGGACAGAGAACACAGCTCTAGAAAGTATAGGTGGCCCAGACCTTGTGAGGGCGGGGGCTGAGATACAGGCAGCCAGGAGGGACAAAGCAATGGGTAGAAAGGAAGATGATGGAAGGTTCTCATAATGGCGGAGGCTGTGAAGGCTGCTGCGCCTGAGAGGTCACAGGGCTGGGGTGGGGGAGCTAGCCTCTTGCTAGGACTTCCCCATTTACACTGCTGCCTGGGTCCTGATCCCTGATATTACATTTCTCAGTCACCCACTCATAAATCCTGTTCCTGCCTGGGGCCCAGAGCCCTTGAACAGAGAGCAGTTTGATTTAAAGTCAAGACTGGCAGCAACCGGGTGAGGGAAGATCAACTCTCCAAAGACGAGCCGGCTCCTCCCTGGGGCCAGCACTGTAATTAAAATGGGGCCATCTCTCTTCCTGAGAGCCTTTCTAGAACACAAGAAGCAGGGGCCAATTGCTCCTGCCTCAGCGGTCCATAGAGCATTCAAACTGGCAGGAAAAGATCAGAGTGGTACAATCCAGCTGGGTCAGGTCCCTACCTTGGTCAGGCAGTTGTCTCCCTGCGGGGAACCAGGCGGTAGGAAGGCCTCTTCCCTAGGCTGAAGGTATCCAAAGGTGAGTGGCGTGTTTCTAATTAATACTGTACAGGAAATGAGACCCACACCACTTCCAGGGTTACAAAGACAGACTTTCTAATTCATTCTCTCTCTCTCTCTCTCTCTCTCTCTCTCTCTCTCTCTCTCTCTCTCTCTCTCTCTCTCTTCACACACCACTGTAGTCAGCTGCCAAACTGGAGACACCCATGCAGCAAGGAAATCAGGGCTCATCTGGTCAGTCAGTGAAGAGTCTAGGCCCATGGACTTGGATGTTGCTTGTAGTCAAGAGGATGGGATGGGTAGCTGATCCTTTGATCTGACCACTTGAGCGTTCAGATGGGACCACAGGCCCCAGGTAGGCACCTGGACTGAAGAGATGTAGCAGAAGGCACAGCTAAGTTATACCAAGTCCTTGGAACAGAAACTAGACCATCAGAAATGCATACCATTATGAGCCACCAGGTTTGGGAGTCATTTGTTATACAGTAATCGCTGGAGCCAGGCAACGGCTTGCCGGGAGTCTCCACATTGCCCTCTGAATAAATGGGCTGATTATACTCAACCCAGAGCACTGAGCAAAGGAGACAGCACAAAGGCTGAGGGAAAGAGCTACATTATATGGAAAATGCTAAGTACATGGGGTATGTTTTGTGACTGCGATTATTCCAGAGATGGGCTGGGGAGTACCTGGTTTGGATGACCTTGGGGCAGTCAAAGAACCTTTCTGTCCTCTGGCTCCTCATCTGAAAATGGGGCTATTGTGAGGACCAGAAGAACAGTCAGTGAACTTCTCAGCATGTTTCCAAGAAGGACAGATTGACTGTTTAGGGAAGGCCAGGGCATGGTGGAAAGAACACAGGGTCTAGAGCCAGGTGCCTGGTCTCAGTCTCTGCCACACTGGCCAGATGTGGGAAAGTGGGGCCATCTCCTCCCTCCTCTTCTCCAGCCTCAGTTTATAATGAGATAAACCCTCCCACGTGATAACTGGGAGCTCCCTGCCAGCCTGCAGGTGGAACACAGAAGGAAGGACATTCTCTTCAGTTAGGAAATTCTTCTTCAGAGAAGAAGCATGGGCTAGGGGTGTGTGTCCCCATGGGGCAGATATGCAGATGAGGCAACAGGACAGGTGCACTGGGAAATGGCACAGAGCAGAATTCGAGAGCCGTGGGCCGCGGAGGCTGGGGGCCACTTGGGAGCCGCACACTGGACAGGCTGGGTGTACTCAGGAGACAGTATTTCCAGTTAGAGCTCCAGGTTAGTGACATGTGTGGGGTGGGCATAAGAACGGTGGTCAAGCTGGGCTTGGTGGCACACGCCTTTAATCCCAGCACTTGGGAGGCAGAGGCAGGCAGATTTCTGAGTTCGAGGCCAGCCTGGTCTACAGAGTGAGTTCCAGGACAACCGGGTCTACACAGAGAAACCCTGTCTCAGAAAACAACAAACAAACAAACAAACAAGAATGGAGGTCAAGTTGTAGGGTGGGGGTGTGGCGCAGTTGGTCGAGCCAGCGTGAAGCTCTGTTCTGATCTTCAACACAACAGCCACGGGTATGGTAGGTTGTACCTGTAATCCGAGTGCTAGGGAGGTAGATTCAGGAAGACCAGAAGCTCAGACCATTCTTGGCCCATGTTGCCCATCCTGGAACACATGCAATCCTATTTCAAGAAATTAAAAGATCCTGGTGGGGTCTTGAATGCCAGGCAGAACAGCTTTGACTTCATATTGAAGACAAGGGTCCCACGACCCTCATCAGGATCCTAGTAAACTACTGCAAGGCCCTGCCAAGGAACTGGGCCAGGACCCTCTAGAATCTTAACTCTTGGTGGAGAGGGCCATCAGAGACAGGAGACTACCTCATCTGTTCTTCCTCATGCAGGACTCAGCCCTCACTAACTGATAAATCATCTGCTCCAGGAGCCCTGCTTTTGCATCCTGGGCAATGGGCTGGCTACTGCAGTGACCCCATACAGGACTTTGCGAATGCCTGAAAAATACACAGTAAGGCCTTTGACCCTCTGGAGGGTGCTCAAGCCAACAGGCCTTCTCACCATCTGGGCGACCTCACCCCATTTCCAAGTCCCTTCTCTTCCCATCACCCCTACACCATTTTCCCCCGCTGCTGTCCATCTCTCTACGCCCAGCAGGGGTTCTGATATGTGCTCAGCGCGTCCCCACATTCTTCAAAAGACGTGTTTGGAAACAAGAAATTGCTAGAGAGATGATTCAGGCCTTGGCCTCCGGTTGTGTCTGGACATAAGCAGGCCCATCTGTGGAGCTTCCGCTGCCAAATCCTGTCATCCGGATCCATATGGCCGGCTCCCTCCGCCCTCCCTGCTGGCAACCTGCAGTCTGTCCCAGCTCACTCAGCAGGCGGGCGGCGGCTACACAGAGAATCCAGGGAGAGGAGAAGCCTTGTTCCTGCAAGTGGCATCTCTGCTCCCCTCCTGCCCTTCTTGGGACCACTATGGGAGCGCAGAACACAGCATGGCTGGGTTTCCTGGGCTCTCTTTCTTCCTGGCTCCACAGAGCCATAATGTGGAGTCTTCAAGCTGAGGAAGGCCCAAAGACATTGTGAGCTTTTCCACCCTCACTGCACACCCCCCCCCCAATATGGAGGTAACTTCCTGGTCTGTGGGGTCAGTGGTTTGCTGCTCCTCCAGTCTGTCCTAATGAAAACGCCTGTAGGCCTCTCGACATCTCTCCCTGAAGCCTGACTTGGCACTAATTAGTGCGAGGTCCCAGCTAGCTGTGTGACTTGGACTCACTGGTTAACCTGTCTGGGTCCCCTCACGTCTTCAAGTGGCGATCTACCCCAGCGTTCTGGTCCTGTTCCTTCCCTAGGTCAGACACTTAGGTCTGAGAAGACAATAGCAGGGAAGGGACGTTGTAAACTGTCAAGCACCAAGCTCAGGGAGCCGTCCTTGGGCGTGCAGGTTACACAGCTGCATGACTTCCAGTCTGAGCAAACCCATTTCCAGTCCAATGTTCATGGTCAGATTGGAAAATCATCTTCCCAGGAGGATTTAAATCCAGGGTGGCCCCTGCGAGTGGTGAGAGGGTGAGGACGAGGGAGGGCAGGTTGTGGAGAAAGGCTGGCTGTGTGGCGGCGCTCAGGCTCCAGTAAAAGACATGAAGGAAAAATAAGCTCCTCTACCAGCCAAACAAAACACATATGCTGCCCAGATCTGACTCAAGGTCTGTGGGTATAAAACAGGCACAAAAGTGAGGGAGGGGACAAGAGAGCTGGTTTTAACAAGGCTATACTGGGAATGGTCATAAAGGCCCTGGAAAAGAGGGTTAGCGTATGGCGGTGGTTCCCAAGTTCAGCCTGGGCTAAAAATGGCTTGTGTCACTAATACACACGTCCCTTCCACACAAACTCTCACCCAGGACTGTATTAGGTTCTGTGACTCTCAAGCTGAATCTCGGATGCTCTATCTTCCACGCGAGACGAGGCATGGAGCTAGATGAAAACACACTCTTTCCTTGGTGGGCGGGTCTGTCGCATCCCGTGTCGCGAGTGACCCAGGGTCAGTTAAGGTGCTCAGAAAGCACCTCATTAAACAAAGTTCATTGTATTGCACCTCTCTGACTTTCAGAGCCTTTGCCATGCTAATGTATATTACTGTTAAGGTATTTCAAAGTGTCCGGGCCTGTCTGGGTGCCTGACGGCTTTGAGTGTTCCGGTCTGTAGTGAGGTCTGAGGAGGGAGCACCTCCTGTTTGGAGAATGTGGCTAGGTGAAGGGTTCGGCTGCATTCGGGCCCAGGGACGTCTTTGCAGGAGGTATTCATCCCTCAGAGGGTTTTGCATAAGGGACAGCTGCTCCCTTCATGATCTGCCCAGGGAGGGGAGCTTGAGGGTTCAATCCCTGGACACATTTGCATCGGAGAAACACTGCGTTGATGTTTAAGATCTGCCCAGAGTTCACAGTAGAGGAGCCACAGGGCTGGAGAGCATCCCGCGTCCGCTCCACGGTTCTGTGGCCAAGGAAGGAGGAGAAATCAATTCCAGGTCTATAAGTAGGACTTGCTCTCCCGCTCCACAGCCGTGAGCCTCAGACAGAAGCCTGCAGTGGCATCGCCTGCTGTGTTCACAGCCAAGGCTAGCTCCATTTCTATGAATAAAATTTAGAGGTTCCGGGACAGATCTGAAAACCAATTGCTCTCTCCTGTTCCTCCAGCTCTCTCCACTTACTGTCTGCAACTCCTCTCTCTCTCTCTCTCTCTCTCTCTCTCTCTCTCTCTCTCTCTCTCTCTCTCTCTCTCTGGAAATCGATACCTTTTTGTTCTGGAAATCTCCAGCTAAAGGAGAGTGGATGGCTCAGGGTTGAGGCTTGTCCTTGACACAGAATCAGGACAGGAGAACATTCCTGGAGAAACGGGAGCTGAAACAAAGGTCTGGCCACCTGCTCACTCACGGAGCTCGTCTCCAAGAATTAACCTCTGGGATGAACTATAACCAATTTCAAAATTGGCTCTCTGCTCAGATGGAAGCCTGTGCCCCACAAAGCAGAGAGAGCAACCCCGCTTCTGTGAGGACCTGGGCAGGGAGGTGGCAAAGTTTGCCTGGGGAGAATTGGAAAAGGCTGGAAGTGTGGAGCAGAGAGACATTTAAGACCATCTGTGGAAACCCCCGTCTGTGCTCCACTCTGCCCTGCTTCCATTTTTATCTGTTAATTGGGCCCAGCCTCCATGGTCTTGGGAAGTCATGGGGGCTTCCCAGAGGCTGCATGGTGCATGCCTGCCTGTCATTGGTTTAGGCTCTGTCGGCACTGCTTCTGGGATGGACCTGAGGGCTCTTCATGGAAGAGGGGGTTGGCAGGAGGGAGAGGCTTGATTTGAAGGAGTGGCAGAAGGCGCTTGCTGCTGCCCATCTTGGCGACAGAAGGGAAGGGGGCCTTCCCCACAGCCTGCCTTGGGGATTTCTCTCCCACTTTGTCCCTCTCTTTGGCAGCCCTGGGTATGTGTGAGTTTACCGGAGACACACAAGCCAGCAGTCTAGAACCGCATTCCCAAATAAGGAAGAAAAGGCCTGGGGAGTCCTCCCCCCCCCCCCCGTCCGCTGTCTATAGGGCAGGCTACAGGCTTCCTCTGGTCCTGGGGACTCCACAGTGCACTGCTGGGCTGTCTGGTTCCAGGGCAAGCCTCTGGTATATCAGGCTAGTGGAGGAGGTTGCAACCCACAGCCCTCTGACTCCATCCAAGCAAGATACAGGACGCATCCTAGCTGGAGCTGAGGCTGGGTGTCTGTCAGCTCAAGCTGACTCTGGTCTGAGTGCTGCAGGCAGGTTTGAATCTGCACAGACAACGACAGACAGGCTGTCTTTGGGCTTTGCAGACATCAGGACATATTTAGAGTAAGCGAGGTCTCATCTTGGTAATAGTTAGGACTTTAGGGCTGACCCAAGCATGACCAGCCCAAAACAGGTCTTTGAGGTCCATGGTGACATTCAAAGAGGAGCTATGTACCAGAACACTGCTCCTCCCCCACCCCCATGTGTCCTCTAGATAGTTACCACTTTCCTGGTGATGTCACACTGGAACTGGACACATTTCTGTTACTGTGACACAACACCTGGCAGAGACCACTTAAGGGAGGCAGGTTTATTTTGTATCACAGTTTTACAAGTATTTGGGTCCAGCACAGTGGGAAAGACACAGCAGCATCATGGCCGCCTGTGGCAGCAACGCGTGACACAGCAGTTGTCTGCAGTGTGAGGGTAGTGAGAGAGCAGGGCATTGGGGTGTGACTTTCAGAGGCCTGTCCTTACTACCTCTTCCCCCAGTCAAAGGCCCCATTGCATAAAGGTTCCACAGCCTCTAAAAACAATGTCACAGGACCCTGAGAGGGACAGTTCATACTCAAATCAACACAGACAGAAAAAGGTGTGAGACATGGAGAAAGACAATTTCACAATTGTGAGGGAAGAGAGGGAAGAGATGTATAGAGGGAAAATCATCTCTTGTTCTGTGAGTATTTGTTCATGTCTTATTCTGTGTATGTGTATATATATATATATATACACATACATATATATATATATGTATGTATATATGTATGTATATATGTATATATACACACACATGTATATATATACACATATATATACACACACATATATACATACACACACACATACACATGTGGAGGACCAAGGTTGATGTCTGGATTCATCCTCATCATTTGTTTAAGGTCTCTTAATCAAAACCAGAGCTCACCGATTGTCTCATAAGCCAGCTCACTCTGGGGATCCCATCTCTGGCTCCTGAGGCTAGAATTACAGGGGGCCACCTTGTTCACCCCGCATTCACATCGGTCTCAACCTGCATTCTCGGGTGTTCACGCTTGCATGGCAAGCATGTTAACTGAGCCATCTCTCTAGCTCTGACTTCTTTAACAAAGCCTTTTAAGAGCCTCTAGTGGTAAGGACGCCATAGGACTCTGAGCAGGGAGCAGCTGAGTCTCCTAGACTCATGGTCATAGACCCATGTTCTAGTAGAGCGCTTCAGTGGACCAAGTCTTCCCGGAACCCATTACGGGGCGCTCATTTTCATCACACACCTGCCTACCTTTGTAAGAGTTGCCATTCATCAAAGAATGGGAAAGGCAGCCAGACTGGGAGTTCAGCTCAGTGGTAGAGCACTTGCTTAGCATGCATAGGCCTCGGATTCAATCCCAGCACTCCACAAAATAAGTAAAAAGTAATAAAATGTAAAACACACACTCTCTGTCCATCTGTCTGTCTGTCTGTCTGTCTCTCTCTCTCTCTCTCTCTTACACACACACACACACACACACACACACACACACACACACACACACACACAGGAGTGGGGGAAGGCAGAATGAGACTGAAGAGAACTTGGTGGTTGGCTGCCTTAAGGTTTCTAGAATGCAGCAAAGGCTGGCCACTCTTGGCTGTTTAATTGCTATTGGTTTGTGTTTCTTTTTCTATTTTTTTAATTAATTAATTTATTTTATGTATGAGGGTTCTATCTGCATGTACACCTGCATGCCAGAAGAGGGCATCAGAACCCATTACGGATGGTGGTGAGCCACCATGTGGTTGCTGGGAATTGAACTCAGGACCTCTGGAAGAGCAATCAGTGCTCTTAACCGCTGAGCCATCTCTCCAGCCCTGGTTTGTGTTTCTTTGTGTGTTTTGTCTGCAGCCTCTTCTACACTACTAAGCTTAGTCATGTGTCACTTAAGATCAGCTTTGACTACAAACGATGACTCTAAAATAGTCATCTGTTCAGCTGAAAGTCCATTTTTACCTGTACAGAGAAGCAGTTCCAGGCTGACAGGGGACAGATCTGGCATCAGTCCCCCATAGAGTCTCTATTACCAAAATCACCTCATGGTGCAGGATAGCTGCTGGAGCTCAGATCATCACATCTGAATGCTAAGCTAGAGAAAGGAGGGCAGAGGAGAGACAAAAGCAGCCTCTCCCCTTTGCAAAGTTCCCATAGGTTTTCTGCTTGTATATATGCTCGTAGATCAGAACCTAGACACATGGTCACACACACTTGTAAGGAAAGCTGAGGAATGTGCCACCTAGGTACCAACACGCCTGTCTCAAAAGTAGAGGGCTCAGCATGAAGGGCAGAGAGCAAGCACACTGGCTCAAGGCTGGCCAGTTGATCCAGTTCTGCCCCAGAGTGTTCTGTTTGTTTTGCAACTAGAAAGAAGATTCTTCTTCTTCTTCTTCTTCTTCTTCTTCTTCTTCTTCTTCTTCTTCTTCTTCTTCTTCTTCTTCTTCTTCTTCTTCTTCTTCTTCTTCTTCTTCTTCTTCCTCTTCTCTTCCTTCTCCTCTCCTCCTCCTCCTCCTCTTCCCTCTCCCTTTCTTTCTCCCTCCCCCCCCCCTTCCTTCTTCCACACTTGAGAAACTGAGGAGTCTGGAGAGGTAGAGGCCCTTCACTGTGCACCAGGCAGCATGTGGAGCAGGCGTGTGCCTTCCAGGAGAGCTCAGACAGCGTGAAGAGATGGAAAGGCAAGAGGCCAGAGCAGTGTGGCAGAGGTGTCAGGGGATGGATGGGTCCCTTGGTTCCAGTCAGGATGAGGCCCAGACTCACCTTGTTCCTCAAACGGATTTGTGGGCCAGTAAATCCTGCCTCTGACTTCCGCTCCTTCCACTCAGGTTTCCCTTGTTGCTGTTAAGGAGCCCAGGATACTAACACGATCGTCTTTCACTCGTGAGTGCAGGGGTTCTGATGGTTTCCTAACTGAATCACAGAAGGAATTTACTCATCTCACATTTCAGGACATTGAATGATGTAAGCAGAGTTTTATGCGACCTCGTAGCTTTTTACAGCGTACAGTTTTGTTTAATTTTTTTTTCTCATTGGAGATGGTCGCAGTTCCCTCTGGAATGCAGGCTGATTTCCCTGAATGTGAATGATAACACTGAAACTCAATGAAAGTTCATTCTCTCTATTGTTGCTCAGTAGAGGCCTGTGCTCACGCATACAGCACTCTGTGTGTGACTCTAGAACAGGGGTTCTCAACCTGTGGACCAGGAGCCCTTTGAGGGTGAGTGACCCTTTTACAGAGTCATATAGCAGATATCCTGCAAGCCAGACATCTACATTATGATTAGAAATGTAGAAAAATTATAGTTATGAATAGCAACATAAATAATTTCATGGTTGGGGGTTACCACAGCATGAGGAATTATACTGAAGGGTTACAGTATTAGGAAGGTTGAAAAGCACTGCTCTATAGAGATGAGGGCTTGTTCCCCTTCATAACTTGGAAAATATATTTCACAGGTTGGGTAGGCTAGAACGTTGAGCTGGAATCCCTTCATTCAGAGACACTGCCCAGGGAGCGCACTGACCCAGACTGTCTCTAATGACGGTGGCTGGCCTCAAAGCTCTGGCAGGTGCTATTGGCAATTGACTCGTGACTCACACCTGCAAGTCTTCAAGACGGTCTGACCAGAGCCCTGGGCACAGCTGGTTAAATGGTGTGTCCTCAGGGTGGGACTCTGCTGGTGTCCTTCACAAAGGGATCTGTGTCACTCCCTGTTTAATAAAAGAAACAGCTTTCATTTGGCAAATCTTGCGGCAGACTCCTTGGCTCGCCCAGGTTTCCCCTTTACAAGCAGAAATAGCTCCACATGGTTCCCCCTTCACAACAAAGGTTATGAAGACTCTGTCAAAAGAATGATTGGGTCTACAGGGTTGATGGGAAGCCAAAGGGACATGTTTAGAAAATGAGCAGGAGCCAGAGCCATTGTGGAAGGTTACAAATGGAGGAAGGATCGTTGCTTCTAAACCTGGCCATCTACAGAGTGCTGTGAACCATTATAAATAAACCTCACGGTGATCATCACTCCATTCCGGTGACACCAACTCCCACACAGATCCTTCCTCTGCTGCTAGCAGCAGGAAGGTGAGATCTCCTGGCTTTGTGGGGAGAACGCAGGACTAACTCTGTGCCACCCACTAATCACCATGGCATGCTCCAGGAGAGCCATCCATGTGACTCCTACAGGACGCTGGCTTTCTAGAAAGGATATAGAACAACATTAGAAACTTCCAAGCCAAGTTCAAGATGTCAAGAAGCACCATGGTCACAGCCCATGCACACTGCGGGCACACTTCTCAGGAGTGCGCATGTCCCCAGCTGCTCGTAGCCTTCATGTCGACAGTGAACACCTACCTGTAGCTGATGTTTAAGAGTTGCGGAGGATAACTGATACCCTCATCCCATGTCTCAGTTCCCATCCTTGATCAAGAGAAACTGTCTATTGTTCAAATGCACCTCAGGAGCTTTTGCTTCCTCTTCTGTGTGTGTGTGTGGGGGGGGGGGTGCCTGAGCCACCATCCCCCAACTCCTCTGACTGTCATTTTGTGTCACTTTGTCATTGGTCAGCATACTCACCCAGGGAGGCCAAATAAGGCCCTCTAGCATCCATGTGTGACTTTTTGTAAGAAAAAGAACATTGCAGATACGGTTAAAGACATTAAAATGGAAAGATTCTTCTGGATTGTCCAGCTGCGTTCAGTGGGACAGGTGTGGGAGCGTCCCTTTTTCTTCGTGTTCCCACTAATTCATCCTCACTTAGATAAGGCATTTTAGGAGGTGTGGGCGATACCTTGCTGTGGCTTGAGTTTGTGTCTCTGATGATCTGATGTTGAGCACTTGGCCTGTGTCCGCCCATAGGATTGGCTCTCTGTCTTTGGATTCAGGTCTCTCACTCACTGAGAGTGGCGTCATTTGTTCTCTTGCTGTTCATATATTTGAGTTACACACGTGTGCTTGTACACACCCTGAATCCTCAATGGCTTGAAATTTTTTCTCCTGATCAGCGAGCTGTCTTTTCACACAGTTGCTTGCTTCCTTTCTTGTACTGAGGCTTTTCAGCTTCATCTATTTTTGCTTTTATTGCTTATGCTTTTGAGCTCAAAATTGATAGATAGATGATAGATATAGACAGATGATAGATAGATAGATAGATAGATAGATAGATAGGCAGGCAGACAGACAGACAGATAGGTTGGAGAGGTTGATTTGTGGTTAATAGCACTCACTGCTTCTTTTGAGGACCCAGGTTCAATTCCCAATACCCACATGGCAGTTCACAACCATCTATGACTTCAGTTCCAGGGGATCTGGGACCCTCTTCTGGCCTCTGTATTCACTGCACAAAAGTAGTCTACAGACACACACAAAAACAAAAATGTCCATATTCCCAAAATAATTAAAAATTATTTTTAAAAAGATAAATAATTTGCTTAGATTAAGATAAGAGAACTTTTTCTCTTTCTTTTTTCTTTTCTTTCTCTTTTGGTTTGGTAGTGAACATTCCCCCTAAGGACCCATAGTTTGGAACTCTGGTCACCAGTGGGACCATTAAGAGGTACTGGAACCTCTGGGGGCCCAATAGGAAGAACTCAAGTCTTAAAGGAAGCATTGGAGTCCTGACCTCCTGACTGCCCGGTCATAAAGTGAGCAGTCCTTCCTCTGTCTTTTGTTCCAATCCTGCTATACCATACTCCCATAGACCCAAGCAGCAGGGCCAAACCAAGTATGAACAGAGGCATCTTAAATGCTGAATGCAAAATAAGCCCATAAGTATGGAAAGTTAACATGGTTTTCTTCTAGTAGTTTAATAATTTGGACCTTTATATTTAGTCCTTTATTCCATCATGAGTTAATTTTAATTTATTATTTTGTTTTATTTGTTTGTTTCTTTTTAAGACAGGGTCTCACTATGGTTTTTTGGCCTTCACACCCACAGAAGGGAGAAAACATGGAATCGTGTGGGGCCATTCTGATGCGGGCCTATATACCTATTGAGAGAGACCCAGCTGCGGTGTGCAAGTCCTTGGTCTCTCTGTTGGCTGGGAACACTGAGAGGCCTGTTCCATTGTTCCAACGCGGCAGGTTTAGGTAAGAAGAGACAGCCCATGATTTTAAAGCTTTATTATAGAAAAATAGTTGGAAAGAAAAGAGATCTAAAAGCAACGAGAGGAAGAAGAGATAGAGGTTAGAGCTGCCCATGGCCATGTGGAAAAAGAATGGAGAGAGAAGGGGAGCAGGGGGACAAGAGACAGGGAGCGAGTGTAGGCAAGAGAGTGAGGAGGGGCCAAGGTAGCCCCTTTTATAGTGGGCTAGGCTACCTGGCTGTTGCCTGGTAACTGTGGGGTAGGGCAAACCTGGCTGTAACCAGGTGACTGTGGGGATGGAGTCCAGCCAGAACACTAGGGGCCTGGGGCGTGGCCCTGTGTGACTGATGGCCACAGAGTTATGTCCAACAGAACTGCAAAGCCTTAAGATGGCAGAACTAAATCTAGCTTCATTGTTAGGAACAATGCACGAAACAGACCCACGTGTCTAGTGAGAGAACAGCGTCCTGGCTCAGGCTCTTGTGCAAGCCCTATGTAAATCTTCATAGGGGCCACCCCACAAAGACACAAGGAGCAATGGAAGAGAAGTACTGGAAGCCTCCTCGGGTGTCAGTTAGACATGTTGGGGACAGGATCGAAAGTTGGCAAGGGTAGCTCTGAGCTGCCCAAACTGAGGGGCATCAACCCTTTCCCTGTATTTCTCTCCTTGTCGACTCCACAGCTACACACTGCAGGAGACAGCTCCTGCCAGCCCTTCTGTATGCTGTGACTTGAATCTGAACTGTGCCCACAGGCTGTGTGTTTCAGTACTTGTTCCCTAGCCAGTGGTGCTGTTTTGGGAGGTTGTGGAGTCCTGAGGCAGAAGGCCCAGTACTGGGACATGGGTCACCTGGGTTTGACCTTATTTCTACTTCTGCACTGGTCTGAACCCTCTGCTTCTTGATCTCCCAAGATGTGAGCAAACTCTGACAAGCTCTCACCACAGAGAGCTGCCCAGAAGCCCTGCCTTTCCCGCCATGATACACTGATTGCTCTCCAAATCGTGAGCCAACAGAAATCTTTCCTCCTTTAGTTACCTCTGTCAGGTGTTCTGTCACCATGGTAGAAGGAGGAGATAACATATTACCTTTCTGCCGACTCCCATGTATGTGCCGAATGGTGCTCCTCTCTCCACATCCTCCCCACAGCTCATCCACTGCCCCTGAATTTGTTATCAACCCATCACCAAAAGTGAAAACTAAGTTCCAGACACCAGCATCCAGCATTCCCAACTCTGTGTCCGGAGATCGACATAGGAGCCTGGTGGCACTGGGGAGAGGATGGGACCCAGCAAAAGGAGCTGGATCATGTTTTTCTAAAGGTTTGTGATTTCTCTAATTATAATTCAAACAAGAAGTATGCTAGCAAATCTTAGGAAGTCATTTACTTAAGTTCCTCAGAAACAATAGCTATAATGCCCAAGCTTTCAGAACTCTTAAATAAATGTGCATCTGTCACAGTTATATATATTCTGCCTATATTATATTTATTTAAAAGATCTGCTTATATATAAATTCTTTTAAATATGGTAATTTATTAAGTGTGTGTGTGTGCGCGCATGCGTGCGTGCGTGCATGCGTGTGTGTGTGTGTGTGTGTGTGTGTGTGTGTGTGTGTATGTGTGTTTCCAGGGCAAAATTGTAGTCATGTCTCTCCCCTTCTACCATTTTGGGGTTTCCAGGGATTGCACCCAAGCAGTTAGGCTGGCAGGACAATGATTGTTTCCTACTGAGCTGTCTCACCAGCCCTTCACTTAACATTTCCTTCTTTCTTTCTTTCTTTCTTTCTTTCTTCCTTTCTTTCTTTCTTTCTTTCTTTCTTTCTTTCTTTCTTTCTTTCTTTCTTTCTTCTCTCTCTCTCTCTCTCTCTCTCTCTCTCTCTCTCTCTCTCTCTCCATCTATTTATTATTTTCTGAGTACAATGTAGCTGTCTTCAGACACACCAGAAGAGGGCATCAGGTCCCATTACAGATGGTTGTGAGCACCCATGTGGTTGCTGGGAATTGAACTCAGGACCTCTGGAAGAGCAGTCAGTGCTCTTAACCACTGAGCCATCTCTCTAGCTCCAATTGTTTCTTTTTAATCTCCACGGTTTCAAGCTTTTTGTGGTACAAACAGCTGCAGTGACCAACCTTGGCTGTGTACACGGCTGAATGGGCAAGTGTGTAGAGTAAATTGCTAGAAGCAAACATCTCGGGCAATTGACAGACGACGCCATGGTGCCTTGAAGTAAACTTCTCTCTCTTCCAGTTGAACTTCCCCTGGCCTCCTCACCAGCCTGTGTGCGTGCGTTATTCATTTTTAATGCCTCTTAGCTGGCCTGAGAACACAATATATAAGTATATGTATGTGTATATGTATATATATATATATGTGTGTGTGTGTGTGTGTGTGTGTGTGTGTTTGAGCTACTTTCTCAGTTTAAGCATGGAGTCTTTCTCTGTCAGTCTCTCATCAAGGCTTCTGCAGATTTGTTTGAGTTGGTTTTTTTCTATGTGGAGAGGTAGAAAGTTCCTCATACTAATTAGCTCTTTACCCACCGTAACATTTATAAATGTTAGAAATGTTTTTCTTCAGCATTTCACCTGTAATTTCATTTATGACATCTTTTCCTCACAGACACTTATGTTTGCGTCGTTAGCTGCCCTCGCCGTGACCAGGCCTCACCGTCTTTACTCCTGGCCTCCCGAGATTTTAATGGTCTCTCAATGACTTCATGAGTTCCTCGTAGTCATGGTTCCATATGATTCATAACAATCCAGCCCTGCTCCAGAAATCACCCACCCTAGAGTCCTAGCTAGGATAAATCCTCCATAAATAAATAAACACAGTTTAAATTCAGTCGGCTAAGCAAGCTCGGAAGGTGGAGCTGCAGGGTTAAGGCTGAAGAAGAGTTCTCCAAGGCACGTTGGCCTAGAAATCACAATGCCTGTTGAGTGAGAAGTATAATTTTAATCAATATACAGAATATTATCAGGGCCAGCCTTAGCTGCTAATAGAAAATTATTAAAAAACCACAGAAGATGTGTTCTGTATTTGTTTCACTTTGCCACTAAATTATCTGCTGTTGGACCTAGAGTTTTTAATATGGAAGAGTCATAGTTTAATATAAAAATAGTCATGGTTTAATATGAAAGGCCAGAATTTAATATGGAGATAACGAAGCAAGGGGCTTGGGTGGTTGTCTGGAGTTCAGCGAGACAGATTCCTTTCTCCACCCTGGTGTCTGCCCATAGATGGAGGCAGTACACAGCTGCAGGGTGGAAGGTGGTGGGGAGTCTCCAGATGAGTGCTGCTCACAGCTAGAAAATGCTCTACCTGTTTACATTCTGGGTGTGTGTGCATGCTAATGAGTGCTGTGTGTGTGTGTGTATGTGTACGTCTGTGCATGTGCCATAGGGGTATGTGTGCAAGTAACTGCTGTCTGTATGTGTATGTACTCTGTATATACACTGTGTGTGTATATACTGTGTGTGTGTACACTGTACGTATATACTGTGTATGTATACACTATGTAGGTGTACACTGTGTGTATACACTGTGTACACTGTATGCATGTACACTATATGTATGTACACAGTGTATATACACACTGTGTATATACACTATATGTATATACTGCATATACACTGTGCATGTATATACTGTGTGTATACTGTATGCGTATATACACTGTGTATACACTGTGTGTATACACTGCATGTGTGTATACTGCATATACACTGTATGTATACCCTGCATATACACTGTGGGTATGCTGTATGTATGTACACTGTGTATATACACTGTGCATGTATACACTGTATGTGTATACACTGCACATATAGGTTGTGTGTATACACTGTGTATATACAGTGTGTACACTGTGTCTGTATACACTGCATATACAATGTTCATGTATACACTGTATGTATACACTGCATATACACTGTGTGTATATACTGTAAGTGTGTATACTACATATACACTGTGGGTATATACATTGTATTTTTGTATACTGTGTATAAACTGTATGTGTATATACTCTGTGTGTGTGTGAATGTGTATGTGTGTATGTGTATGTACACTGTGTATACATAGGGGCCAATAGAAGCCAGAGGTTGACACTGCAAGTATTATTATTCAATAACTCTTCGCCTTACTTTTTTGAGACAGGGTCTCTGTTTAACCTGGAGTTCACCAGTCTGGTGAGTTTAGCAGCCACTGAACTCCAGGGAGCCTAGTGATAGCTGCCACGCCAGCGCCAAGATCACAGGCACAAACTACATCTGTCTTTACTTGGGTTCTAGGAATCTGAACTCAGGTCCTCCCACTTACACAGCAAGCAGTTCACCCACTCAGGCACTTCCCTAGCCTCCTGTTTACATTCGTAATGCTAATAGTCATCAAAACCCAAGGGAAACCATGAGTCTTTGGGGGAGATCCCTAGGGTCTCACTTGAGTTGTTTTTAAAATGCAAGATGCGTCACTGAGTGATTTCTGCTGTTCCTTCCAAAACGGAGGTCCTGGACATCTGTAAGTTTTTCTGCAAGGCCCTTGCCTCTTTGGGATCCCCTGGAATTAATTCTTAGGGAGATGTGAAGACAAAGCCACCACAGCCGGTTCCCAGCTGTTCCACGAGGCTGCTCTGGAGCCCACAGAAGCATCAGCAGGCTGTCTGTAGGAGTTAAATTAAGTTCCAGGATCTTGTGTGAAGGTGGAGCTGACCCCAGTGTTTTTATCTGTTTGGTGCCGGCTCCTGTGGGGCCTGTGTAGCTGAGACACAGCCGGATAAAGGGATGGAAGGGGAGGGAGCAGGAAAGTCTGCTCTTCTGCTCACAGGCGGTTCCTGTCCTTCTGGACGTAAGCTGTACTCCAGTCACTTCCTGAAAAGGACCCACGATGACTCATGAACCCACCCGAGTATCAGATGCGCTTGCAGATGCATTGGTGGGTCTGGAGGACACGCAAATGTGTATGGGAAGAAGAAGAATGTGCGTGGGAATGCGTCTGGTCTGTCTTTTGCCAGACCGTGGAGAGGTAGTTACTGTTCTCATTTCTTCGCTCAGAAGAGCTGCTTGCTCACACCTGGGTGGCTCAGAGAGCAGGGGGAGAGGACCTGGTGCTCACCGCCTCCTCCTCTGCCGCTTTCATTCAGTTCCAGCGCTCAGCTCGTGGTTCTGGTCCGCTGGTCTTCCCTTCTCAGTTAAACCACCCTGGAAGCACCCGCACAGGTGCGGCCGGAGGTGTGCCTCCCAGGTGACTCCAATCAGGGGAAGTCAACAAGGAAGGAAAGTGACACAAAGGGGCACACAGGAGGAGGAAGCAAAGGGATGACAAAGAGGCGGGAAAGGCAGAGGAGCAGAGAAGGAGTAGCAATTGCTCAGAAGCCTGCTAGGGAACAATATGGCAGAACTTGTAAAAGCACAGGCCACAGGGAGGGACTGGAGAGATGGTTCAAAGGTAAGGAAGTGCACTGGCTGTGTGAGGACCTGAGTCTGGCCTCTGCATGCATCTGTGCTCACAGGTACATGCCCACAGGCAGATACGTACACACACTCACACACATGTGCCCGAACACATGCATATACATATACACATACACATCACACACATATACACCCCACACACATACACACCACACACATATACACATACACACACACCATACATACACATATATACATACACATCAACCACATACACACCACACACACATATACACTATACACACACATATACACATATACACACACCACACACACATATACACCACGCACATACACACACCATACATTCACATATACACATACACACATACCATACATACACATATACACATACATACACACACCACACACACATATACACAATCTTCCTTAACCCTGGCCCACTCACCCAGACTTTGAGAGTTGTTGGTCAGATAAATAGGCATAAGTTCTGGTTTGGTGGGAATTCTAGTCTTGCTGATAAGAGAGCCAAACTCAACATGGTCAAACTCTGGGCAGGGTAGCTTATAATAGGGAATTATCTTTTTCATAATCTCCACTAGTCCATTCCCATTTAAAAATATATGTGTGTATGTGTGTGATTTAAATATGTGTGTGCTGACGGGTGGTGGTGGCGCACACCTTTAATCCCAGCTCTGGGGCTGCAGAGGTAGGCGGATTTCTGAGTTCGAAGCCAGCCTGGTCTATAAAGAAATCCTATCTCGAAAAAACAAAAACAAAACAAAAAACAAAAAAAGAGTTAAATATGTGTGTATGTGTGTGTGTGTGTGTGTGTGTGTGTGTGTGTGTGCTCTGTCTGCATGTACACCTGCATGCCAGAAAGAGGGCATTAGATCCCAGTATAGAGGGTCGTGAGCCACAATGTGGTTGTTGTGAACTGAACTCAGGACCTGTAAGAGAGTAGCTAGTGTTCTTAACCATTAAACCATCTCTTCAGTCCCCACCCCCACCCACCCCCACTCCTGCTTTTAAAATTCTTTTGTTTGTGGCAGGATCCTGTGTGGTCCAGACTGGTCTCAAACTTGCTACATAGCCAAGGATGTCCCTGAACTCCTCACCTCCTGCACTCCTATCTCCCAAATGCATTTTTCTTTGATAACCACACAAATTGTCTTGGAGAGGTGTTTGTGGGTTTTTTGGAGTTTTGTTTTGCTTTTGTTTTGGGGGGTACGGTTTCGAGAAAGAGTTTTTCTGTGTGGCTCTGACTGTTCTGAAACTCCCTCTGTAGACCAGACCTGCCTCTGCCTCTGGAGTGCTGGGATTAAAGGTGTGTGCCACCACACCCAACTTGAGGTTTATTAATATTATTAATCTTTATTGATTTGTTTTTTTAAGGTAAGATCACAACTATAGTAGCTGAGCTTCTAAGATGACCCCCAGTGGCGCTCACGTGGGCGGAGCCTGTGGATGCAGCACCACCCCAGGAACTAGGACAATTACCCAGCAAAAGGAAGGTGACTCTAGGCGGCTCTGATGGCCGCTTTATGACAACTTGACACAAGCCAGAGTCATTGCAGAGGAAGGAGCTTCAGTTGAGAAATGCCTCCGTAAAAGATCAGGCTTAGGCAAGTTGTAGGACACTTTCTTAATTAGTGATTGATGGGAGACAGTCCCGCCCATTGTGGGTGGTGCCATCCCTGGGCTGGTCATAAAGAGATTCTATAAGAAAACAGGCAGAGCAAGCCAGGGGAAGCAAGCCAGTAAAGAGCACCCCTCCACGGCCTGTGTATCATCAGCTCCTGCCTCCAGGTTCCTGTCCTGTTTGAGTTTTTGTCCTGACTGCCTTCAGTGATGGAGTATGGTGTGTGGTGAGGATGTCAGCCAAATAAACCCTCTCTTCCCCAGCTTGCTTTTGGACATGGTGTTTCATCACAGTGATAGAAACCCCACTTAATCAGCACCCCTCCCCCTCCTCCCACATAGTTCTCTCTCAGGTGGTCACAGAGGAGGAGGCTAGAGAGGCCTGCTTCTTTCTACTGGACAAGAAGGAGGCCCTGGGGAGTGGTAGATTCTACCATTACGGGTAGCCACAGCTGACAGCTGGATTGACCTCAGCTTTCCAACCTCCAAGAGATGGACTTGGCCAAGAACCAGTGTGGGTTCAGAAGTCAGTTCTTCCCACAGAGTTCAGAAAGGAATCTGCTGGCTGACACGCTCCAGAAGGCCTGAGCGGCTAATCCAGGCTGGTCAGGCTTGGACTGCTCCCTAGAGCCTGGCTGTAATGGTGTTGATCTAAACTACAGCATTAGACAACCTCGCCCATGGGTCTCATGGATACAACATGGGCATGGGTGGAATCTGACTCAACCCACTAATGAACGAGCGAGCCTATTAGCCACGGCCACTGTTTCCAAGAATTCCCAGTCTGGGGTAGGCAGGCGGTCAAGACCTCTGAGGCTCACTGAGATGGCTTGCTGGGTAAAGGCCCTCCCCACCAAGCCCGAAAACTAAGTAAGTGGAAGGGGAGGATATCCTTACCCAAGTTTTGTTTGATTTTTGTTTTGTTTTTAGCTCTATACGTACACCATGGTGAACATGCATGTGAATGCATGTGTGTGCATGTATACATATAATACATGCATGAAATTAAAAAAAATTAAAACTTAAGAATGTTGAGAAGATTCCAAAGCAGTGGGCGTGTACTGAGTGGTATGATTCCTTTGTGTTTCTGTGCCTGGAAATGATCTTCACTATCAGCAGGGTCAACAATTCCTAAGGCTGTGAGACAGCTGGAAAGCGATGAGAGGAACCGGTCACCAGAAGTGTTGTAGAAGCTTCCTGTGCTTTCTTCTCTCCTGCTCAAGCCTCTCACTGCCCCACCAGGGAACCACCACTGCCACACCAGCCTGGATTCCCAACTTAGAGCTACTGTCCCTCCCTCCCAGAGATGGTGACAGGCCAGAGGGCTGGTACCCAGTGAGGCCAAGGGCTGGGGGCCTTGGGTCAGTCTTGGCTCCTTACCAGTCCTTCCCTGTCTGCGATCTTAGTTTTGTCTGCTTCCAAAAGTCACGTGGGTGAGGCAGGACAGGGAGCAGTCACCCCTTCACATAGCTGAGGAAACTGAGGCCCAGAGAGAGGCAGGAACATAGGGTGATGAACCAGAATGTGTGCAGTACCTTGGAGACCTCCCTTTCTGTCCAGGGCTTGTCTGTCCATCCCACTGCATTCTCAGGGACCCAGCATCAGTCATCTAACCCTTCCGTCAGTCCAGTGGCCAGCCTCTGCCCCACACTGCAAGCTGGTACGATACAAGCATTGGCTGTGGTCTTAGATGCCTAATGTCTAGCGTGTTGGCAGCAATACCAAGACCCTTCAGAACCTGCCGGAAGTGCATTCCACCCCTGCTTCTCCCACCATGCACTGCACATCATGGACCATTCCCTTCTTACTCTCTAGTAGCCTGACAGACCCCGGGAAAGAGGTCCAGACGTGACTATGCCAAACCTCCGGTACTAAGGCCACCTGCTCTGCCTCGCAGGCTGCCCACCCTGGCCACCCGCCTCTGCCGCTTTCCCTTCAGCTCAGCATCTGGGAAGTCATCTGTGAGGCCGATCTGCTGGAGCCTCTTCCCAAATTGTCCTCCTGACCACTGCCAAGCACAGCGTAGCACTAGGAAGCCATGCTCGCTTGGTTGGGCAGCCAGCTGGCAAGCAGGCCACCTGCCCAGCTTGCAAAATGTTAAGTTTCTGATTGCTTTGCTCTTCGAGTTCATGAACAGAAAGTACCAGAGCTCAGAGAATCTGGAAAGAGCATGATGTAACCATATGCTGTCACACAGGAATACCAAAGCCCAGAGAGACCTGGTTTCTACTGTATCACTGGGAGGGGCCTAGGGTGGCCATCTACTGGGGCCAGATCTAATGGGGGCTGTGACTGGCCCTTCTGAACATTCTGTTCTTAGAGGCAGGAAAAGGGACTCTGGGGGGTAAACATAACAGGCTAGGGTGCAGCTTGATTGGGACTTTGTGCCCTGCTGGGGAGTGTAGAATCAAATGCCACCCCAGCTGGGTGACCTCAGTGTCTGCCTGCTCCTTGTCCCCATCCCTAAATGAGTATTTCCTCAAAAACTCTTGAATCTGGGTCACACAAAGGACACAAAAGGGGATACGGATTCTGGTTGCTATTCGTCCTGCTTTAAAAGCATCAAGCATCACGAGTGCATCGTGAGAAGCCATATGGAAATGATAGGCACACAGTATTAGAAACGTACCTTGACTTAAACCGCCATACTCCAGAGATAATCCCAAGGGCTGCAGAGTGAGTGAGTGATCTTAACAAACTGGAATCTCACTTTTACTCACTTTTAAAGTACATTTTGTTTCTTGACATCTGTAATAACTTTTTAAAAGGTCCAGATGTCTTTGGTAATTCCTGAGCATGAATGCTTTAGAAATGTACTAGTTTGTTTGTTTTTTAATGAAGATAGAGATGGAGGAGGAGGAGAAAGAAAGGATGAGGGGGAGAGGGAAGGAGGCAGGGAGGCAGGGAGGCAGGGAGGCAGGGAGGCAGGGAGGCAGGGAGGCAGGGAGGCAGGGAGGCAGGGAGGCAGGGAGGCAGAGACTGTTAAAACTGCCCTTAATTTTTCTTTGGTGCCCCTCAGACTTGTGACGCCACTGGGAGACATGGCCACCACCTCTCTGGGCCTTTGCTCCCTCATCAAAAGCTGGTCTTAGGTGCAGTGGAAAATGACAGGCTGGGCAGATGGCCACCGTGTTATTTATCTTTCAATGACCCTATGCTAGTCTTTGGCTACTGACATTTGAAGCCAATGTCAGGACCCTTTGTAGCTCCAGTGTTTGAAATGAGCGCTGGAGCCAGATGAGTCCTGGCTCGCTTCCCAAGCCAAATCTATGAACAGCCTGTGGGCCGATCAATTGTGAACAAGTGAGACCACATCAGGGCCTAGAAAGTTCCAGTGGCCAGGTTACAGGGGGCACTCACTCTTTCCCCAATTCCTCCAACTGTTGGGGGGCCTGGATCACCCCTCCACAGTCTGTCCTTTGTGCCTGCAAATTTGCAGCTGACTTTTGACCTTAAGCCGGTCATCCTGGTCCTACCATGGAGCAGCTGTTGGAGGGGAGGACAGTGGGAGCCAGGGAACCAAAAAAGAAGCCTGTCTTAACACTAGGGACTCAAGACACACACACACACACACACACACACACACACACACGGCTGCTTTTGTGGGTTATATTAAAACGCACCTGCAGGCTTTCTTAGTCCTAATTATAATGTAGCTTAACAGAGTCTCTAAAGCACTGGGAATATGAAGAGAGCCAGAAGCCCTGAATTCACGCTGCAGCTAGCAGGGAGAGCAGAGGAGGCTTCCACATGAATATGCAAATGTTCCTCTGATGGCTGCCAGGGCCCAGGTTACAGATGCAAGCTCAGAAAGGCCATGGATGGTGATCAAGTTAGCGTCCTCTGTGACCCAGGCACACCCTTTTCATATAGGTTTTTGCTCCACTATATTCTGTCCATTCTGAGCATTAGGTTTTTGTGAAGCAAACTGGACAGAGTGTGCTCTGTGGTTGTGACAAACGGAGGGACAGGGAAGCAAAGGCCCTGCAGTGGGAAACCGTCACAAGGTCAGCGTGGTGACGGGCTCTGTGTAAATGTCACCAGAACTCTGAAATCTCCGGTGAGTGTTCAAAGCTGCATGCCTCAGAGACAGGCTATTTGTGTGTCGCAGCCTGTTGGGCGGCAGATGGAACAGCACAGCTTGAGCTCTGATTTGCCAGAGTCTCACAGCTGGGCAGAGGGAGGATGAAGGTGAAGGCCCATTTGAATACAGCTCAGGAGAGGAGTCACAGTTTGGGTCTCCAGCATTGATAATAATTTTCCCTGGTTGCCCTCATTTCCATCAGCTGTTCTGGCCTGGCCTGGTCTGGGTCTCTCTCTGCCCCATCATGAGCCTCCTGAGCACCACAAGTGCTGCAAACAGCTTGGAGATCCTGAGAGGGGACAATCAATGCCCTTGTCTTCCAGGCCTAAAAGGCGGGTCTGTTAGGGGTACTCAGAGTAAGGAGTTTCAGCGGGTCAAGACAGATGCTTTCTGTGGGTAGACAGGATGCCACGTGTCTGGGATCAGACATACTTTTTGTTGATTCTTTCTTCCCTTGAGGCAGGGTCTTACTATGTAGCCTAGGTTGGCCTTGAACTCTCAGCAATCCTCCTGCCTCAATCTCCCTGAGTGCTGGGATTATAGATGTGAGCTACCATACCAGCCTCAGTTGCACATTTGATAGGATTTCCATGGTTTGCTATTTAGCAAATGCCGAAAGAATACAGGGCCCCGCAGAGGGACAGGCCTAGCCCGGGGTTGGCAGCTTTCTGGGTTCCTGGGCAGTTTTCTCTCGGCCTGAGAGCCTTGGTCCCTCAACTATGCCAAGGGGCCAGTGTGACTATCGCGTCACATCCCGGCGCTATGAGCCTCCCACCGCAGGCTTTGACCCTCTCTTACAACAGTTTCCTTAGCTGGGTGTTGGCGGAGTCCAGTTAGACTAGGTGACTCAGGCACCCATGGCAGGATCACACTCAAGACTGGCTGGCTTCAAACCTGTGTCCTGTAGCCTCGCTTGTCTCTCAAGAAGGTACCAGAAGACCAGGTTGCAGCTCCCTCTCCAATTGAGGTTTGAATCTCCCAACAACTTGCATGGCTTTGATAGGGCACAAAGCAGATCTGAGGGAAAAGAGATATACCCTGGGGATGGGGGAGGGCAGTCCTGATGGGGTGCATACCCAGGGTGAGGCCAGGGCGAATGTGGGCATGGGTTGAGGTTAGCCTTCCCTTTGCACAGGTGTTACCAGCGCTGGCTGGCCACCACCCATGAGCCATGCAATAACCATAAGCCTGTTGAGACCTGACCTCCGTTGAGGGAGAAATGGAGAAGAAATGGCTGGGGGGGGGTCTTCAGGAGATGTAGGAAGAGTGGCTCCCTCCCCAGCCACACCAGCAGCCAGCCATGTGGCGATGTCTCTGTTCTTTTCATTCCATAGACATCCTGGCCACTGTCTTACTCCTAAACCCTAGATAGCAAGCGACTGAGCATCCATCCTCTGAGTACTCTATTTGAGAAGTAAGTTTCCAGGCTTCAGGATTAACCCAGTCATTGGAAAGGTTGGAGGTGTGGGATCCCAGCCTGCCACAAGGAACGGTTCCCAGGACAGCAGAACTCAGCCTCACAGTTGTCAAGGCACTGAGAACACCTTTGAGGCTGCTTGGGTACAAGGGTGGAAATATCACTGTTGCTACCCATAGCAAAAAGGCTCTGGAGACAGTTTTGGGGGCACACTGCAGGGAAACCCTTTGCTTCTGTGACCCAGCTTTCTGGAAGGAACAGAAGGCAAGGTGGGGTGTCTCTGTTATGTTTTGTTTATTTGTGATAAGGTCTTCTTCTGTAGTCTAGCCTGTCCTACAATTCAGTAGGTAGCCCAAGGCTGGCTTCACACTATGTAGTCCAGACTTGCCTCAAACTTACTGCAATCCTCCTGTCTCAGCTCCCCATCCCCTAGTCCCCCTAGTGTTATGATCATAAAAAGAGAAAGAGGTTAGAGAGAATATGGTATATGGTGGTATGGTGCAAGGGGATGCCCCAACGGGCCCATGCCAAGGCATCCCTTCCCCCAAGGGACCAGACACACACCGACATAGTATAGAATAGCGTTTATTCAGGGCATGGGATGGGAGTTAAGAGGGTAGTAGAGGCAGAGAAAAGCAGAGAGAGGGAGACAGTAGAGAAGCAGAGGCTGGCCATGACCACTTGGAGAGAGGGGGAGGGAGGGGAGGAGAGCGCAAGGGGGCAAGAGAGAGGCTGAGAGTGAGAGAGGTAAGAGAGAGATAAGGAAGGAGGGAGAGAGACAGAGACAGAGACAGAGAGAGGAGGGGCTGAGCAGCCCTTTTTATAGTAGGTCAGGCCTATCTGGCTGTTGCCAGGTAATGGTAAGGAGGGGCATACCTGGCTATTGCCAGGTGATTGTGGGGTGGAGCTTAGACAGAATCCTAACACCTAGTGCTGGGGCTATAGGCATATCTGACCATGAAGGACTATGAAACTTTTCACTGCTAACATCCAAGGTACATGCAAGTGTACCCTATTAATGTACCTACTCTGTACCTGTGACTCACTACTGCGGGGTCCAGGAAATGTGATTTTAGCCACCGACCTCTCCAGCAGAAGCAGGATCCAAGGGGAAAGATGGCGTGGGAGGACTCCAGGGAATTGCGTCTTCAAGTTGTAAGAAGCCTTGGGTATACACAGCGGCAGACTTACACAGACTAAAGTTGTCTCCAAGCACACGCATGGCAATCAAGGGCAGAGTGACCAGGAGGTGCCCAGCCATGCCCACCTTCTCGGGATTCAGGGACAAAAAATCATAGCTGTCTGGACCCAGGGACCCCTCTGCGTGAAAAGGTACAGAGAGCCGGCAGACAGCGAGGAATTCAGTCCAAGTACAGTTGAGATCACATCTTGGCTTTGTTCCCCCCAAATGCATAGTTATTTGTATTTCAGCATAAAATCTCAACTCCTAGGGCCTGATTAACAAAGGCGGTGCGAGGCTCCTTCCCCAGAGGCCTGCCAGATGGAAAACCCAGCGGAATTTCACTTTGAAGTGTTCCGCGTTATCTAGCTCATTTGCAAAAGAAATGAGTTTTATGGGATGTTCAAATGTTTCCAGACATAACCAGTTGCCCCCAAGTGAGAATGAAGCTATAATCTTTCCTTCTTGTTGGGCTCCGGGCAGGCTGGCACAGAGGTACACAGCTCTGTTAGCATCAGACTGTGCCTTTTTCCCTGACCGCCCCAGGGGGGCACCAGGAGGGGATCTAAATAAAAACACCTTGGATCAAGCAGTGATGGATTGGTTCCACGTCCTGTTGTGTCTGTGCCTGCCTCCCAAGGCTCGGGTGACCTGAGGAGTGACTCATTTGTCACCAGCCTGACAACAGGAGTCTCTCTGGGGTTGAGGGCACAGAGAGAGCTTTGAGTTCAAATCTCTACTCTGCTGAATTCTAGCAAGTGACCTTAGAGCCTCAGTTTCCTTTTCTGTCAAACAAAGAGATTGACCAAGTGGCCTGACAAAGAGAAGGAACTAGCGTGTAATTTATTTATCAAAGGGCCACGTACACAGAGTAAAATACCTACTATGTGTCTCCTGCTCCCGTCACCTCAGGCCACTCTCCTCTCTGAGGAGGAGGAAGTGTGTCTTCACCTGCACTGTGGCCTCTGTCTAGAATGCCTTTGCTTATCTAATGCCCTTCATCCTCACCAATTTCCCTGCTGCCTTTTGGAGTCAGGGCGGTGGTAGAGTGGACACATGCCAGTCTGGAGGCTGTGAAAGGCGTTAAGGCTTCCTTCAGTCAGAGTCCAGCCTCGGTGGAATGCTGGAACTGAAGTGGCTCTCGGGGCACATCCTGCGCAGCCTCAGCAGGTGCCAGGAACGTGACGGCTGACGCGTGTCCAGCTGGGCCAAGGCCCTAAGCAGCAGGCACAGGTGCCTCGAGGGTCAGCAGAACCTCACTGGCAAGCTTCTTGAATTTTTTTCTCTTTCCTCATGACACTAGTCATTATTCTCCTGGGAAGTAGAGCCAATGGGAAATGTCTGTCTGTCTGTCTGTCTGTCTGTCTGTCTGTCTGTCTCGAGAGACCCAATGTAAGGAACTGGCTCAATTACAAGAAGGCTGCTAAGTCCCAAATTTGCAGGGCCTGTCTCAGACACAAAACAATTTGAAAAGCAGTGATTTGGCCTTTTTGGTAAAACTCAAATATTTTTCTGCAGACATAAATTTTTTTGCATCCTACTTTTAATAAGGGTTCAAGCTCTCCTCTAGCAGCCAGCCAGCAGAGGTAGTGGAAAAGAAAAGTTATTAGGACACGGGGGAAGTGAACCTGTTCAGCAATCGTTCTTTGGGGATGAGCTCGATCTTTTTTGGCAGCAGCAGTTCAGTCCTGTAGCAAACACCAAATATGACTCAGCAGCTGCAGATCAGTCCTCTCGGCAGGCAGACACCAGGCACGAACCGGCAGCTACTGTCCAGTCCCTCCAGCAAGCAGACACCAGGCAGCTGTAGTTTAATCCTGAGGAAACTGCCAGGCTCCCCAACCAGCAAAGGTGAGGCCACAGAGGCAGCAAGTTGCCGGCAGGAACCTCACAAGCAGTTCTTGGGCAAGTTTCTCTCAATATCAAAGTTATCACAAGTTGAGCTCAACAACACTGCATAAGGCAAACCAATACATGAGTGCCTTTAGCGAAGAATAACAAGGCGAAGCAAACCAAACCAAGGCTCAGTGCTCATCTCCTGCTGTCTGTGGGATCATATTTATAATCAATCCTTCATCAAGCATCCTTTCACATGTCTGCTATATCCAAACATCCTTTCCCCTGTGTGCCACCGCAAAACAACATTTGACATAACTAACTTTCCAAAGAAACAAGAACTTTCCCCTTCATTTTTTGCAAGCACTCAGGAGGCAGATGGGAGGATCCTGAGCTTGAGAACAAGCAGAGTGAGTACCTGTGTCTATTTGTTTGTTTTGTTTTTATGAGACCAGGTTTCTCTGCATAGCCCTGGCTGTCCTGGAATCCACTCTGTAGACCAGGCTGGCCTTGACCTCAGAGATTCACCTGCTCTGCCTTCCTGGCACTGAGATCAAAGGTGTGAGTTACCACCACCTAGACCCTGGGTGTATTTTTAAAAATCCAATATTTCTATGTGAGTTTCCCATTTGAACGGTTACTTGGCTCATACCCTGTATCATCTGTACAACAATGCAGGTCCAGCATCCCTTGCAAGTGCATGGAAGACAAAGGTAGCCAAGAAACTACTCCCCCACTCTGGGGCGATGTACCACCTCTGGAAGAGGGAAAGCCCTCGATGACCTCTGCCCTCTGACCTGTGCAGGAGTCAGTCATGCCTGAATCCTAGAGTGGCCACACCTCCATTCCCCCATTACAGCACTGGCTTCTCACCGAATTCACAGCCTGGATGTCAAAGAAAACAATAGAGTGACTTTCAGAGTGATCACAGCTAGCATGGTGCCATTCACGCCCACCAGCCTGGAGGGCAAGCTCAAGAGCAGAAGTCTGGTGCTGAGGTGACCTCAGCAATAATCTTCCAGCCCCAAGGCTCGTGGTGATTTTACCCCCCACCCCACCCCTGACTTCTCTTCAGCACTTGGCAATGGAATATCCTACTTCTTCCCCAACGTGGCCCCAGGAAACAGCTCCCAACCAAGTGGTTTCCTAAGCGGAAGCTATTTCAGTCTTCTCTGAAGGGTCCTTGTATTTGCCTCGTTTGTGCAGATGATACTTCAGGGTGCTCTGTCTGTCAGTGTCTCTTCCCACGCCATCTCTAGTCACTCACAAGCTCCACTTTTACGTTCACGCCCCAAATTTCCTGTTTGGACCCAAGCTTGCCTTGCTACCTGCCAATCTGTCTCCATTCACAGGGATGGGGATGTGGTGTCTCTTTCATGAGGACACTAAGGCCACCATGGGGCTACAGCCTCACGACTGCATCTTAATCTAATTATCTCTTAAACACCCCACTTCCACATACAACCACACTGGGAGCTAAGGTTTTAGGACAGTTTGGGGGAGTGGGGTTGGAAGACAGTCTATAACTCCAAGAGCTGACTCAAGTCTTCTGGTGGGCTGCAGAGGTGTCTAGGCAGTTAAGGGCACTTGCTGTTTCCACAAAGGACTTAAGTTTAGTTCCCAGATTACAACCACCCTTAACCCAGTTCCAGAGGCTATGATGTTCTCTTCAGGCATTCACATGAACCAGGTCCATGTGGGGTGAACAGATCACAAGAACCAGGCCCATGTGGGGTGAGCAGATCACATGAACCAGGCCCATGTGGGGTGAACAGATCACATGAACCAGGCCCATGTGGGGTGAGCAGACATGCATGGGGGCAAAACACTCACACACAGAAAATGTACTTTTTAAAAAAAATCTAAACCGAACAAAATCCTCAAACATAAAAAACGAGAGAAACCGCGGACACACTGGGCATGGTGGCTTTAATTCCAGAGCAAGAAGCAGGTGGGTTCCTGATTTGAAGCCAGTCTGGTCTACATAGTGAATTCCAGGGCAACCATGGCTACATGGAGAGACCCTGACTCAAAAGCAAAACCCAAAATAAAACAACGACCTTCAGAGGTTCATAATTAACTCTCAGACCACACTACACACTGTCCCAGCTCAGAAAATGATAATTCTGCATTCTGGTGAGTCTGCCCAAAACCTTCAGTGCCGATGGGGGTCCTGGCAAATCCAAACGGCTCTGCTTTCAGCAGATCTCCAGACCTGAGCTCATCACTGGTAGCACCAAGTTCAAGCCAGCACACTCTCTGCTTGGCACAGCAATGTCCTTGCTCTTGTGCCTGTTGGCTTATGTTGCATGCTGCCCGGGGACACACAGAGTGATCTTCTCAAGACGGGAAAGAAAGCACGTTAGTCAGCTTCCTGCCATGATAGAAAAAAAGAAAGAAAACAAAAGCAAAACAAAACAAAACAAAAAAACAAACAAACAATGAAAACCACCTGAAACGAACAAAGGAAGAAAGACTTGGTGTTATTGCTTCCGGTTCCGGGAGTTCGCTCCAGGCACAGGTGGTTGTGATGCCTGAAGAACAAGATGGAAGAAAGCTGCTCACCTTATGACCACTAGGAAACAGGAGACAAAGGGGACACAGACTGCCCATCAAGGGCTTGTCTCCAGCTACCTCTGTTCTTTAAATAGGCCCCCCCTCTTCACAGTCCATGTCAATCAATCTATTGATGAGGTCATAACTTCCAAGATCCAATGGCTTCTCCAGGCAGAACAGTTGCACTGAGGAACATGTTTTGAATCTGTAAGTCTTTGGGGGAACATTTATTATCCAAACTGTAACACATACCTATGGCTTATTGATAGGTCTAAAAACATTCAAGGTCCCTGTGATCTCTGCCAAGTCTGCCCCGCCCGGCCTCTTGGGATCTGTCCAGCGTCCTCCCCTCGGCTCTAACCACACGGGTGTTCCTGCTGGTTTCCATGTGCTCTCATCCTGGGGCCACTTTTCCCTGTGGGCCCAGTCACCTCCTCTGTGCCCTTGCTCAGCTTATATCTCTGCGAGGCCCAGTGCCCTGTCCCCCGACTCCCAGCACCCTCTCTTTCTTACTTGTCCTTTATTTACTTTATAATGTTGCTCATTGCAGATGTGCTGTGAAATTTATCATGTTTATTGTCTGTCTCCCCTCACTGACAGCATCAGAAAGACTCTCAATGAGGGCTGCAGGGCAGGTGAGGGAAATGAAGGCCAGACAGCAGCCAGGATTTCAAAGTCCCAAATGAGCCTGGGGAAGTTCCTACAGCCGGGCACAATGCCCCATCGTCATCAGGCCTTAGCCTAGACTCCCAGCAAAGGAGTCTGGGAAAGCAGGCACGACAATTCACACACTTTCTCCCATTTACCCTAAGTCATCTCTAGATTGCTTCTATTCAGTAGAAAAGCTATGCAAGCATCACTTGTACTGTATTATTTTTGTTTGTTTGCTTAAGACAGTCTCATTTTTTAACCCCCTGACCGGCCTGGAACTTGCTATGTACACCGGGCTGCTCTTGAATTTACTGGTTGTACTGTTTGTTTAGGGAAAACTAATAAGTCTTTAAAGGTTCAAATGTGTTTCTTAGAGAGGAAAATCATTTTTTGATCCAAGATTAATTAAATGTTTTGAATTTGTATATGCAGAACTCATAGATAAGGAGAGCTGACTATATTGGGACCCCACTCAGTGCCAAAGATAGAAATAGGACTCAGATACTGGACATCAACAAAAGGTTATCTGTCCATTATTTTGGGTGTGTAGGTCCATGAGGGAAAGAAAACAGTTCCAATTGAGGCATGCTGTCACTGTGACAGATATGACCGTGTTGTTTGGGGGAATTGTGACAGTGTCTGGAACACTGAGCTGGAAAAGATGCTGAGGGCTCAGAGCTTAATGAACTGTTCAGTGGGAACTTGGAAATTAGGAATCCCGAAGAGACCGGCAGATAATGGAAACCTGGTGATGTTCAAGAGAGAGGCCTCTCTCTTGATGGTCTCGGGACCACTCATGTGATATTTTGTATTGAGAATTACAAAATGCAGTTATCGGCCAATCAGGCTGAAGAATGAGCTGTGGGTAGTAAGATCAACATCTCTGAGGTGCAGGCTTCTGGGGACTGTTTCTTCAGAGCTATCACACAGAAGCTGTGGTCCAGGGGGCTGAAGACTACACATCTGACAGCAGAATTTAGCAAATAATATGTAAGACTCTCTTACATGGCACTGGTTTCAAAGGCACGAAAGCATCATAGAGAGTGGCCGAGAGCCGGCACCATGTTCAGAGATGGAGTTCCCAAAGTGAGGCCACCATTGAAGACGCAGAGACACCCACAATGGAGATCCCACTCCTGATTCCAATTTTGTTCTGCTTTGCTTTCTGTTCCTATGACAAACACCACGGCCAAAAGCAACTTGGAAAGGAAGGGGCTTATTGGGCTTAATGTATAATATATTTATGATAAAAAAAATCAATAATTCCATCAATGAGGAAATTCAGGGCAGGAATTCAGTCAGGAGCAGTCATTACAGAGGAACATTACCCACCTGCTTTTTCTTCTGGGTGACGCTCAGCCAGATTTCTTATATAACCCAGCACTACCAGCCCAGGAGTGGCACAGCCCGTGGTAGACTGGGTCTTCCTTCTTTAATTAACAATCAAGAAAATGCTTCATAGACATGCCCCCGAGGCCAGTGTGACAGAAGCAGTCCCCCAACTGAGATTCTCCCAGTCACTCTGGGATGTCAAGTTGAAGCTAACTGGGAGCTATAGGAATAATGCAGCCCATCTTCTGTTTTCATGATGTAATATGCCATAGCTATTTCTTTGAACAATTCCAGTTAAATAGGATACAAGTAGAAAATACATTAATTTTTTTTCTCACCAATGTCTCTTCAAATTGGTTCTTTGTAGTTCATTACCCTTCCAACCCTTGGGTGAAGTCTCAGGTGTGTCCCCTAACTTTTCCAATCATCCTCAGATAACAGAAAAGCCTTCAATTTCTCCTGTGGGTTTAAAAAAGGAAGAAAAAAAAGCCCATGAAACTCCTATATCTCCTTAGTATGCCACATCAGTACAGTGCACGTTCTGTGGAAGCCGATGTGACAAGAAAGAGCAGGTTTTGAGAAGAAACAGCTTTGACGGATTGTATGGACCTTTTTAAAAATCAGCTATATGGGGAATTATTTAAGATCTGCATGCACTTGGAAGAAACATTGCAGAAACCCCATGTATCCTTTACACAGTTTCCCTGGGTAACACATAGCGACACTGAAATACAAACTTACAACCTGGGTGTTGGCATCGACAGACTCCCCCCACCCCACCCAACCTCCTCTCCTAGTGTGCTTGTGCTCATCTGTATGGGTGTGTTTGGTTCTACCCATGATAGCACATTAGCAGGTTGGCATGTCAATCACCACAGTCCAGATACTGATGACTTCAGGCCCACAGATTTCTCTTATCATCTTTTTATGGCTATGCCGTATCCTCCTCCACAATGAGGTTTTATTGTCGTTGTTGTTAAGATCCATTTTTCTTTCTGTATACATGTCTATGTGTGTTTCATGTGTGTGGTGTGTGTGTGTTTATGGGGTGCGGGCATGGGAGTGCAGGTGCCCTTGGAGGCTAGGAGAAGGTATCAGATCCTGCTGGAGCTGGAATTGCAGGCTGTTATGTGATGCTGAGGACTGAATCCTATTCTCTGCAAGAACAGCGGCAACTCCTAACTGCTTCCCCATCTCTCCATGCCTCCATCAATGAGTCTTGACAAATCTATACACAGAATCATCGCAGAATCGGCCCCACAGTTCTAAGAACAGTTCTGCTGACCCCTACCCGCATCTCCTTTGCACCCTCTACAGGTCGGTTCCTTCCCAATTCATTCCACAGCAATGGATCTGCTTCTCATTACTGTAGTTTTGCTTTCTTTCCCAGAATTTCCTATACGTGCAATCAGCATAATGGTTTTAAAATCTGCTCGTGCTGTGGCAAGCATCAGTAATCTATGCCTTTCTCGCTGAGCAAGTAACTTGCACAGATAGATCCCATTTCCTGTATCCCCTGGGATCTGAAGCCTCTCTTCTGGGGTCTTATTGGACCTGTGGGTTGCTGCTCTAATATTCTCATCTGTTGATTTCATCACCATCTGTATCTAGTTACTGCCCTTATTTCCCTACTTCTTCGACCACTGGGTAATTTTCCCCCTTGTATGCAGGCGCTGCACATTTTCTATGCATCACTGCTGGATTTTGTGTTCCTTTAAATAGCGCCGTGTTTTGTTCGGGAACACAAATTGGTCCGACCCTGCCAGGCTTCCAGACATCTTAGTCTAGAGTTATGCCAGGCCCACCAGTAAGACAAAACATTTCTGAAAATCCTCCTCCAGCCAGCGTGTTAGATATTTCTTAGTGTCCCAGCCCTGTACAAACTCCAGACTCTTCTGGTGGCAGAGATTGACAGCAGACACCATTTAGCATCTTAAAGCAGAACCCAGAGGTAGGGACAGTAAAGGAAAGAGCAAAAGGCCTGACTGTGTGAAGCCTCGTTCCGTTTCCTCTCAGACACTTGCCAATACAGTTGTTACAGGGGTTGATCTGAGGACAGTGTGGAGAAGCACGGTGGGTCTCAGAGCAGCTCAAGGTCTGTGTTTGAGCAGTGGATCCTCCACTGTGTGACCACGGAGAGACTCACAGCTGGGCCTCACCCTTCAGAGTCAGATAATAGAGATGCCCTCAGAGGCTCGCCAGCCGTTCACCTTTCTGGCTCAGTGTGTTTGTTTTCTTTATCCTTTGGGCACCCCAGCTGCACTCCCATATGGCCTTCTTAGTCCTCGTTCCTATTTAAATATAATTTCATTTTTATTTGATTTATGGACTCCATCCCAGTGGCTGAACTTCATTGGGCTGGGACAGTTTATTGATTTTCAATAATGGCGGGGCAGAAGAATAAAGAGATGACAGCAGCTCTTGGCTGCAGACCTGGGCTGGCCAAGGAAGCAGCATTAATCATCACTGAGGTGATCACTCAGACCTTCCCTAATGGAGCAGTGACCCTGGGACTCCAGCAGCCTGGGACAGCCCTGAGAGCGCACAGTGATCATTCATTCGCCTCTGCTAGCAGGAGCTTGCGGCACTACCTAGCTGTGTTCTCACACCGACCTCCCCTGGAGAAATTTCTGGCCCACTGACTCTAAGCGAAGGTGCACAAAATCTCAACAGAGGCAGGACGTGGAGGAAACAGACATGGTTGTAGCTTCTCTGCCAACCAACACAGCAAGGCCAGTCGATGCTTCCTGCTGGCTTTCTTTTAGTATATGAAAGGGAGATGATACAAGTATGTAATTATACTCTTACAATCTGCACCTAATACGATCAAATTACTACTTCATGTTAGGAGAGCCTAACGGAACTCTCTACCTAGAAACTAAAGGATTGTGGGAGAATAAAAGGAGGTAAAGAGTGGCAGGTCTTCACTGCTTGTTCAAGTGCTTATCTTAGACAGACCTTACAAGAAACATCCCTAAAAGCATGATTACCACAGCTCTCTAGTCCAAAGGCGTGTAGTGGAACATGTTGCTAAGGAAATGTTTTGCCACCTAAAAGGCTTCTTCTTCCAATGTCTGTTCCTGTAAACATGCATAACTGTGGTGGAAAATTCCACTGATGATCAGGAGACTCAACGGACAACCCTCGGATGGTCATAAGAGACAGAGGTTACGATACTGTTATCTGACCTATCAAGGGTGTAAGAAATTATGAGGAAACTGTGGGACCTTCTCGGCATTAGCCTGGGTCCAGAGGGGTTCCCTCTGTTTTAGTGCGTGGTTGAGTCCTGGATGTTTGGAATTTCCGTCACTCTCTGCTGTCCACTCCCCAGGCCACATCCCAGCTCTTTCCTGGCCAACTGCTTCTCCTTCTTTAGGCCTCAGCTTAGTCGCTGCCTCCTCTGCAAAGCTTGGTGACCTCCCCAAGGTCACCGAGTCACAGCACTCAGCACAGAGTCCTGTGCTGACCCTGTAAGGACATTCACTGCAATGCCACGATAGTCACAGCAATGATGGGAACCAAGGTGTTGTCATGGCAACCATGGTGCCTCCTGAGCTCCCAGCCCGGGGAGTGGGAGGGACTGTGCCTCTTTGTCCAACCAGTGTCTTAAATGACATACTCAAGACAGATTTGCTGAAGGGATAAAAGACACTTTTTCAGTGGGCTGGGGACATAGCTCCGTTGTAGAGTACTTACACATATGAAGCCCCAGGTTTGAGCCCAGCACTGCAGAAACCTATGTGGTGGCACACACTGTAATCCCAGCACTCTGGAGGTGGAGGCAGGAAGATAAAAAAAAGTTCAAGGTCATTCTCAGCTAAGAGACCAAGTTGAAAGCCAGACTGGGCTATATAAACCTCTCTCTAAATAAATATATAGGTAAAGGATAATTGGAAAAGATTGATTTTCAAAGTTATTCGTTGATTCAAAGACTGAGTACCAATTCCTTTTCTTCTGTGAGTAGGTGCTGATGCTGAACTCAGCCCTACCCCAGGCAACTCCTTAAATGTGTGTGTATGTGTGTGTAGCAGAATATTCAAACAAAGTGAGGGGACCAACCTAAGGTCACACAGCCAGGTTTTAACCAGGCCAGAGCTGGACTTGAGTCTCCAAACCCCAGTCCTGATCCCTCACTGGGCAGTAGGCACTGCCTCTCTGTGGGGAGAGCGTTGAACTAGACCAGCACTTCTAGGCCTTTGAAAAGTGATAAATGCTCCAAACCACAGCCCCGGAGAAATGCATATATGCACTGAAAAATTTATAGCCAAGGTCATAGGTTGGGGAACCCCTGTAAATCCTCACCGCAGCCTCCAGCCATCAGGCCCGGAGCTCCTGCACTGGGAAGGCCTGGATAACTTTCCAGCTTCCAATGATTTACTGGCCAGCCGCTGACCCAGGCTTTATATGAGACACAATTCTTCAACTCCTTTTTCAATGTCTCTCCCTCACCTCTTCCACTCCCGGAGAGTGGCATCGGGGCCTCCCTGCCATGAGACCATATCAGCCCCCTGTCCCTGAGGCCCTGCCAAACTATCCCTGTCACACCGAGTCCCTCTTCTGATTTCTTTTCCACGGTCTCGCTGCATAAAAAGCTGTGTGTGACAGGGGGACTGGCCCCCATCTGAGAAATGGCCAAGTTCACTCCTTAACAAATAAAGCTGCCGCCATCCAGTAATTCCCAGGAGTCGTGAGAAATGTGATTTCCTTGCTGTAGCAAATGGGGAAGGTGGGAGGCTTAAGGATGCGCCTGCCTTGGCTGGTGGAAGAAACCATAACAATATAAATCAGCGCGACGGAGAAACTCCTCTCTATTCATTATCTGGGCACGCCAGAGCTAATGTGTGTGTTCGCTCCAGGACCAGCCGCCCGTCCCCTGGAGCGAGCTGCTCTTTTCTGAAATCTTTTGCTGCCAGCGACGTGGCAGCAAAGCCCCAACTTTCACTTCTAAGAGATCAGTTATTCTTCAGAGTTCAGAGTTATAAATGCCAGCCTGGGGATTATTTGAGTCTGATCTGGGGGCGTCAAGAGGCAGATCCTGGAGGTGCTGGTGAGGGGGATGGGCAGGGCTACTCCAGCTGTGGGTGGAGAAACAGTAGAAGGTGGGAAGAGCTTAAAGCTGACAGGGGAGGGGTCTGAGGAGAAGTCTAGGGAGACTTAATCTCTGGTTGACCTATTCCACATGCAGACAGAACACTCAGCCATATCTGTAGGCAAGGATGTCTACTGAGATATGAGGTGAACTAGGGGAAGCTGTTGGGTGGCACTTCTTGGACTCTTCAAGGAGAATACTAAGCCGTTGTTCCCACCCCACCCCACCCCACCCCTTTCTCCATGTCTTCTTCTCATCTAGAATGCAGATGGGATGGCTGGCACTGCTGCTGCCTTCATGTAGCCACAGGGTAAAATAAGAAAACCAGAAACCCACACTCCGATGTGCTTGTGGTGTCGAATCAGTGCCAGGCACTGCCCACACCTGCCCTGGCTGTGTGAGAAAAATCACCTCAAGGAGCAAGTAGGAAAGTTGCATAGACAAATGGGTGGGTAAGTCTGCTGCTCTACACGACTAAACACGCAAGGTGACAGAGGATGTGGGGTTGGGCAAGATGACACAGAGGGTGGGTATAGAGAGGAAGTATATGATTGATAGATCATAGAGATAGATGATAGACAACTGTGATTCATAGAGACATGTTATATAGCTGGATAATACACAAATAATGGGTGGATGGGTGGATGGATGGATGGACGGATGGGTGGATGGATGGGTGGATGGACGGATGGGTGGATGGATGCATGGATGCATGGATGCATGGATGGATGAATAGATGGATGGATGGATGGATGGATGGATGGATGGATGGATGGACAGAGAGTCTTGGGAATGCTGGCCTTCAAGAGGTAGGCTGATGACCAAGAATCACAGAGAGGGAGCAGCCAGAGAAAAGGTGGACACCTGGAGAGCGGAGTCCTGGGAGCCAGGGGATGTGTGAGCAAGTGATCACTAACACACACAACAGAGAGGGCCCGTGGTGTCACTCAGAAAGGGAGTTGGTAGTGACCCTGATGAGGACTGGGAAGAACATGGCTGAGTCCCTCCTGACATGTTAAGGCTAGCCTGCCAAGGCCCTCCTGCACCCTCCAGCTTCTCTTTGCTTGACACAGGCTCTGAATGTCTGGGTGGAATCTGGGACAGTGGGGAGAGAGAGCATTTCCTTCCCAGGGCGTGGTCACTGGGCACATACCTGCACATACCTCTCCCTGCTCCCGGCCTCTTAGGTCCCTCTGTTGGCCTTCAGCCTTGCCTGCTCTATGGGTGTGTGGCTTGGCATTCCGCACCAGCTACCCCTGGGTTCCCTCGGCTGCGGGCATCTTGCTTAAGAGGTGAGAGACAGAGGAGAATGGGACCTCTCAGGCCTTTGGACTCCAAATGCACTGCACCTCAAAGCCCAGTATGGAGCCCTTCTTAGGCCTGGCTTTTAACAATGCCTTGGAGGTTGGCCTGATGCCCACATCTGTTGACTCTGAGAGGAGAACCAGGAGATCCCCCCCCCCCAAACTGAGCACTCCATCATGTATAAAAACAGATTTTTTTTCCCCAAGAGGTAAAATATCTGGAATTGAATAGCACAAACAGAAACTAAGAGGCCGGGTTACATGGGTGACACGTGCTCTCTGGTTTTAATGACGCTGCTCCTCGCTACGATGGATTCTCGTGTTTCCCCTGGGAGATGCTGTTGATTTTTCTGTCTTGTTTAACCCACCAGGATCGCTGGCGGTGGATGATCTTCCGGAGCTTGAACAAATGCCCCAGGAAGGTTCCAGATCTCACAGAGTCCAAGTCACAAAAGTATGCTTCTAAAAATAGTATCTGGTCTCACCCTCGAAGCACGGGGCCTCTTTTCTCCACATAGCTCGGCAGCTCTCTTGCAAAGAACAGAGTGCAAAGCATTGGGGACGGCTACTCAGGGGCAAATGGTGGACAGGAAATGTAGCCATCGTGACAATGCTGAGGAAAGAGCAGGCCTGGCCAACTTCAGAAGGTGGGTTTGGCCAGAGATCACCAAAGGTCAGCAGTCTACCTGTCTGGAAGTCAGCAAGCTCTGGCTACAGCTATAACTGGCCACTGACGGTCCTGCCCCCCCCCCCCGTTTCTTCCCCTCAATGGACATGGGTTACTTCTATCAAATACACCTGGGAGTATTCTATCAACACACCTTCTCTGCACCGGAGTTCAGAACCAACCTGGGCTGAAAGCTACAGGGATGTGAGCCTCAGGCTCCTTGCACAAGCACTTGCTCCTCTCACATCCAGATGGATAGCTGTGGGTCCAGTGAGCACCATGGAGGACTCTTCCCGGCAGCACCACAGTTCTCTGTCTTCTTGCTGAGCCCATTTCATTGAGAACCGGGAGAGCAATTCACCAGAACCTACCTCCCAATGGGGAACCACACTCCCCATGTCTTTTCCCCAAGGCCTAAGCCCCAAAAGGCCAAAGATGGAGGAGGACTCCCTGCCTTTGTTTAGCTCCAGAGACAGCATCAGATGCCAGGATGCATGTGTGGAAGGCAATATGCAGTCGTCAGTTCTTTCTTTCTACCATGTGGGTTCCAAAGATCAAACTCAAGTGAGTTTAATCAGGCTTGGCAGAAAGTGCCTTTACGTAACGAATCAACCTGCCGGTCCCAAATTCTGTTTCTTGCATGTGAACGTGGGCAGCTGTGTACATGTGAGAAACTGAAGATGCAGCTATATGAACACTGCATATCTATATCCATGTTCACACATAGTGAGCTAGCAGTCTTGCATACTCTGGGTGTGTTGCACAGATGTGTGCGTCCACACGTGTTTGTGGATACCTTATGCACGTGTGTAGCTTACTCTGTCTCACAAGGCGGGGCCCTAGCTCCTCTACACTCAGGCCAGGGGGTGATTAAGAAGTCTTGGATTTCCATCTAGCACGCTGAGCTTTGGAAATGGCAGAGCCAAACCTAAAAGACGGATGAGTTCATTTCCAGCTTTTGCTGTGAATCGGTGGTTCCTGGAATGGCTAATGGCCCAGAGAAGCAACATTTGCATCTAGCAGAGTGAGGGCCGCCTGGAGAGGCACAGCTGAGGGGTGATTTAGAAGAGCTATTTGGGAATGTCTACCATTTTCCAATAATGCTTGAGAAATTGCTTCTCCGGAGAAGACAAATTTCAAGTGGGCCTGGAGGATGGAGAGGATGCAGGTTCCCCGAGGCTGAGCGGCCATGGGCCTCGGAAAAGCCTGGGACGCTGATCAGCTCTGGGCAGATTCACTGCACTGATTGTCTGCTGCCTCCCCTCACCCTCTCCATGCACGTGGCCCTCTCCTCCCTCCCTCCCTCCTTCCCTCCCCCGGGTCACCCCCCAACATCTATCTGATGAAATTAGTATTTGGAATACAATAAAGTGATTAGTTCACTTGACTGTGACAAACATATTTAATCTTGGCCGATCAATAGTGTCAGAAAACCGGTGCTATTAGTTAAATTATCCTCTGGTCAGAAAAGCAAACGGTTTAATTGAAGCCGGCAAGCTAGCTGGGCTCCAGCTCAGCCCAGGCACTTCCTCCCATTGTGGATCTGGAGAGCTCTGACAGGAACTCCAGCAGCTTGCTTGCTGTTCATATATGACCTTGGCAAAACCTCCACGTGCCTCAGTTTCTCCATCTTTCAGAGCAGTGCAGAGATTAAGAGGAGAGACTCCAGAGCTCAGCTGACTGTGCCCAGGGGATTGAACACCTGTGCACCTCAGCCCCTCATCTGAGAAATGGGCTGTTGATCCTAGTGTCCAGAGGCCCTGGAGAGGCAGACAAGAGAGGCCCAGCCTGGGTTCTTGTCTTGACCCCTCCGAGTCACTGTCTGGCCACTTTGATCTTTCTCAGGCTCAGTCCCCTCACTGAGGGGACTGAAAATTTGGAAGTAAGATGCGGTGACTGTGAGCTTTGCAGGAGTGTGGATGTTCCCTGGCCTCCGAGTCTGGTGTCATACTCATGATGGGGATTCCTGCCCAGGAGATGGAGCAGGACAGAAAACTAAGTGACCCCAGTGACCGTGGGAAGGCTGACTTGAGACCATACAATACATGGTTGGGACATTGCAAGCCTGAAGGTTGGCTCTAGAGAGGCATGTTCTCTGGCTATGGAATAGCATCAGCGCCAGTTCCTTTTAGACCACGGAGGCTCCCTGATACACACTGGGCTGTTCTGTTAGAGTGAGAAGGAGTCTCTTTCCTTCTCTCTCTCTCCCTCCCTCTCTTCCTCCCTCCCTCCCTCCCTGAGGTTCGCTATATGGACTCTTTTCTGTGGCTGACCTTGTCCTGGGAACAGAAGCACGGGCACTATCAGTCCCAACGTCACCCTCCAGGACTTGCCAACTCCAATATGGTGGCATATTAGTTTCCCCTGGTTCCACTAACAAATCACCATAAACCCAGTGACTTAAAACAATACAAAAGTATTATCTATAGTCCTGTCAGTCAGCTGTCCAATATGGGGTTTCCTGGGCTTAGGATAGTACTAGGGAGATGGCCCTTTCCAGAGATAATTCATTCCCTTGTTTTTCCAGCCTCTAGAAGTTGCCAGCATCCCTTGGCCCATGGTCTTGCACCACGTGGCTCCTGCCTCCAGCACCACCGGTACATTCTGGTACTATGAGGACTCCTGTGAGTAACTGGGCCAGCCAAGTGATTCAGAATGGACTCTCTGTCACAATAGTCTAAATCTAGTCGTATCTGTAAAATCCTTGGTGTGTGCGTAGTACGCATTAATATCATAAGGATTTATGTGTCAGTAGCTTGGTTTCTAGTGTGGTCAAGCTAAGCAGCAGGACCCAGTGAGCAGTTGTTAGGTTGTTTGACATATCACCCTTAGATGTAATTAAAGTGGTTCTCATGGGACCCAGGTGTTGTTACAAAAGAACACAATATTCCCTCTCAGTCTCTCTCTGACTCCCTGACTCACCTGTGATCCCCTGTGATACCATCTGCCTTGAGGTATTCTCTGGAACCAGATCAGTGCCAGTGGAATACCCCTGAACCCCAAAACTGAGCTCCTTTCTTTTTCAAAAAAAAATTAAGAAAAAAATCGAGACAGGATTTCTCTGTGTAGTACCAACTCTGTTGTAATTTGCTTTGTAGACCAGGCTGGCCTCAAACTCACAGAGATCCCCTTGCCTCTGCCTCCTGAGTGCTGAGATTAAAGGCCTGTATGTCCCTCTGTGCCTGGCTGCTCTTCTCTTTATATATTACTTGGACTCAAGAAGTTTGTTATAGCGATAGATAATGACTAATATAAGGTAACATATTTACAGCTTTGAGGTAGACATTTTAAAGCAGAAGCATCTTTCTACCTACCACAGGTATGATAGTCTCAAAACGAAATGAAAGGGTTAAGGATAACTTCCCTAGGAAGATCTGAAGGGGCCACCGAGAGTGCTCCTTGAAGCATGAATAGGAATTGGCCTAGAGAGTCGGGGAGAACATTCCAGACAAAAAGAACAGACATAAAGTCCTGGATTTTCCAGGTGGTAGAGTAAATATCAGATGGAAGAGAGATGGAGACCAGTACACTGGTGTGAGTGTTGGGGGGGGCGTGTCTGTGTGTGTATCTATGTGTCTATGTCTGTGTATGTGACTGTGTACGTGTGTGTGTGTGTGTGTGTGTGTGTGTGTGTGTCTTGCTGCTCTCCTTATCACAACGGAGGGGAGGGAAAGGCACACTCTCCAGGGTGCACTATGGTGAAGGAAAACCATCTTGTTGCTAATGATCTGGTTTTGACGTTGCCCTGGGCCTGAAGCACTGTTTGACAGACACCTGATGTGGGAGGTCCTGAGGCAGACCCCAGCTCTAGGTCCTGGGTGTGTGTGGGGGGGGAGGGGACCCTTGCTTGGAGAGGACTGCAGGAGTTCCCAGGTCAGTGGGCTCCTCCCATCAGAAGCAAGCGCCCAGGCTATGCCCACAGTCTCCTTCCCAGCCTGGTTCTTGGGTCCGAGCTCTGCGACCTATTGCCATCCCCCCCAACTCCATGCTGTACCCCTGCCCTTTGGCACTTAGGAATCCTGTGGCTGGCTCTTGACCTCCCTTAGTAAAGATGGGCATTTGTGAGGAGGCTGGCAATTAACACCTCTCCAGTCCCAAGTGCTCTGCTCCATCCTTTCCAATTACTGCTTCGTCAGAACCCACCTGCTCTTGAAAGGGGTGACCAATTATCAGGAATAAGTGTGAAAGCAGCCGGCTTCATTACCTGGCTGGCTCTACTCCTCCCAGGCAGAGGATCAAGGAGAGAAATAGTGTCCTGAGAGCCCTTCAGCCCAGACTAGGAAGAAGGTTTGTTCTGTGCTGTCGCCAGGGTGAGGCAGGGACCTGAGAGCTTGTATTCATAATGTATTGTGTTTCCGGAAACTACTATGTCTAGATATTTGCTTGCATTTCTTCTCAATGTATTTCTCAAAAACAATAATAAAACCAGTGGCCATTGCTCTTCTCCTTTGACAGTTGACATTTGCAGGTGTGAGTCCTGGTTTTGTCATTTTCCCCCCCTCAGAACTTGTGTTGTTGGAAGGGTTTGTGAAAGGCAGGAAGGGAGCCAGAATGGCGGCAAGGAGAGATTCCCTACTCCTCAGCTGTGCCAGGTGCAGACTCTGATCCTCAGATCCATGGCTGGCCACTACAGGGATTGGGATACAAGTTCAATACAGATTCCCACAGATGGCCAGGGATCACAGAGCTACTGCAGGACGGGGGGGGGGGGGGTGCACCATGACGGGGAATGCGGTGGCAGGGGAGTGGCTATGAGCTCTTTCCATGACCCTGTCTGTGCATCTTGTGGGCCTGGAGACCATGGGTAGCTTCTTAACCACAATGATCCTGGAGGTCCTGCCAGGAGGGGTGCAGCTGTGAGCCTGCATCAGGGAAACAGCATAACGGCCTTTCCTGTGCATCCTCAGAATGAAAGTGCGAGGTGTGAAGAAAGAAGAGGCTTTCCCAGGACCAGCTTGGGCCACGGGCAGCCCAGGAAATGGGAGAATGAAACTCACTAATTGTTGCCCACGACTTCCCCTGGGTGCAAGAATTGTGGGTGATTTATAGTCTGGTCTGCTGTTTTGTTTGTGGGGAACAGATTCTCACTATATAGCCCTGGCTGGCCTAGAACTCTCTGTGTAAACAGTGTTGACTGGCCTTGAACTTGTGTCTTCCTGCCTCCGCCTTGAAGTGCTGGGATTGAGAATGAGTCACTGTACCTGGTTATTCTGTTTCTTCATATTAGATCCTTTGTAGACTTTCTTTAATAAATTAATAGAACCCAACAGGAAAGTAACCACAGAGAGTGTATGTCCCCAGTCACCCCTAGTGGCCACACACTGCACTCAGGGTAAATGCAAAACCCCTCCATTTTCCTTTCCTCTCCCTCCCTCCCTCCTCTCCTTCTCTCCCTCCCTCCCTGTCGGAGACCAAACTGTGGAAAAACAGACCCTCAACAGCCCTCACCTTGAAAGTTCACCGACCTTGCTGTTTACAGCAAACCCCCTCCCCTTCTTCACACAAGGCTGATCCGGTTCTCATCCTGGCCAAACACCTGGGGTTGTCTAGGCAGAACCAGCATTCCAGAAATGCTGCTGGAAGCCACAGCCAGCATCCATCCCGGACGACCTTTCCTCTTTTTGTACCTCTAACATTCCCCTCAGCCCCTCCCTACTTCCTCTTATGTAGGGTTCAAAACCAGGCGTTTTGCATTTCATTAAAGAGGCTTTGACAAAGAACACCCCATTTGCTTGGCCTCACTCCCTTTTCCCACCCGTTTCTCTCTTTCAGGCTTGGGTTCCCCTCGGCTCCCCGAATTACTAGGTCCCGCGGGTCAGGACACCTCCCTTCCTTCCTTGCTTCTCTCTTCTTTTAAGGCAGGTTCTTACCTTGTATCAGAGGCCTGAAACTTGTCATGCAGCTGCTATCACTACAGTCCTTTCGTTTCGTCTTCCTAATGGCTGGGATTATAGGTATGTACCACTCTGATTCCTTGGCATAGGGATGGGCCATCTCTGAACCCATGGTCCCATCTTGTCCTCTGCCTTCCCTCTCTTTCCGGGATGGCTGTCCTTCAACACTCAAGTCTGAAATGCCCCTTCTAGACAGCTGTTCCTTCTTGCTCACTTCTGCTGTGGACCTTGGTCATGTGGTAATGTGACATCCACTCTCTGCAGTGAGTCTGGAAGTTCCACAAAGCAGGCCTGCCGCGGAGCTCTGGCTCAAGCTGATATTCACTGTTGGCTAACTTAACTTTGGACATTGTAGGCTCCTTCCTTTGAGGAGTCTGAGGTGGTCTTGCCTGCAAATAATACTGTTGGAGTGTGGATATGACAGATCGTTTCTGGGTGTTGATATGTCCGCTGGTCCTCTGTGCTGAGCAGACAGGCTTGAGGAACACCCTGAGTCAGGCACAGTGGTCTTCAAGCAGGGCGTGCATCCTCTTTGGAGAGCTACCATGTACCACCACACATCATGGTTCCAAGATCTCAACTTTGTTTTCTACTTGAGCCTTCTACCCCTGCGAGTTCAGAAAGCTCTTGGGTCCACATAGGGTGGTGCTGAGTATAGAAGGGTCTGTGAGGCATGTCCCATAGGCTAACCCAGTTCTGGAAAGAACCAGACATGCCAGGAGACTGTGTTAGTCAGTTTGGCATCCTTCTATCGAATACTCAAGATGAACAGTTTATAAAAGGGAGCAGTTTGTTTGGCTCGCCATTTTGGGTTTGCCTCTGTGGCCCCATTACTTGGGTGCCTGTGATGAGGCTATGCGCCACAGTTGGTGGGGTGATGGTGCAGAGCTGTGCATGTGATGGCCTGGACATGAAGGAGAAAAACGGCCATGTTTCACAGTCCCCTGGGAGGTCGTGAGGGTTAAAAGTGGTGGCCCACGTCTGACGCTGGAATTTTGACTGCGCTCACCCCATGTCGCTGCCAGGTGGGCGTTGGGCTGTGGGAAACCGCAGGACCCCGATCCAGGGGTGAGGAAGCACAGTCTGCGGTCCCAGCAGAACGGGGTCCCCAGGCTGAACAGAGGCTGGGACAACAGGCTCTCAGTTTTGGGCACCACGGTCGCCGCTGAGAATGGAGTTGGGGCGCTTGCAGGCTGGCTCTGTCCCGGGGCTGAGGGAAAGGGGCGGGTAGGAGAGCTCTAGATGCACGGCTCTTTAAGGGAAGACTTGCTCCATTGCTCCAGCACAACGGATTCAGATGAGAAGAGGCAGTCCATGGTTTTAAGGCATTTATTGTCATGGAGTAGAGGCAGAGAAAGGCAGAGAGAGGGAGAAAGTAGAGAAGTAAGGGCAGCCATGGCCACGTGGAGGGGGAAGGGGTAGAAGCGGGGAGCGAGGAGTGAGAGGCAAGAATAAGGGAATAAGACAAGAGGGGGAGGAGGGGCAAGCAGCCCCCTTTATAGTGGGCCAGGCCTACCTGGCTGTTGCTGGGTAACTGTGGGGAGGAGCATACCTGGCTGTTGCTAGGCAACTGTGGGGGGGAGCATACCTGGCTGTTGCCAGGTAACTGTAGGGGTGGAGTCCAGACAGAATACCAGGGGCTTGGGGCTTTGCCCTACCTGACTGATGGCCACAGAATTATGGAGAGCTGAGGCCTCGTGTCAGGAGCCCAGTGTCTAGGATCATGGCAAACAGGCCTTCCATCCCATGTAGAATTATCTGCTCGGTCTCCGGGATTTAAACCTGGCTCAAGAAGAACACAGGCTGCCTTTCACGGTCCCACAAAGGTGCGCCCTAATGACCTAAAACTTTCCAGTAAGCCCCATCTCTAATGTCCTACCATCTCTCCATAGCACCATGCCAGAGACCAAGTCTTGACACGGGAGCCTTTAGAGAACACACTACAACACCCTCCTGCCCAGTGCGTGATACTACTAGATCTCTTTAAGTCATGGTCCACTGCATGAGGTTTCACCATAGACTGCTTACTTGCTTTCTTGTTTTGCTTTTGTTTTTAGACAGTCTTGTGAACCCCAGTTTCAAACTCACTATGTAGCCAATCTGGCCTTGAACTCCTGATCTGCCTGCTTCTGTCTCCAGGTGCTATGGTCACAAGCATGTTTCACTAACCCTGGCTCTCCTCAGATTTCCCCTGCTCTCTATTGGAAGCTAGGGATTGAACCCAGAGTCTTGAGAACACTGCAATATTCCAGCACCTGAGCTACACCCCGAAGCCCTCTCCTGTTCTCCTTTGGAGGATTGAGAGCTTCTCGCTCTTTCCAGGACAGATTTGCTTGTCATCCTATGGACTGAAGATAATATCTCAATCAGTTCTGGGGCAACAATAACTCTGCTAGCAGGCTATTAGAAAAGGTTTGGGTTACATTTATACCCACCTTCTGTCAAGGTAATGTCTCCCCATAGGCTCGTGTGTTTGAACACTTGACCGTTAAAGGGTGGTGCTATCTGAGGAGTTCGTCAATGCTTTAGAATGTGAAGCCCAGCCAACCCAGGAGTTGTAGGTCACCAGGAGCTGGCCTTAGGGGTTCTAGCCTGACCCTTCCTGTCGCTTCCCTGGTTGGTGCCACATAGCAAGCTGCTGTTTTGTGTTCCCAGCACCACGGATCAAACCCTCTGCCATATTTCCCCCACCATGATGGATTCTTATCTAAAACTGTCAGCCAAACCTTACCCTTTTAAGTTATTTTCTGCCATTTATTAGGTCCCAGTGAAGTAAAAACAACCTCATATATCCACTGAGCACGCCACACCGCCGGCCTGCCCTTCATCGCCTCTTGAGGCCTGGGAGGCCGAAGTGGCGTGAGCAGGAGGTTCGTGTTACTTTCTTCTTGGTAAATGTCTTTTGTCTGATGCAGGAGTCTAGGACCTTCTAGAGGCATCCATGAAACCACGGCAGGATCTTCCTGGCTTTCAAAATAGCAAAACTCAGACCCTTTATAGCTTTTGACAGGGCTAAATTATTTGTATGTTTTCCAGCTTTATTTTGCTGCAGAGGCTGTTGTTGTGTGTGTGGAAATCAGAGGACAACCTTGTAGAGTTGCTTCCCTCCACTTCCCTCCAACTTTTTATGCGGGTTCCAGGATCAAATTCGGGGTGTCAGGTTTGCACGGCAAACTCGTTTACATGCGGGACTGTCTCATTTTCTCTTTGGGTCTGAACTCAAAGGAGAGATTGAATTCCATAAAATCAGGCTTTTGTGGCCAGGCTTGGTGGAACAGGCATTTAATCCGCTTAAACCCAGTGTTTGGGAGGCATACCTCTATGAGTTCAAAGCCATCCTGGTCCACATAGACAGTTCCAGGTCAGTCAGAGCTACATAAAAAAAGACCATGTCTCAAACTCTCAAACAGAACAGAACAAAATAAAAACTAAAATAAAAACTAAAATAAAATCATCTCTCTCTCTCTCTCTCTCTCTCTCTCTCTCTCTCTCTCTCTCTCTTTCTCATTTTAGAAACCTAGGAGTGGAGCTGGATTCCTTTACATATGCCACATCACGAACTCCTCCACATGAGGCATGTTTTACAGAGGAGAAACTGAGGCTCGGTGGAGGAAAGGGATCTGCCCAGCACATACTGAATTAGAAGCCCACGGTATTCTCAGTTCTTTATCTCCCTCCTGGGTCCAAGCTGTGCAGGGAGTCTGAGCAGTCATGGGAAGCCCATCTCCAACAGGAATCCTGGAAGCCATAAGTATCTCTGGAGCAGTCATTCTTCCCGGTCCACACAGTATAGTACGCCGCGTTCCTGAGCAGCAGTCTGGGAGTGACCCAGACTCCATGACTCTCCTTCCTAGGCTGATTCAGATGAGACTGGGGAGACCCTGCAAGCTTGGGGTTTGAGAATTGCTGGAAAGTACAGATTCTGAAAGTTCACTGATACTGTGAGTCAGACAACAATGAAGAGCTGCAGACCTAGTATGCGCCGGACATTGTTCTGGGCACCAGGGCATGAAGAGGACAGAAAGATGCTCTATATCAACAATGCCATAGATGACAAACAGATACACATATAGGAACCAGGCACACAAATACAAAAATAGCAGCAGACTAGACAAGGTAGGGGCTCCCTTAGCTCATAGGGAGTGGCACTATTAGAAGATGTGGCCTTGCTGGAGTAGGCGTAGCCTCATTAAAGTGTATCATTGGGGCAGGCTTTAAGGTCTCGGACGTAGTAGCAAGTCTGAAATTGTGGTTACTTAAAAAAAAAAAGCAAACACAGCAATATTATAAGAATATGCTTTTGGTTTAATCCCAGGTGTGCGGATGGGGGGCTGCTTTGGTTGTTAGAAGCAGCTGACCCTGATGTGCCTCGTGCTCCAGCCGAGGAGTGGTTTTGCCAGCAGCAGATATTTTCTGTGATTGTGTGACATTTGGAATTCTGGGAACTTTTCAGAAAACACATAAATGCTAGGGCCCCAGAGGCAGTACCGGGTGGTTGTTGGTTATGTGTGTATGTGTGTGTGTGTGTGTGTGTGTGTGTGTGTGTGTGTGATCTTTGTTGTTTGTTAGTAGTTGTGTTCAAAGTAGAAAGTAGAAACAAAAGAAAAAAATTAGATTCAAGGATCTCTCTCTCTCTCTCTCTCTCTCTCTCCAGCCTTTCTCTCCTATTTAGTGATGAGAGTGAAACCAGGGATGAAGAGTGGGAAAAAGAACACACAATGTAGCCAAGAGCAGCTATACTCAGATGCTCAAGCCAGGCCCCGGGGTGGGGGTGGGGGTGGGGGTGTCTCCCTCTCTCGTGCTGCCTGCTGATCCTAGTGTAGAACTCTCAGCTACTTCTCCAGCATCATGTCCACCCGCATGTTCACCCGCACGCTCTGCCGTGCTTCCCACCATGGTGACTGTGGACTAAACCTCTGAAAAGCAAGCCCTGATTAAATGTTCCCTTATAAGAATTGCTGCGGTCATGGTGTCTCTCCACAGCAACAGAAACCCTAACTATGACAGTTTGGGGGCCGAGTGAAGATGGGGACGTCCAGAAAGACCTTTGTGAAGAGAACAGATTAGATCTGTGGAAAGATGAAGGAAACCAGGTGAGATAGAGGGACAGAGTGGCAGCAGGAGGGACTTCCAGGGCAACTGCCCCGGGACAGACACACAGGAATGTTCAGAGTCACTGGGTGACTAGAGGAAGAATCAGGTTAAGTCTGGTAGATGACACAGGGCCCTTCCACTGAGGCCAGCAAGATCATCTACAAGTTTGAATATCTACAGTATAAGGTCAGTGACAGACTCCCTAGGGAGATCCTGTGTCACCATGGCTTGTCAGCCCACAGGCTGCATGGGTCTAAGGAGACTCTGAGTGCAGCCCAGTACAAAATCAACTCACTTAAACTTACATTCTGAAGTGTGTGTGTGTGTGAGAGAGAGAGAGACAGACAGAGAGACAGAGAGACAGAGAGACAGAGAGACAGACAGAGACACAGGGGCAGAGAAAGAGAGAGACTGAAGGAGGGGGCAAGGGGAAAAGGGAGATTTGTAACTCATTTGTAATATTCTTGACTGTCAGCTTTACAGACAATAATGTACAGTCAAACTGTCCTAACACTAAGTCTGGACTGGGTGGTTTCTGCCATGTGCTCATTAAGTGATCTCTGCCTCACTCCTCACCCACGCCTGCACCTGTAGAATTGGATACTGTTGCAACAGCCACTTTGGGGCTGTGAGATGGGGCTCCGGCGGGGTGGCGGGAGGAGGGGGGAGGTGAGCCTTTCCCAGTAATTACAGCTCCTGGGAAGCCCTCCTGGCTGGGCTCCATGCTCAGCATGGCAAGGACGACAGCCACTTGTCAGAAGCCTCCCGGTGAGACCACCTGGAAATGAGAGCGGCCCTGACTGGGGAGCCGTGCAGAAGGGGGAAGGGCTGCGCCAGCCCCTTTGTCATTAGGCAGCTAGAGCTGGAGGGATCACTCCGGTTTAAATTAAGGATTTAATGAGATGAGGCCAAATTAGATGCAATTAAAAAGACACTTTAGAGCTGGCAGGCGACCAAGAGAAGCAGTAATGACTTTTCTAGTAGGGAATCCCATAGGCTGGGGGGTTAGGGGGTGGGGTTCTACTCCAACAAACGTGCGGGGTGGGGGAGGGGAGAGGAAAACACAGAATCAATCATGATGAGGCCATTGTGCCCATCCAGGGTCCGGTGGGCAAACCTCACATTCAAAGGTGAGGTAGCCCACCTTTGAAGTTTCCAAAGTAGTCTATTTGGAGCTTCCAGGGACCAAAAAATGACCTTCAGACACATTAGCCACTATCACCAAACATTTCCTAAAATATAAAAAGTATTCGGTGTGAGAACGTGTTTTGTGTGTATTTGCACGTGGGAGCATATGCACGGGTGTGAGCCTGTGCTTGTGTGTATACTGCATGTGGAGACGAGAGGTTCACTTCTGTGTCTTCCTCAGCCAGCTTATTTTTGGAGACGGGGTTTTCTCAGATGAAGCAGGGCTTGCTGACTCAGCTAGCCTGGCTGGTTAGCAAGCCCGGGGAAGCACCTGTCTCTGCCTCCTGGGCTTACAGGACCATTACGTGAGCACTGGGGTTTGAACTCAGGGCCCCAAGACTACACAGCAAGTGCTTTACTAGCTGAGCCATCTCTCCAGCCTCCCCTAAATATATGTTTAAGGATGGTTTTAAATATGGGACAGAGCCTCTGAGCAGGCTGGCCTCGGCCGACACAGACACTCCGCCTTCTGAGCTCCTGTGGTCTCTGGCACACCTCCAGCTGGGCCTCAATGCTCCGTGAAAGCCCACAGTTGCCTGGAGAGGCTGTTTATTTGTAATGTTCCCCTTGGGGCATGTAGCATGAGCTTGGACATGCCATCTTTCATGTAAGCCTGTCAGACAGGAAGATATTCTAAAGAGACACTTGTGTCCCCAAATATATCAGATCAGTAAAACAATGGATCCCCAGGAAATAGTAACCACCTCACTAGGGAGGAGGACAAGTGGGGGAGGGGGGCAGCCAAAAAAAAGAAAACTTGCCTACCTCCAGAATGGGAGCTCGCAGTTTTAACACCTTGTCAGACACCTCACAGGACGAGGCAAAGGTGGGTCATTGGTGGGTGAGGCCACACCTTGATCAGACTGTTTAGATAGATATACATAGTCCCAGCCCTCTGTCTAAGCTTCAGTCTCAATTTCAGGACCCCAAAGATGAACTAGAGGGGTCACTGGATCTCTTTGTCCCCCTTTCCAATGTGGTAATGTTGAATAAATCTTCTTTCTCTGCTGTTATTGTTGTCGTTGTTGTTGTGGTGGTGGTGGTTTGATTATGATTTTTTAAAAGGTATTTAGTTTTCAAATTATGTGTATGTCTCCTTAGGTATATGATGTGAATGCAGGTGTCCTCGAAGGCCAGAAGAGGGCACTAGGTTCCCTGGAACTGGAATTATACCCATTTGCTTGGAATTCAACAAAGTTCTTCTGCAGAAGCAGTATGGGCTCTTAATCATAGAGCCATCTCTCCAACCTTTAATTCAGCTACTTAAAAAGAAAAATATTCCATTTTAATTGTGTTTGTTTGCATGCACATATGTCTGTGCACTGTGTGATGTGTGATGTCTGTGCACTGTGTGTATGTGTGATGTCTGTGCACTGTGTGTATGTGTGGTACCCAATGGAGGACAGAAGAGAGATGTTGGATCCCCTAGATACATTCAGATGGCTGTGAGCCCCCATGTGGGTACTGGAAATGGAATTTGGGTCCTCTACAAGAGCCACAACTGCTCTTACCTGTTGAGCCATCTCTCCAGCCTGTTAGCTACTGTCCTAATCAACTTCTTGACGACAGGTAGCCAAACTTGACCTCTTTGGGTACAGACTGACCCCAAGTCTCAAGCAAGCTCACTCCACGCTGACTGGCACACCAGTCCCCACCAGAGTCCCGCTCAGCAAGATGCCGGCTCTGCACAGCCCAGACAGGGCAGTGGGTGAGGTCCCCATCCCTTCATATCAGGACCTGCCAGAGATCACTCTTGTTTGACTTGTCAACAGACATGGGCTCAGTTTGTCCACCTAGGGTCACCTTGTCACCCTGCTGGCAACACTAGATAACGTGTTTAAGGTAAATTTGAATCCTAACGCTCAGATTTAACAGGCAATCAAAATTAATTTGGCTGTTTGGGAGTTTGAGTGAAAAGCTGTCAGACAAGGGAACTGAGGCATGAGATTTTCTTAAATGACAACCTCGAACATCCTCCGAGCTACATTTGAAAGGTGTTTTTCTGCCAAAGAATGAAGGTTTTAACTAAGAAACCAACTCCTTGGCTCTCTCAAATTGAATACTAACTGTTGAAGTGATGGGAACAGAGTTAGGGTGTTATTAATAATTGAACTCTGAAACAAAATAATTGCCTATTATTCCTCTTAAAAGTGTTAGATGTATCTAATTAGAGAATGTTCTAAAGGCACAAGGTAAAAATGTTTTAAAAAATCTATTACCATCTACATCCACGGCTCAGAGTCAAGAAGGACAACCTACTGGAACCAAATTTGAATAATGAATTGGATATTGATGCTGACCCTGAATCACAACTAGTATTTATAACAGCCAATGTCAAGTTGTTGGGGGGGGGGCCTCATTACCTCCATTGGCTGACTCTGTAGAGAGTGATGCTTATAATCTGGATGGAAACATAGTTATGACCAAGTCACTCTTGCACACTTTATGTAATGGATTCCCACCTACAAACATGCAGGAACATCACTGATGAGACAGCTGGGCAGTGCTGACCTAAGTCCAACCTAGACAGGGAGCAATCTGAAGACATCCGGGATTGTTCAGGACCGGAGTGCGTGGACAGCGGAGCTGGCAGTGTCTCCTCAACCGCTGGGTCTTAGTCAACAGTCAAAGTTTCCTGTGTTTGCCTGACACCCTAGGCCTTCCTCTCTCTCTCACCCATCCCGAGCCACTCAGTCTAGCCTATGACCAAGTTCCTCAAGTTCCCTCAGATTCCTGGGTTAGGTCATTAGCCAGTCGGATCCTCTCTCTTGAGCCACACAGAGAGAGGAGGCTGGTGGATGAGGGACTTGTGAGTCAGCTCTTACAGTCCCAGCCCCTGCCCCAGCCCAGCGTAGCTCAGGGCCAGTTCAGGGCCAGCTCAGGCCCAGCCCAGCCCAGCTCAGGCCCAGCCCAGCCCAGCTCCAGCCCCAGCCCCAGCCCAGCCCAGCCCAGCCCAGCTCAGGCCCAGCTTAGGCCCAGCTCAGGCCCAGCCCAGCCCAACCCCGGCCCAGCCCTAGCCCCAGCCCCAGCTCAGCCCCAGCTCCAGCCCTAGCCCCTTCCCCAGCCCAGCCCAGCCCCTTCCCCAGCCCAGCCCCAGCCCCAGCCCCAGCCCCAGTCCCTGGCCCAGCCCAGCTCCAGCCCCTGCCCCAGCCCAGCCTAACTCCGGCCCAGCCCAGCCCCAGCTCAGGCCCAGCCCCAGCCCAGCCCCACTTAGAACAAAGCAGTTCAGATCTTTGTCTAGATACTACATGGGGTTTGATTGCAAACCCTATCTCTTTCCCTCTCTCTTTGCAGCAGTAAGACCACCACAGTAGTGCTGGAGCAAAGGCAGTGTGAAAGTTCAGAGCCATCCATGAGATCCATGGCAGAGCCTGGTACAGAACTCTTTTTTGTTGTTGTTGTTGTTGTTGTTTTATTTTTTTTTATTATTAGATATATTCTTTATTTACATTTCAAATGTTGCCCCCTTTCCTGGTCCCCCCCCCAAAAAAAAACCCCATAAGCCATCTCCCCTGCCCCTGTTCCTCAATCAACCCTTGGTACAGAACTCTTGTCCTTTTCTCTGAGTTCAACCTGCAGAGGCCCCCAAGTGTGGCCTGTTCTTCATTGCCCCTCCACTTTCAGACCCTCAGGCTTTAACCAAGGCCTGAAGTCTTTTTTGAAAGACTTTCCTGTCCCCAATAGCATCCTTTCCTCAGTAAACACAGGCAGGGTTCTCCTCCTGGGGCCTTCGTCTGCACCCATCTTCCTTCCTGGGTCCTCTCTTCCCATGTTCTAGGCCAGGCAACACCCACTTCCACTTTAAAAGCCAGGGTCCAACCTTATCTCCATATCTCTTATGGTGTGCATCTGAAATGATCACACAGGTTGTGATGGGTGGATGGAGCTGCCCTCTTATGCCTTCCCTACTATGATGAGCCTGAATCCCTCAAAACCCTGAGCCCAAATAAAATTTTGTTCCCTGAAGACATTCTGTCAGGTATTGTAAAACTAGCTAATATGTTGCCTCTGTTAGCCAAGGCAAAGCTGCTCCCTTCCTTTTTCTGGACATCTTCAGACCTTTGCCAAAGACGTGCTATTTCTGGACCTTTCTCCTCACTGTCTAAAGGCTGAGTCTGCTCTGTTCCTGTTCACCCTTCAGATAAAAGTAAATGCTCATCTATGAAACCATCTATGGTGGTTTGTATGAGAATGGCCCCCATAGGCTCATATATTTGATTACTTAGTTCCCCAGTTGGTAGAAGTGTTTGGCAAGGATTAGGGGGTGTGGCTTTGTTGAAGGAGGTTTCAAACGCCCACACTATTCCTAGTTAGTGTGCTCTTTGTCTCTGTCTCTTTGTGTCTCTCTCTCTCTCTCTCTCTCTCTCTCTCTCTCTCTCTCTCTCGTGTGTGTGTGTGTGTGTGTGTGTGTGTTGTCATAGCTACTATCTTCACATGTAAACTCTCAGTCACTTCTCCAGTCCCATGCTGCCAGGCTCCCCGCCATAATCCCCGTGAGCTCACCCTCTGAACCCATGAGCAAGCCCCCAGCATAATGCCTTTCATAAGTTGCCTTGTTTACGGTGTCTTTTCACAGCAACAGAAAAGTAACTATGACATCACCTTACAAGTTGCCTGAGCTTCCAAAGGGTAGCTCAGAAGTTTCTTTTGGTCTTCTTAATATGTGGGTGTTGAAGACTAAAAACATCGTGTTGATTCAGTTTTTCAAGGAAAATCACAAGTCTGAGTCCAAATTCAAAAGAAAGAAAAGTAGATTCCACATGCCTAGAGAAGAATCAGGCCAGTGACAGCCATCTTGGGAACCTGTCGGCTTCACTGGGGAGAAGTTAAGACACTTCTCAGCCAGGCAGCCCCAGGAATATGTCTCACACAGCCATGAAGGATTTTCTGGTTTTGCTTGGGTTTTTTTTAAAGACAATGTTTCATGGAGCCCAAGCTGGGCAGGGTCCAGCCCACAGTGGGCAGAGCCATCCCTGGGCAGGTAGGACTGTGTATATAGGAAAGCTAGCTGAGCCAGTCAGAGGAAGAAGCCAGTTAGTAGTGTTCCTCCACGGCCATTGCTTCAAGTTCCTGCCTTGAGTTTCTACCTTGGCTTCCACGGGTGATGAGCTGGAACCTGTAACCAAATAAACCCCTTCTCCCTCGAGCTGTCTTTTGGTCATGGAGTTTATCACAGCAACAGAAACCAAGCTAGAACACTCTCTGATGCTGCTTGCCTCTCTTAGCAGCTAACAAAGCAGGATTATATCCTGCCTGGGGTTCCTAAGTCAAGTCCACCTCAGCCCACGGGCCACCTGTTCACCATCCTCTATCAGAGCTGAGGCCCTTTTCTAGGGTCCTCTTCCTCCCATCTGGCTTCAGTAACAGTCTCTTGTTCATGGTTTTATAAGCAGAACTGTGGCATTACTACAGTTAACCCAATTCTGGGCCATTTTTTTAAAAAGAAACTTAGCTAGCTAGGCATGGTGGGTCATCCTTGCCAACCCAACATTTGGGTTGTATAAGTCATAAGTTCAAGGTCATGGGCAGGCATGGACAAAGGCACTTGCTGAGAAGCATAACTGCTTGAGTTCAATCCCTAGGACTCCTGTGGTAGAAAGAGGGGAGTCCAGCTATGGCACGAGTTATCTTCTGATCTCCACATCTGCACTGGGGCACATGAGCACACACCCATGCCTACCCTAGGACGCAGGAGTGTACCCACAGTTGCTACCCTTCTCAGGCTTCTGCCCCAGCCACACTGAGGCCCATTGTGTGGACAGTCCTCTTTGGGATGTCCCGTCAGTCCTGCCTTGTGATGATTCTGATTGAACACTGTAGGCTGAGTGGTCCACAAAGGTTCATACATTAGAAGTTCTGATTCTGGGTCTGGCAATACTGAGGGTGGGGGGTAGCTTTAAGAGGTGGAGCCTAAAGGAGAGTGGTCAGTTACTGTGGGAGCTAATCTCAGAACAGACTAAGGTTGTCTTCACAGGGAAGTGGCTCTCCTCACATGAGAAGTGTTCTAAGCATGATGCTCCCCTGTGTCTTCCTTCCTGTCCTGCCATGTGATCTCTTCCCACACATGCTCCCACTATGATGCCACCATCATAAGACCCATCATAAGGAGCCTCTCAGCCTTGGGCTTTGAACCTTCAGGACCATAAGCTTAATGAACCTTTTTTGCTTTTATAACACCCAGCCTCAGGTATTTTGCTACATCAGCACAGTGTGGCTGCGTCTACTCTCTCCAGCTTCTTTGCCTTGGCTGCTGTACTTTCCCAGCTTGGAGAGCCCTTGTACCCTCCACCCGATCACTTACACATCATCTCCAAGTCCAACCTAAACATTCCTACCCCAAGAGATCCCAACAAACTCCTTCCCAGCCTGGACAAACCCTCCCCCCTCTAAGTCCTCACTGTCCTGACTCTTACCACCAAAGGTCCTGGACACTTTCTGCCTCCTCCATGACAGATCTTCTGGGAGAAGCCTCACAGCAGTGTGGGATCCCCCTGACCTGACAGTCCGTGTCACCAGGGTTCTGGATCAGGCTCGGACTCAGGGCAGCTGCTTTCCCTGTGATGGGCCTGCTTCTTCATCTATGGATGGGGAGCTGAGCTTGGTCCCTAGAGTCTTGTAGGTTCATTGGGCTACAAGAACTTTTGGACTGGGAGCTCCTACCCAGTCACACCCTGGGCTAGAAACTGGAGGCATGTAAGGAATTCTGGAGACCAAATCCACGTGCGAGTAATTTACCAGGCTTGTGCTCCCAGGGAAAGCACCTGGGTAGTGAAAGCAAGAGAGAAGGAGGAATAAGCCAAGGCAGAGGCTCCCTCAGAAGGAAGCTGCCCACCCCGCTGGCCTCGAAATGTAGGTCAAGCACCAGGTTGTCCTGTTCAAGGGCCACATTGCACTCGACAGTCATTGGCCTGGGGGAAGATGGATCTCCCGGCTCATCAGTCCAGCTGCACACACACACGAGAAGATTGCCCTATCACAGCCCAGGGCAGGCTGCTGAAGGACAGTCATAGGTGCTGTCCATTAGAAGCAAGCACAACAAAGAAACAGGACCAGATCCTGCTGGTAGTCATGGGAGGATCTCGGGGAAGTACCTATAATGTCCACCTTGGAAACGAGGCTGTCTGCTCACAGATGGGTGTGCAGCCAGGTGAGTTCCGTCTCCTGTGTGATCATGGGTAATCGCAGGTCCTCAGTTCTCTGAAGAGCAGCTCACAGTGGAGAGTGATGGCGGGGAGGGTCTAAGCCTCTGTGCTTGGGCGGGGATGAGCTTGTATTGTTCTGACAGATTGGCAGCTCCATTCTCTGCCCACAGCCCAGGCTAGGACACGGCTCCCCAAAGACCAATTGCAACCTCAGGATATCAAAGTGGACTGATTTCCCCAGGGACGCATAGTTTTATAACTGGGACAACTTATTCTCAATTTACATTTGTACAGATCAAGTTATTTCCTGCTCAAATCCACATTCCAACCTTTGTATCTAGGCCTAAGTCAGAGGATGGATGGAAGAGGGTCAGGGACTCGAGCCCTAAAGCACCAAGTTCAGGTAAAAGAAGTGAGAATTAACAAAGGAAAAAAGGATGGATAGACAGATGGACAAACAGACAGATGGACAGATGAATAGATTTAGAAATCTGCAAAGAGTGGAACCCATCCAATACCATGGAAGGCTGGTGAACTACCAGAGCTGAAACAGGGGCTCTTAGCTTCCAAGAAACACTTTCCAAACTGTTCCTCCTGTGCTAGGTGACCACCCCGGTCACCTAGAGGGCAAAGGTAGACAGCTCCCAGCCAGCTCTTTAACATCAGGCCTTCTACATACACCACCATTTAAAAAGACAGCTGGAATGTGAAGCTGATTCCAGGCATTCAGAGCCGGGGTGGGGAGCCTGGGCTCAGGGAGGAGCGGGTGGGTAAGAGGTCTACAGAATGGGGCCCAGCCAGTTCTGGGCCCAGAGCTCATGGCTCCTGTTCTTACTTTCTTATCCACGTCCCCATCCTTCATCCCTACCGACCACTGAAATGAAGAACACGGCCTGAAAGGGGCCATGGAGGACTGCGGGAAAGCCTCATTCTATAAACTACGAGGTTCTCTCAGCATCTTTGACAAGCTAGCCTGGGCTCACACACACCCAGCTTGGCCAACTAGCTGCCTCTTGTTACAGTTCCTCAGCCTTAAAATAGATCTGCTACTGAAGTCTCCCTCCCATTGGTAACCCAACAGCCAAGTTTCCTCATTCTGTCACTGGGCAACAGTAGCAACTGTAACAATATCTTGCGCCTTAGGATGTACTGTGTCTGCTGTTCCTGTTAACTGCTACTTTGCAGACCCATTGATATCAATGACATCACATTCTACCATCCCCATAGCATTCTGTCTTCCCCTGGCTCCTGGTCCTCAGAAGAACGCTCTCCACCAAGCCTGGCAAGGTCCTTCTGTCTATTTTCCAGCAGATGACAACAGAAAGGCTAGGCTTAATCCATATGACACTGTACGCTCACATCCTACACTTTCCCCTTCCCTTTAGAAGATTGGAGTGCTGGGTGTTTGTGGCTAGGGGACCTCATTCTCTCAGCCAGCAGCTGTTGCCTGTGCTTGCCTCAAGGGTCCATTCAACCTTGCAAGCCACCTAATGGAGGTGACATTGAAACGTGTGTCTGGCTCCCAGGGCTGTGATATTTAAATCATGTGAGACCCAGAGGGCCTGGGACCCCCAGAATGTGGCTATGTCCCCTCCCCACTGTCTGGCTGCCTGCAGTCATGTGGGCCCTGGTGGTTAAATTCCACGTGGACAGCTGGGCTCTGATGTCTGACCTTCAAATATAGAGCAGCTCTGGCTGGCGGGAGGCAGCTGGGAGCCAGTCCAGTTCCTCGTAATGTCAGCTGACTCCCTTTCTTCTCCTCCCGGCCAGTTAGTCAGTGGGTGGGTTAGTTCAGTGATGCAGCCAGAATGAGCAGCTACTGCTACACTTTGCCTGGCTTCAGATCTGATGTTTTGAGCATCTTCAGGGGTAGTAGGGGAGGAAAAGGAAGAAGAGGGTTGGACTGAGACTCTAGCTGAATGGAGCTCAAATCCTGGTTCCCCCTTGGTGGTTCACTTGTGCCAGCACGGGCTCCCTAACTCTTGCACCTCACCGAGATATCATCTCCCCGCTCCCTTAATCAGCATCAGCACAGTCCAATCCAGGTTGCACTGGGATTTAAGCCTGTGGTGGCCCTGCCAGGTGAGGACTCAGGGAACCGTTCTAAAGACAAGTATCTTGTGTTCTTGTAGAAAATGCAAAGTTTTGGTAGTATCTTCTTCCAATACAAAGTTATAGCTCCACTAAAGAGGTACACCATTTCTATAAACTCCAGGAGTTTGGGGAGCCTCCAAATCTGAATTCCTGTGGTTGCAGGTTTCCCTAAGCTGAACCTACCCTTAGCACAACAGATCTGCCTTGGTGGAGTGCTTCCTCACCGTGGCTGGCCGCACTCCGAAGTCCCAGATCTTCTTTCATTGCAAAGATGAGATCTTTTTTTTCTTTCAACCAAAGAGTCAGCCACAGCTCTCGTTGAGTGACTGCCCTCCATTTCTCCTGATCCCACCTCAGGATGTCACACCTTCTTAAAAACCAACCAGTTCCTCCATCCTCCTTCTTGGCACTGTTCTCACTGTCCTTCAAACGCACACCCCATTGTGACATCAAAGGTACTATCCTCCACCGGGACATTTTCCCAAGTCACCACTTGGGAAATCACCAGCCATCTTGTACCGAAGACTTTTGTGTTTGACTTAGAGCAGGAGGTCCTTGGCAAAGCCAGCCAGGGAGTGAGCCACCCCCACCATCCTGCTGCCTCTTCCCTCTACCGGAGATCTACTAGAAGAGACTTCTGGGCAAATGAAGAAGAGGCTCTGGGACAGGAATAGAGCAGGAGAACCTTCCAACATGACCTCAGTGTGGACATCCGTGGTAGCAGAGCAGAAAAGACAGAAGGGTCAGAAAGGAAGAGAGTCACACCCAGAGCACTTCTGAGAGAGGCCTGACCATGCCCCCCAAGCAAAGGTTCTTAGAGGAATTCCATGATGGGCAGGAAGGGGCCAGCTGTGGTGTCTCTACAGACTTTGACTGGGAGCGGGCCCTAAACGTGAGTGCCAGTGTGGAGTTAACTGCCAGTCAATTCTTCCATACCACTGTCCTTTTAAATGACCTTCATGGCCACCACAAAAGTTCCATTGGCTTGGCTCACCTTTGAGACAATGCCATTACATTTAGTTTATTGACTCGAGCCAGGCAAAGGCATGAGTCAGATTGAATCTAATCACTGGATCTTGTTACAAATGCTGGCCCTGCTACAGAGGAGAAATTGGAAGAGAAGGGAGTATTCCAGGAGATATTGAACCAAGTGATTAGCTAGATAAAAGCAGAGCTTTACCTGGTTTCAGTAGGACGGGGGCACCAGAGACTCCAAGCAGGTATCACGGTCCAGCAATGCTGTCATTGGAATGTAAGGGACCTGGGTTATGAGACCAGCTGCATCAGACAGTGTGTGCCTGGAATCCACTAATGTCACATTTAAAAGTGCATGAGAAGAACCGCCCAGGATGATGACAGCCTGAGCCTCCAACCGTACCTGTGGGCTATCTCATCGCTGATGGACTGCCTGACAGAAACCACTTAGCAGTGGGGGTGTTTGGGCTCGAGGCTCAGTGCATACAGTCAATTACGTCAGGTAAAGCATAGTGGCTGGGCATCCATTGGGGCAGCAGGAACTCGTCACACAGCTTGTTACATCTCAGTGGATCAAGGAGCAGAGGCCGCTAAGGCCAAACATGGAAGCCCCACCCCCACAGCCCCATGTCCCAAGGTTTCTACAACCTTCTAAAACAGTGCCACCATCAGAGGACTGAATGTTCAGACAGGTGAGCCTACGGGGGACATTTCACATCAAACCACAGCAAGTCTTTGGAGCACCGGAGGTGGGAACTGCACTGTGGTCATGAACTTGGGCTGGGCTATAACACTTCAGTTCTTCTGTGAGAAAGGAATACATTTAACAAAAAAGGAGGAGTGTCTTTTAAAATCTCTGGAATGTGTAAATTAAATACAGAAATAACAAAATCAACTAAACACATGCTATTAATGGATTTGTGATAAATTTAAGAACAAACTGGATACTTGGTATTTGCTGGGTTTACAATGTAAAGGAGAATTTGACACATCTTGGATTACATTGTAAATGTGTAATTGGATAATTGATTTGAGACTTGTGATTTTAAATTAAAAGTCATAAGATAATTTGATTAGTTTTGTAAACAGTTTATTGAAATGTTTATGAGAATCTGGTATTCACTGCATTCATGATTCTGAGTTATTACATTTGCAGGGTTAGTTAAGTGCTTGGAAGGGATTTGCTCGCTAGGTCAGGCACGGGAAGTACTCCAAGCAAACTCAGGAAGCATCCACTTGCTCATGCACTTCAAACTGCTTAAAGGAATTTAATAAAATGAGTTGTAATGAGACTGTTTAAGGGAGTTTGGATTTGCAATTAGGGTATTCAAATTTGAAATTAAGCTTAAGGGCTTAGGAGGAAAACAGGATTTTTTGTTGTTGTTGTTGTTAGTTCCTCTTTTTCCATATCAAAAAAAAATCTGCCTTTGGGGCTGGAGAGATGGGCTCAGTGATTAAGAGCACTGACTGTTCTTCCAGAGGTCTTGAGTTCAATTCCCAGCAACCACATGGTGGCTCACAACCATCTATAATGGGATCCGATGCCCTCTTCTGGTGCATCTGAAGACAGCTGCAGCATACACATATAAAATAAATAAGTCTAAGACAAAAAAATTGATGGCCTTTTAGTCATCAAGAACTCCCTCAAGCCAGCCCAAGTTCATGACCACAGTGCAGTTCCCACCTCCGGTGCTCCAGTGGCTTGCTGTGGTTTGATCTGAAATGTCCCCCGTAGGCTTGCATGTCTGATCATTCGGTCCTCTGATGGTGGCGCTGTTTTGAAAGGTTGTAGAAACCTTGGGACATGGGGCTGTGAGGTTGGGGCTTCTAGGTTTAGCCTGAGCTGCCTCTGTTCCTGGTCCACTGAGATGTAACAAGCTATCAAGAAACACTCGTTCTGTGTGAGAGTCTGTCCATCCTTGCTCTCTGCCCCACACTTCCGCAATGATGAGCAGCGCTGTCAGAATGCACCTCTTCGCTCTAACCTGTGCCAAATCCGCATGCTTCCTTCCTGTCTTCAGTTGTACCAGTCTGACCATGCTGCCCCTCCCACCAGCGTCAGCCCTCACCCGCGCCCGAGTCTGTGTCTCTAGTCCTCTCTCATTTTTCTTGCCACAGGAGAATTGCAGTGACACAGCTAGGTGGGGAGTGAAGATCAGCCTCCTTGGCTCCTTTGTGTGCCTGGGGCCTGAGGCACCCCGAGGAGTCTGTGAGAGGTCCTTCCAGCTCAAAGTTGAAGGTCCTCCTCTAGAAGGGCAAGCACCACGATCTTTATTACCCCAGCCCGCACTTACCATCAGTGCCCAATAATGGGCCTGCGCAAGCGCTGTAGGAGATACACCACCGCTTCCCCCTGCCTTCTATCTGTCTGCTGCACCTCTGAGATCTGAGTGAGGGGCAGAGACCGTCCCCATGGCAGTACTGTAACCACGCCCCTTCCCACCCTGTAGCGGACCATTTCCTCTAAAGACTGAATCGCCCTGATACAACTCAGTCTCTGCCATTTCTGGACATCCACTGGAGGCTGAGGAAGCTAGGTGAGGCTACAAAACAGGAGCAAGCGGTCCCAAGTAAACCCTTTCCCTCTCCCAGTCCAGTTCCTCCCACCCCTTACAAAGCAAGAGACCCTGTCAGTCAACCAAGCCACTCCCACACCTTTGTCTGAGAAATGCACTCTTTTGTGTGCACAAAAAGACACAAGCAAAGCTGGAACCTTGTTATTGATAGAGCGATGTCAGCCCAAACAGCCACCAGTGGAGGAGTCTTTGAATAAATCCGTGTATAAAACACATAGACTGTCAGTCGGGCCCGCAGCAAAAGCAATTAGCAAGGTTATTTCCTCAATAATATCGTAACATTCTGCTACACAAATTTTCAAACACACAGGAATATTGAAAAAAAAAACCAAAGTAAACATCTACAGGCTCATGAAAACTCACATTTGGCCTATTTTTAGTCCTTATCCAGCCGTCCAGCCATCTGTCCATCCACCTGATCTCGCGGGTGCATTTCTACATAAGGCAAAGATAGCAATATGCTTTACCTAGAAACACTTCAACACGTGGGTCATTACCCAAACTCCCATATGTGTTTATATTTTTAAAGTAAATTTTTATATAAGTAAATGCACAGGTCTTATGTCTGCTAGTCCAAGGATTTAGGTAAAGTCGCCCACCTGTGTAGAAAAAACCTCCCGTGAAGACTCAGATCCGCCACAGCAGAACTTTCCTTGGTGCTCTGTCCAAACTGATCTCCCCTGTACCCCGCCCCCATTTTGTGTGGCATGCTTCTGTCAGCCTTCTGCTTTGAAGTGATGCCTGTGATACTGTGGACAGTGATGGATTGTGTCTTGTTTTTGCTCAGTTAGTGATCCATTGTGGACCATAGGTTGCCCTCTTGGTGGACATGTGGGATGTTTCTGGTTTAAGAATATCATGAAGAAAGTGTTTGTGTACTAGATATCTTAAATACTTCTTGTGCACATATGTCTGGTTGCCTTAGGGGAAATCCCTAAGACTGAATTTTCTTGTTTATAGGGGAGATAAAGCTTCAGTTTATGAGAGGGGCACAGAATTGCTCACCTTACACACCTGGGGCTCTTGTGCACACACACACACACACACACACACACTGTCCCAGTGCAGAGTCTAGCTAGCTTCACCCTCCCTTTATAACACATCCTCTTGGGCCCTCCTCCGTGTTCTCTATATCATTAGGCTTTGCGTGAGAATAATCCGGGGCTCCTGGCATGCCTTGGTGTTTGAATGACTTACAAGAAAGGGCTCATCCCAGACACCTTTATTTTCTTGTCAACATTCCAATCGCCCCCCAGAAACCACTAGGCTCCCCTACCCCAACTGGCAGAATAAAAACTAGGCAATAGCATTGGGTGTAAGCTGACTACACCTCAGTGCACCATGAGCAGCACTGAGACCCATGCCCACCAGCCTTTCAGAAGGGCTGGGCACGGCCTGCAAGGTGGGAAGACAACGAGACTCCAGAGGCCACGTCTACGGCTCCAAAGCTCAAAGCCAACTGCCTGGCCCGCCCATGGACCACCATCTGCAGGGGACACAGGGCCAGTGGGGATCTCAGCAGTTTTGCAGCCTTAGTGAGACCCCTCTTCACCCAACAAAACTATGGCAATAAACACTTAGAACAAACATGGACCCTGGGCACAGATGTTGGGGTCCAGTCCCCAGGGAGGGCAGTCTATGCGTTTCCTATTGCTCCTACTATAAGAAAATTTGGAGAGAGAAGCTGCCAATGTCTCTGGCTGCCTCTGATCTGCTGGATTTCCTTAGCCTGCCCAAGCTTGCTGCCTCAGAACCTCAGGTTCCTGGCTGTAAAGAGGCAGAGATCAGACAGGTTGAGGTGTGGTGGCTGCTGATCTGTGAGCTGGCACAAGCCAGGGACCACACGCAGGAAAGGAAGCCCTGCCCACTGTCTAGAGAAGCCCCTCCTCTATTGAATTCCTGCCTACCACCCCTTCCAGCTTTCAGCCCAGCCTCAGGGAGGATGGTGACCGCTTACAGAGGACACACTGAAGCCAACAAGTTGGCTCAGTGGGTGAAGGCAACTAACTGTTGCCGGGCCTGACAACGGTTGATTGATTCGTGGTTCCCGGTTCCCATGTGGCAGAAGGAGAGACTATCTCTCCGACCTCCACAGTGGCACATGTATGTACACACACACACACACACACACACACACACACACACATACACAAAGTGAATAAATTAGGATGTAAAAAACAAAACAAACAAAGAAACAAACATGGCCCTGACTTGTCACATCTCCAAGGGGGGTGTGGCTCCTGACACTACCCGTTTCCCACTGTTGTTTAACATACATAAATAAAAATTTTTTAAAAAGTCCTCAGTCTCAGGTGTTCTGTTATAGCAGTAAGAAGGAGCCATGACAGCAGGTCTTCCATAAAGATTAGATATTCGTTTAAGGCCGCTCTTAGGTTAGGGGCAAGGCTTGTGTCTAGTTCCTCTACCAGCCCCCAACACACACACAGCAGGTCTCCACCTCTGAAATGCTTAGGATTGGTTGCTTACTAAGGAATGTAGTGATGCCTTTGGCCCTTGGAGTTTTACCGCTGGGGCACAGGACTTACTTGAGAAGAGATGGGTCTGTTGTGTCTAGTGTGTTGGGGTCTAACTCATTCTCCAGCCACAGGAATGTTTCCAAGTCTCTTCCAATTGTGCTGATCATGTCAGGGTGGCCACAGCAAGGCCTCTGTGGTACTCATCTCATTTGGAGCACACAGGCCCTTCACTGGCCACAGTTGTGGCTTCCCTCTGCTTTTTAGACTCCATTTCTGAAAGTCAGACCTCTGCGGCCAGCTAATGATGTCTGTGGAGACAGAGGAAGCTGCAGAGTGCAGCCTGGCCCAGGAGATACCCAGAGAGCACTTTGCCAGGGGCACTTGGGGAGGAAGTCAAGGGACATTGGTGAACCTATCCTGAAAGGGCAGGGGCCCTGGAAATCAGAGCTGACTCTATGCACAGACATCCTACGTGTCCCTCCCCTCCCCCTCCCCCTCTGTTGAGATATGGAACAAGCCCAGAGGGTCCTGTCACCAGGCTTGCAGTCCAGGGCTGATGCCTGCTGTCACTCCTAGGATAGTCCTGAACCTGAGCAGGCATCAGAACCACCTGGAAAGACCAGGCTGTGTCAGTGGATCTGACAAGTTCTGCATAAGATCAATGCTTCTAGTCCAGGAACCACAGTGAAAGCCACCACTCTAGGAAGCTGCCTTCCACCTGGGAAAATGGAATAGACTCAAAGCTAATGCTGCCTTCAGGAAGGAAATAGAAGAGACAAGCTAAAGTATTAGAGGTCATATGATGGGTGAGGCTAGAGGGAAGGGAAAGGAATAGAAAGAGGAACTTCCCACACATTCAGACTGGAGTGAGAGGAGAGCAAGACGTGTCTAAGGAAACACTGACTTGCTGGTTTGTACAAGTGTTGGCTCAGCCCCTGCAGGAACCTAAGAAGGTGGTCACAGTAAATACCCTGCTGTAGCTTCCATTACTCCAGCCCCAACTCTGCCTCTGGTGTCCCAGAACCTGCCAGCAGCCAGTGATTCTGTGGGCAGCCACCACCTATGGGGCCCAGTGTTCTCATGGAAATCTCTTCTTGGTTCAAAGGCTAGCACTGGAAAGCCTGGGCCAGGAGGAAGGTGTGTGGGGTTGTGTGTATACATGTGTGTGTGTCTATGTGTCTGTGTGTGCAAGCATGTGCGTGAGTGTGCATCCATGCTCATGCATGTGTGTTTGTGTGTGTATGTTTGTGTGTGTGTGTGTGTGTGTGAGAGAGAGAGAGAGAGAGAGAGAGAGAGAGAGAAGAGAGAGAGAGAGAGAGAGAGAGAGAAATGAAAGATGGTAGATACAGGATCCATGAAGACCTCCAGAGTCCCTGCTAAAGGCTCTGCCCCTAGACCAGAGCATCGGTGCTGCCTACGGAGTTTTATGCAATCCCAGGGTCCACAGTA